>NC_072389.2:90598558-90906579 GCF_028885625.2 Pongo pygmaeus | reverse complement strand
GGAATCCTCTACGGGGTCATTAAGCCCCAAAAAATTTTGTAATGGGGTCTTTAAGCCCCTGTGCTCCACACTGTGGAGTATGCTTTCATTTTCAATAAATCCCTTCATTCCTTCCTTGCTTTGTTTGTGCGTTTTGTCCGATTTTTTCTTTAACATGCCAAGAACCTGGACGCCCTCCACATTTAACAGCTAGGGGTGGGAGCACAGATAGAAAGGGAGATAATCTTGTGTTCACTTTCTGAAGAGTACATTTGCATAGTCCAAAACTCAGAAAATACAGAAGGGAAATATCTCCCAGCCACCCTGTTCCTCTCTCCTGAGTTTTTTACAAATCCTTGCAGACATGTTTTATGTGTATTATCATAGTACACACACACACACACAGACACATACATACAAGTGTTCCCACTCTCTACACAAATGGCAACATACTAAAGATACTCTTCTGTATCTTAATGGTACAAGTACCCTAACCCCTACCTAGGACTTGGTCAACGCCACAGCCAGATAAGGGCAGGACAGGCATTTGGCCTCCAAGCTCCGTGTCCAGTGCTTGCTCCCCACAGTGCCCCCCAACTCACCCATAGCAGCTGACACAGCCCCAGGCTGCCTCTAATGACCACATGCAAAAGTAGCAAGAAATGGCCCATTGTTGCGGGAAGTCAGGGACCCCAAACGGAGGGACCGGCTGGAGCCACGGCAGAGGAACACAAATTGTGATGCTTTCATGGACATTTATCAGTTCCCAAATAATACTTTTATAATTTCTTATGCCTGTCTTTACTTTAATCTCTTAATTCTGTTATCTTCATAAGCTGAGGATGTACATCACCTCAGGACCACTGTGATAATTGTGTTAACTGTACAAATTGATTGTAAAACATGTGTGTTTGAACAATATGAAATCAGTGCACCTTGAAAAAGAACAGAATAACAGTGATTTTTAGGGAACAAGGGAAGACAACCATAAGGTCTGACTACTTGCGGGGTTGGGCAAAAAGAGCCATATTTTTCTCCTTTCAGAGAGCCTATAAACGGACATGCAAGTAGCAGAGATATCACTAAATTCTTTTCCTAGCAAGGAATATTAATATTAATACCCTGAGAAAGGAATGCATTCCTGGGGGGAGGTCTATAAATGGCTGCTCTGGGAATGTCTGTCTTATGCAGTTGAGATAAGGACTGAGCTATGCCCTGGTCTCCTGCAGTACCCTTACGCTTACTAGGGTGGGGAAAAACTCTGCCCTGGTAAATCTGTGGTCAGACCAGTTCTCTGCTCTCGAACCCTGTTTTCTGTTGTTTAAGATGTTTATCAAGACAATATGTGCGCTGCTGAACACAGACCCTTATCAGTGGTTCTGCTTTTGCCCTTTGCCTTGTGATCTTTGTTGGACCCTTATCAGTAGTTCTGCTTTTGCCCTTTGAAGCATGTGATCTTTGTACCTACTCCCTGTTCTTACACCGCCCCCACCCCCCACTTTTGAAACCCTTAATAAAAACTTGCTGGTCTGAGACTCAGGTGGGGATCGTGGTCCTACTGATATGTGATGTCACCCTGGGCAGCCCAGCTGTAAAATTCCTCTCTTTGTACTGTCTCTCTTTATTTCTCAGCTGGCCGACACTTACAGAAAATATAAAGAACCTATGTTGAAATATTGGGGGCAGATTCCCCCAATAGTCCATGCTACCTTCTGGGTGGGACATGCTTTCCTGCAGAAGGGACCTTTAGGCTCACTCCTCCATCTAGAAAGCCAGGCTGCCAGGGTACAGTTAGGCAGTTGACTCACCCTATTTGCCTTTTTCTGCTCCTGCTCCAACTCTCCCACCCACCGTCAGGAATAGTGCCAGCGGCTGGCTAGATCCTCAGCCTCTTCTGGAATGAGAGAGGTTGAGATGGGGCCCAAAGGACTTCCCCTAAAGGCCTGTCAAAGTGTCAAGTTGAAGGCTGATGGGGTGCCCAGATTCCCACCTTCAAACTGCCTGGCAGCATGTTGGGTGTAGTACAGCGCTGTCTGCAGCTGAGTTTTCTCACATGTAAGGATTTGTATTCTATGAACCTGAGCCTTTGGGAGAAAAACCAAGCCAGGCATGATGGCTATTGCCTGTAATCTCAGCACTTTGGGAGGCTGAGGCAGGTGGATCACCTGAGGTCAGGAGTTCAAGACCAGCCTGGCCAACATGATGAAACCCTGTCTCTACTGAAAATAGAAAAACTAGCTGGGCATGGTGGCGGACACTGTAATCCCAGCAACTTGGGAGGCTGAGGCAAGGGAATCGCTTGAACCAGGGAGGTGGCGGTTTCAGTGAGCCAAAATCGTGCCACTGCACTTCAGCCTGGGCAACAGAATAAGACTCGGTCTCTAAATAAATAAATACACAAAGCTTTTCCATTTAATAAGCACGCAAAGCCCTTTACCAGTTTAAAACACATACAAACCCCTTCTAAAGTACGGCTAAATGCTAAGTGATAGGAGAGAGAAAAAGGACATAAGTAACTCCTACTCTCATGAGGTTAATGACTAAATCCTATTTTTCTAGAATCACCTGGCCTCTCTAAGCCCTGTGAATGAAACTGAATTTCTCACTCGATACCTGGCTATGACTTGCAATCATGAAAACCAAGAATTGTGTTATGTCACTGTGTATTGCTTGTTACCTGAAATCCACACTAGGCTGGGATCAAGGGTTGAATCTTCCATGATTTTCTCCATAACCTGTGTGCTTCTTATCCCAGACCAAACTAAGCTTTTTTCTAGAGTTCTACAATTTACAGTTAATAGACAAGAGTGGTTCTCAAAATGTAGTCTATGGACTAGCAGCACCAGCAGCACCTGAGACCTTTTTATAAGTGCAAATTCTCAGGCCCCACCCTGGACCTGGTGAATGAGAAACTCTGGAGTAGGGTTCAGCAATGTGTGCTGCAGTAATCCCTCCAGGTGTTCAAGAACCTCTAGCATACAGCAGGTAGTAAAATGTGTTTCCTTCTATAGGTCCAAAGCCAGGGTTACCATATGTTCTGCCTTGTTATGAAACAAGGGCATGCAATTAAAAGACATGAATCTCCTTCCTACTCGCACCCTCCATCCAATGTGTTTTATTTTTATGAGTTCAATAAGAAAACAAGTGGCAATCAGAGATTTCATCTAAAAACGTATGTTTACAGGTATCAGTTCTCACCCAGCCTGATTTCATCCAATATCATTTATATTCTCTTACATGTAAAGTTTTAGAAAAGGATCTTCACAATGTAAGACTCAGGCACACTAGGAGTTCTACAACAAAACACCAAGTAGATCAGAATGTCCAAACTTACTGCAGAAGAAAAGTGGAATCATTGGCTATATTTTCAAATTGCATTAAACAGGAAATTAAAGTTTTGAATTTTTTCACCTTTATCCTTCCAAGTTAATAGAATTAAGCCAAAATACTCCAGTCTTCCAAGCCTCTAGCCAGGCAAAATTTTACTATATTACTTCTTGCTTTTCAATGGCTATAAAGCAGACTCCTGGTAGGCACATTTGGTATACCTGCAAAGATGAAGAACTAAACAGTTCCATCTGTTCAATACTGAAACAAAAGTCCTGCAAGCCTCGGATGGTGAGTGTAATACTTCAGCACTAGCACCAAAGCCTTAAATACGAAAAGATACCAAGAACACCACTAGCAAACAAAACTAAACTCTCGGCCGGGAGCTCTAGTTCATGCCGTAACCCCAGCACTTTGGCAAGCCAAGGTGGGAGGATTACTTGAAGTCAGGAGTTCAAGACCAGCCTCAGCAGCATAGTGAATTCACATCTCTACAAAAAGTTTTAAAAATTAGCTGGGTGTGGCAGCACTCTTCCTGGGGCTGCTGTGCCATTGCTGGAACCTTCTCTATGGAGAGTACCAAGTACTTCTACCTGTAGCGCTTTCCCTGGCTGGAATCATGCAATTGTCACAGTAGCCCGAGATCCAAGAAGGCAGGGCAGGAGCATCATTTCCCCTTCCCAGCAGGTGCAAGGGAGGCTGGGGGGTGAGGCACAAGCCTGTGGGAGGGTGAGGGGCAGGAGGGGTGCATGGTGAGCCTCTGTTGACTGCTTGCTGCCTCAGCTGGATGGTCAGGACCCAATGTCTATTACAGGTTAAATTACAGAAGTATTTCAGATTTTGGATTTTTTTCAGATTTTGGAATTTGAAAATCTGAAATTCAAAATTCTCCAATGAGCATTTCCTTTGAACCTGGCCTTCGAACATCATGTCGGCACTCAAAACGGTTTTGGATTTTGAAGCATTTCAGATTTTGGATTTTCGGATGAGGGATGCTGTATTATCTTCTGAATGAGGCCACTCATTCAGGAAAGCCCAGAGCTTGGGGACATGGAGCTGCAGGCCAAAGAGGTGATTTCTGAAGTGGCTTTCAGTGCGGAAGGGCCTACAAAGCGGTTTAAAGCAAGCCACAAAATAGGAAACCCAATATTTAGCTAATGGAACTCTGATAAAACCTGCTCAAGATGTTTGTCTCTACTAATTCAGATGGAGCCAAGCCAACGCATTATTATTGTTTTAAAAAGGCACCAATCCCTCTGCAAAAGCACTGAATTGTATCATGATACAATCATCAATTGTATCATGAATCACCATCAGTGGTGGTTTTTTACGGATATGAAGAAGGGATTTTCACAAGACATTGCACGACACGCTATCTTCCAAATCTCTAAACATTTCTCTCCACAGCCCAGTCCTCTCCATAGTTGTCCAAATCCCTCCCTCTTTTCTCTTGTTGTCTCCAAAACTCAAAACCATGCTCTGACTTTCTGTATCCTGCCCTCCCCTTCTTGGACCACCTGGGAAGCCCTCCGCTTCCCCGGGGTGTCCCCTCCTCCCCTCCTGGGATCACTCATCTTTCCTCAGATGGACCAGTTTGGCCTCTCTTAGTTTCTCCAACTCTGCATCTCAACCTTTCTCCCTTCACTACACAATAATGTACAGGAGGCAAAGAGCCCACAAACCAGGGAACCTCCCTTTCCAGAAGGGAGGAGAGAGGTGACTACAAATATTTGGTTATGATTTTCTTCCCTGCCACGCCTGTTTTCATGGGCAGTGCTGAGCCCCAGTACTGGCAGAGCTCAGAACCAGGCTCTCATGAGCTGGGGCAAGTGGGGCCTAGGGAGCCTCTGGGTTGAGGACCTTGCACCCCACTCTGCAGCTGCCCTGCTGATTTGGCTTATGCAACCTCTCCTCCCGGGCTCAAGCAATCCTTCTACCTCAATCTCCCAAGTATCTGGGATCTGGGCTACCATGTTTGGCTAATTTTTGTATCTTTTAGTACAGATGGGGTTTCACCTGTAGCCCAGGCTGGTCTCGAACTCCTGGGCTCGACTGATCTACCCTCCTCGGCCTCCCAAAGTGCTGGGGTTACAGGTGTGAGCCACTGCGCCCGGCCTTGTGCCAGCTTTTAAATATCAACAAGGACAGATTAGAGAACAGTGGAAGAGGGTGAGCAGCATGATGAGGTGATACAGAAATAATTTCACATGAAGAACTGGGCATGCTTGACCTTTTTTTGTTTTTTAAGCCATTCTGGGTTGGGCGTGGGGGCTCACACCTGTAAGCCTGTAATCCCAGCACTTTGGGAGGCCAAAGCAGGTGAAACCCCATCTCTACTAAAAATACAAAAATTAGCTGGGCGTGGTGGTGGGCGCCTGTAATCCCAGCTACTCAGGAGGCTGAGGCAGGAGATTGCTTGAACCTGGGAGGCAGAGGTTGTAGTGAGCGGAGATTGCACCACTGCACTCTAACCTGTGTGACAGAGTGAGATACTGTCTCAACAGCAACAACAACAATGCCATTCTGTGAGGGTTAATTAAGAAAAAAGGGCCAGGCGCAGCGGCTCACCCCTGTAATCCCTTTCACTTTGGGAGGTCGAGGTGGGTGGATCACCTGAAGTTAGGAGTTCAAGACCAGCCTGGCCAACATGGTGAAACCCCGTCTCTACTAAAAGTACAAAAAATTAGCCGGGCGTGGTGGCATGTGCCTGTAATTCCAGCTACTCGGGCAGCTGAGGCAAGAGAATCGCTTGAACCTGGGAGGCGGAGGTTGCGGTGAGCTGATATCGCGCCATTGCACTCCAGTGTGGGCAACAAGAGTGAAACTCTGACTCAAAAAAAAAAAAGAAAGAAAGAAAGAAAAGAAAAGAAAATATATGTATGCACCAGAGCTCAACATTAGGTTAGGAGCATTTCTGAGATTTGGAGCTATTCAACAATGGAAGTTCCTGGCACACACATCAGGTATTCATAATACCCTTTCTCAGGTGTTTGGTCACTGCTAGTGAGCCTGCCTGGATCAGTGTTTCCCAAATGGCAGTCATTTGCATCTTTGCATTTTTTTGGGGGGATGGGGGTATATCCCATACCAGATTTTTTAAAAATTGACATTAAAAATACATGTTTAAGATGTGTAAAGTGCACTCATCTAAAGTGCACTGGATGTATTTTTTATTCATATACATACTTTTGTTATCCATCACCCAGGTCAAAATACAGAACCAGCACCACAGACGGTTCCCTCCTCCTCCTTCCCAGCCAATAATCTTCTCCTCCCACCTAACCAACTGTTCTTACTTCAATCACTGTCAACTAGTATTTTACGTTCTTGAACTGCATATAAAAGGTCTCAATTTTTACTTAACACTTTTCTTGAAATACACTTGTTTTTTGCCACTTTTTATTTGACCTAAGAAATAACATTAATGAAACAATGGTTTGACGTGATAGGCATTTCCCTCCTAATGCGCACTAAAACACTTAACTATTTGAAAAAAGAAGTTTCTTCGTGTACCAACTAATATACTCTCCTCGGTTGGTACACGGACCACATTTTGTTTGTCAAAGCAATCCGATGATTTCTGAGGTCCTCTGCATCTCGAACACGGAATGACTTTGTGGTGATCGAGTAGCCAAAAGTTCACGGAATGCACTGTCACAATTGTGATTCCGCCATAGCGCCGTGCATCCATCCAACACTTGTTTAATACCTATATTTAATACCTAATACCTTAGACTGTCCTAGGCTGTGGACACAGAAGACTAAACCCCACTTCCTGAGTTGAAGTCGGGGAAATAGGGGAGTAAATCATTTCTCGACGTGTGGTTAAGTGCTACAGCTCAGGTAACCACCGGCACACAGAGAAAGGGCGGTTTCTAGAGACAGGGCGGAGAGGAGACCGTGGGTGGGCATTTCCCAGAGCAGCCTCTGGCAGCCACCCTACTATGATCACTTAGCCACAGAGCAGCAGCGGCAGTCAACCTCAGCCTCCCTTAGCAACCTGAGCGCCCCGCCCAGGTGCCGTACTATTGGCCTCGTGGAGCGGGATGGGCAGCTCTGCCGTGCAATCCCAGCTCGCAGTTCTTGCTCCGCGTGTACTCACGGGAGGACTCGCAGGCGTCATCGCCCTCTTGCGTGCCCCGCCCACCCCGGGGCAGCTTGTAGCAGGTGCGCGGGCTGGCTGGGGCTATGTGCAGGGCGGGCGCGGAGCCGGAGCAGCAGCGGTGAAGCCTGTGGGCTTGGCCGAGACCGCCGTGCCCATTGCTCGCCTCAGTCACCGCCGCTTTAGCCGTAGCCGCCGCCGCCGCCGCCAGGGGAGCGGTCGCCTATTGTCTTTCTCCGCAGCGAAGGTGAGGAGCTGTCTCGACTCGGCCCGCGGGGGAGCCCCGGGAGCCGCACGGTGAGAGTGCAAATTAGTTGGCGGAGTTGGGGGAAGTTTTGTGATTTGAGGAGGGGTCGGGGTGCGGAGCGCGGCCCGTCCCCTGCGGCCGCTCGGTGGGGCGGGCCCCAGAGGAGGGTCGGGGGCTGCGCTGGGCTTCGGGGGCAGGCGGGACGGACGGGTAGCCGGGCGGCGCGGGGACCTCAGCTCTGCGGACCCCTCCTCCCTGCGCATCACCCTTCTCCCGCATTGTCTGCTTGGGGCTCGGCGCGCCTCCCACTCCGCAGCCCAACTTGGGGCCGTCCCCGCTTTCCGGGTGGGGGGCGCGCCCGGCCGCGGATGGCCCCGAACCCCTGCCCCGGGTCCCCGGGTTGGCGCCGCTGGGGCGGACTCACTCCTCCCCTGGGGCGGGCGGCCGCGGTGTGGAGTCCGCGCCGCGAACAAGTGCTGCGGGCGCGAGGGAGCGGCTCCCCGGGGCCGACGCGGACGGTAAACCTGTCCGGCGGCGCCCGCCTGCTGGGACCTCTCCGCTGCTTCTCGGGGGCGCGGCCCGGCTGAAACTGCGCCCGTCGGAGGCGAGCGGCCCTCTGGCGCCCGTGCAGCCGGTCCAACTTGCAGTTATACTTTGAGACTAAACAAAATTTTTTTTTTTTTTTTTTTTTTTTGCAAAGGCAAACCGGTATGTGGAGTTGAAAAAAGCAAAAACCCTCAAATTTTCCTTTTTACTTTCTTTTTTTTTTTAATCAAGAAAGGGGGTAGATAGGTTTGTTTTGTTTTGGAAATAGTTCTTGTAGCAGAGTGATACCGTCACATTTAATGATCCTACTGTGAACTCAGGAATTCACGATGAAAGTTGCATTGAGCGGTATTTTGGTGTTCATTCTTTGCTAATACTCATTAATGAAGTTAGTTGGAGAGTTTGTTGCTTCAGTACAGTAAAAACCAGTGTGCCTTTCTTTTTGTTACTACTCCCCCCTCCCCGCATTGTTTTATTTTTCGAAGAAACAATTTATTCAGTTTTTCTAAGCCATTGGATTGCCCAGATGAGGACAAACGGTGCAGTTCTTGAAAGGTCATTATTGGCAAGTTTGTGAGGGAGCTAAGATCAGTTGAGATAAACCAGTGTTACTGTTCTTGTATTCTGTCGTGGACTCTTGGGGATTTGCAGGCTGCATTAAGTACAAGTCTGGTCCAGTTTTGGGTGCACGTATTCCACTGAATTTGGTTCGTCTGGCTTATTATGTGAACATGATTCTGTTTCAATTCCCCACATGGAACTAGCTTAAATGTCTGTCATTCATAATGACAAATGAACAAAATGGCCAGAGTGTCATTTATTAACTTCAGTTGTATTCCTTTACCTTACCTTCTGCTAAATGAAAAATAAAAATTTGACAAACACTGTGTGTGTCAGTTTGCTCTGAGTAATTTCTCATGCTAAGTGAGTCCTGTGGAGAAGCGCTCCTGGGCTTTTCTGGTTTGGTGGGCCTTGTGTTATAAAACCAATTTTCTTCACCTGATGAAGCTAAAGACAAATCTTCAGGCACAGGCATTGCCCTTTTAAACTACAGAGCCACTTTTAGGATTCACAATCCTGGCTCCATGGCTTCCCTTCCTGGTTGTGTGGTTGTGTGTGTGTGTGTGTGTGTGTGTGTGGGGAAGGGATTGTCAGGGAGGGACATAATGTAAGCAAGTACTACTTACAGCATAACGTGACGAGTGCACCAGTTGCTTTCCTTCTCTGGGCGGTGATGGCATGTTATACTGTAGAAACTATTGTTTTAGGATTTCTCACAGTTCATTTGCCTTGACTAGACGATAACTGCACACATACTATACTATAAATGGACTCCTCCTCTAATCCTTTAACTCCTTGAGGGCTGTGATAGACCTTATTTAGCTTTGTACCCTCTTTGCCAGTGGTCTTAACATAGTGCAGGCACAGTATGTGTTTGAATTGGGTAAATTATTTTTACTGCCTAGTGGTAGCTAGTGTACACAGGAGAGAGCCACCAACTGTGGGGGCTTGTCCAAAATGACGGTTCACTTGCAGATCTGTGATGAAATTTACTTTAAAAGGATTTCTAACCTTTTCTTTTTTAATCTGTCGGTTATTTTTTGAAAAGAAGTGGGGCTTAACTAGTACTCTAAGGATTTTAACAAGAGATTCCGATTTAGAAATCCGTCCCCCCCCTTTTGGTGAAATTATTATTTTTTTAGAGTCGGAATCTTCACTGTTGCCCAGTTGTCTCCCTGGGACCCAAGCCATCTTTCCACCTCAGCCTCCCACAGTGTTGGAATTACAGGCGTGAGCCACCCTACCCAGCTGGTGAAATTATTAAAATTGTGAAAACTCTCCCCCCATTTTGAAATTGGAAAAAAATTAGAAATTTTAGAAAAAAGTATACCCTTTGGAGCTAGGTAGAGTTCAGATCCCCACATTTCCATTGAGTAGTTGCATAGCTTCTCAGAGCTTCAGCTTCCTACTCCATAAGGGTTAGTAACATACTTTGCAGTGTTGTTAGGAATCAGTGAAACTGTGTGAGATATCTAACTGCAGTATCTAACATGAAGTAGGTAGCTATTTCCTGGTAGCTGTAATGATAATAATTTTGATAAGTTTTTACATGACTTAAGTATTCTTAAAAGTCTGATGCTTCTGAGTATGGAGGCTTAGCTATTTCTTTCATAAAGAAGGGGCCCTGAGACTTGTGAGTCTTATCCAAATGCATTTCTTCAAAGGTGTCAGATGAACTGAAGGATAATGGAAACAATAGCAAATTTATCTTCTCAGTCACCTGTGAGTCTTCCTTTGAGAGCTGGACTTGCAGAGTGGCTTGCTAGGGTAGAGCTCTTTGTGACTATGCTATTTAGGAAATGATGAGAGATGGATTGTTTTCAGTACATCAGTCATAAGAGGATATGAGTTAGTTCCAACTTTCCTTATTTTACCTTAGTCTTGACAAATAACAAGTATGGATTATGTCTGTATTTCTCAGACTTGTTTAAGGTAGAACTGGACTGGGTGTTAACAGTGTTAGTTCAGTAGAGACATGAGCAAATCACTCACTTCCCCTTCAAGATAACACTTTAAAGGTGCCACCATTTGCAGAAGAAAGCAGTGATTTAAAGCAGCTATACTAGCACAGTTTAGAATACTTACATTACCCAATGGAGTAGAAACATTCTAGAAATATTTACCTGTAGTGGGAGTTGAACAGTGAGAACACACGGACACAGGGAAGGGGGGAACATCATACACTGGGGCCTGTTGGGGGTTGGGGGGCTAGGGGAAGGATAGCATTAGGAGAAATACCTAATGTAGATGACGAGTTGATGGGTGCAGCAAACCACCATGGCACGTGTGTACCTATGCAACAAACCTGCACGTTCTGCACATATACCCCAGAACTTAAAGTATAATAATAAGAAAGAAAAATAAATATTTACCTGTTAAGGACATTTCTGTGTATTTTATTCCATCTTTCCAATAGTTTTCTTATGAAGAGATTATAGTAAACCTTTAAACTTACAGATTGAGGGTAAACCTTTAAAAATTATATTTGGTCACACTTACAGATTGAGGGTAAAAACATTCCTGACAAAGCTGGGCGAAGACACTTGGACTTTTTTTTTTTGAGACAGAGTCTCTCTCTGTCACCCAGGCTGGAGTGCAGTGGCACGATCTTGGCTCACTGCAACCTCTGCTTCCCCGGTTGAAGCGAATCTTCTGCCTCTCCCGAGTAGCTGGGACTATAGGCAGGCGCCACCATGCCTGACTAATTTTTGTATTTTTAGTAGAGACGGGGTTTCACCATATTGGCCAGGCTGGTCTTGAACTCCTGACCTCATGATCCACCCACCTCAGCCTCCTAAAGTGCTGGGATTACAGGCATGAGCCACCGCACCCGGCGGAAACTTGGACTTTTGATGTTTCCTTCTTTTAAAGTTAACATCTAGCACTTGAATAGACTTGGTTATTACTAATGGGGACAGGCGTCCATTTGGAAGTAGCTTCCCTCTCTCTCTTTCCCAGGTTAGGCTGTCTTACTGCTGTAAATGGGGAGAGAAGAGAAAACCGTGGGTGGAAGAAAGTTTGTTTCATGGCCTGGCGCAGTGGCTCATGCCTGTAATCCCAGCACTTTGGGAGGCCGAGGTGGGTAGATCACTTGAGTTCAGGAGTTCAAGACCAGCCTGGCCAACATGGCGAAACCCCGTCTCTACTAAAAACAGAAAAATTAGCTGGGCATGGTGGCAGGCACCTGTAATCCCAGCTACTTGGGAGACTGAGGCAGGAGAATCACTTGAACCCGGGAGATGGAGGTTGCAGTGAGCCAAGATTCACTCCACTTCACTTCACTCCAGCCTGGTCGACAGAGCGAGATCTCGTCTCAAAAAAAAAAAAAAAAAAAGATAGGGTCCCACTCAGTTGCCCAGGCTGAAACACAGTGGCAGGATCACTGCTCACTGCAGCCTTGAACCAAGCGATTATCCCACCTCGGCCTCCCAAGTAGCTGGGATCACGTGCATGCACCACCATGCCTGGCTAATTTTTTTATTTTTGTAGAGACAGGGTCTCTCTGTGTTGTCCAGGCTGGTCTCAAACTCCCGGGATGAAGCAGTCCTCCCACCATGGTCTCCCAAAGTGTAGGGCTTACAGGCGTGAGCCACCATGCCCAGCCTGCTGGGGTTTTTGATTGGCATTGCATTGAAGCTGGAAATCAGTTAGGAGGCAACTGACATTTTAATAATGAGCCATGAACATGGTATATCTATTTAGTTAGACCTTCTTAGATTTTTCATCAGTGTTTTGTAGTTTTTAGCAATTGGATCTTGCATGTATTTTGTAATCTTACACATTTATTTCATGTGTTGTGGTACTGTTGTGAATGATACTTCTCAATTTCCAGTGGGTCATTGCTAGTATATATGAAGGTGATTTTATGTTATATGCTGATCTTGGATTCTACAACCTTGCTAAACATTTTTAGTACTAGAAGCTTTTTTGTAGATTTTTGGATTTTTGTGCGTAGACAGTAATGTCACTGGCAAATAAGGGCACTTTAATTTCTTCGTTTCACTTTGTATACTTTTATTTCCTTTTTTTTTTTTTTTTGAGACAGAGTTTCTCTCTTGTTGCCCAGGCTGGAGTGCAATGGCGTGATCTCGGCTTGCTGCAACCTCTGCCTCCTGGGTTCACGCGATTCTCGTGCTTCAGCCTCCCCAGTAAGTGGGATTACAGGTGCCCGCCACCACGCCTGGCTAATTTTTGTATGTTTATTAGAAATAAGGTTTCACCATGTTGGCCAGGATCGTCTCAAACTCCTGACCTCAGGTGATCTCCCCGCCTCGGCCTCCCAGAATGCTGGGATTATAGGCGTGAGCCACTACTTCTGGCCTAAGAGGACACACTGTTTCTTTGGCTTATTAAGAGGTATTTGGTTAGTGTTAGACCAGGGGTTGGTACATTATAGCTTGCTGACTGGATGTAACATGCTGCCTCTTTTTATAAATAAAGTTTTATTGGAACACAGCCACACCCATTCATTTACATATTGTTTAACAGAGACCATATAACCTACAGAGCCTAAAATATTTACCACTTTGCACTTCGCAGGCACTTTGCTGACTCCTGCTGTGGACACCAATTTTAATTTAGGTGTATAAACTTTTTTGTAGCTTCCGAGGTTTTGCATTAATTTGCTCAGGCATATAGGTTGGTGGAAGTGCTTTCTGTTCCTTCTCCCAAAGCAATCACACAGCCATGTAACTTCATGCCTGAGTTTCTCTGTGGTCCTCTATAGTGATTGAGTTTTTACATAGTTCTTTGCAGGCCGCATGAATTTCAAAAATCTCCAAACTTTTGCTATTGCTAATCTTTGTAAACTTTGCACACCCAGCGCTGGTACATTCTGATGATGGTGTCCACACTACACTCTATGAAGAAAAGAATGATGATTGTTTATATTAAAATGCAGGAAGAGAATTGTAGCAGCAATTTTGCTTCTCTAATCAACAACACCGTAAGAGACTTACTATGTGTGGGCAGTGGGGGAGAATGTTAATTTATAAGTTGAGATAGTTGTGTTAAAATTGAGTGATTCTTATTTTGACATTAAGTGAATGTGTCTCTTTTATACAGCAGAAAACTGTTAAATTTGTTTTTTCTCATCAGTATAAAATAAAGTGGAAAAGGTGGGAAGAATACAAATCCTTAACTACTGTGCTTCTGCTTATTTCCCACCCCTCATATTTCTGATTCCTTACAACTATAGCTGGCTTTACTACAGGGTGGTGAAATTGCTGAACATACTTAAAACCACATCATTTAAGACTTTGAATTTTGACATTTCCTCCTCTTCAGTCTTTTAAATACTAGGCAACCTGTAGGGTTCCACTGTTTCTGTCATGTATTGTCCCTGTGTTACATGAAAGCAGCCCCGGTGAACTTGTGAATTTGCTCAGTCATTTCACTGGTTCCTGGGTAGGGAAGAAGTAGGATTTGCTCTCTTGAAATTCCTTGGTGAAATCATTGAATGGGCATGGTGTGTTTCTTTAATTTTCGTTTTGGTCAAAAATCTGACAAAGCAGACTTTCAATTGGTTTTGTTCTTTCAATAGGTTTAGTTTTTAAGTGTGTTTACTCTGACCAAAAACTGCCTTCCTGTAATATGCTCCTTCCTTTAGAACACAGTTCTTAAGTAGAGTTTGTTTAAATGTATAAAATAAGGTAATACATTATATGCAGTGAGGTTTTGCATCAGAACCCTGAGTTCTCAATGTTGTGGCAGGTTTAAGTGTCTAGAACACCTTTTACCTGTTTTTTTCTGTTACTTGCTTTTTTATTATTGGGGTAAATGATATCTTCTCAGGGGGCCCTTCCCTCAGCACCATGTTTAAAAGGGTGTCTCCCTCATTTGCTATTCCTTCTTCTGTTTTATTTTTCTTTATAGAATTTGTTACTATGTGAAAACTATTTATTTTAATGTTTTATTTACCTGTGTTACCCCTAGAATAATATCTATGGAGGTAGGGATTTTTGTCTGTTCCTTCTGTGCCTACAGAGTCTTGAGGAGTATGGTGTCTGGCACGTTGTAGGTGCACAGTGACAGCTGAATTAACAACGTCAGGAGGAGTTTGTAGGATGGGGCTTGAGGTGTAGGGCAAGTCAGTTTTTAGATTTGAGGTCATTAGCAGGAGATCCTCTTACGATGTGGGGGGAAACCCATGTTTTAATGTCAGACTGGGTTTGAATCTGGTCTCTCCAACTTACCCTTTGACCTTGGTGTTAAATGATTTAACATTTGAAAGATCAATTTTTTCACTAGTGAAATAGGGGAAATAGTATCTTTTTAATGGGGATTAAATGTAATATCAAATGTAATGCTCTGTAAATGTTAGTTTTGTCTTTCCCCTTGTGTGCCAGCATTGTGGAAGTCTGAAAGCAACCTGAATTTACCAGTCTGTTTCTGGAGCTTTCTGGGGTCATTACTTTGATTACTTTTGACAGATACATTCTTTTCAGCAGCCTGCGTTGCCAGCATAACAATGACCTGTCCCTTTGGCCAGTGTGAGGGACAGACACTTTGTCATCCCTCCTTTAATCCGTGTATCAGAACAACTCTTACGAGTTCTGGCTTTGAAACATGTTTAGAGGAGTTTATAATTGCAAACAGTTCAGATGACATCAGCCCTTTCTTAGAGTCCTCTGAGTTTGCTCAGCTTCCTCATTCCAGTGTGGCGGGAACCATTCAGTTAAATTGATGTTTGTGGTCTTTACACATAGTCATCCTAAGTTTCTTGCAAATCACGAGAGATCAGAGGGCTGCTAAGTCACTAGTTTGTCTCTGTAGATTTCTCTAATCCAAGCTTGTCTAACCGCGGCCTGCAGGCTGCATGCAGCCTGTGAAGGCTTTGAATGTGGCCCAATACAAATTCGTAAACTTTCGCCGGGCATGGTGGCTTACGCCTGTAATCCCAGCACTTTGGGAGGTCGAGGTGGGTGGATCACCTGAGGTCAGGAGTTTGAGACCAGCCTGGCCAACATGGTGAAACCCCATCTTTACTAAAAATACAAAAATTAGCTGGGCGTGGTGGCACGCGCCTATAATCCCAGCTACTTGGGAGACTGAGGCAGGAGAATCGCTTGAACGCAGGAGGCAGAGGTTGCAGTGAGCCAAGATCGTGCCACTGCACTCCAGCCTGGGTGACAGAGTGAGACTCCATCTCAAAACAAACAAAAAATTAATGAGATTTTCTTGTTTTGCAATTTTTTTAAAGCTTAGCAGCTATTATTAGTGTTAGTATATTTTATGTGTGGCGCAATACAATTCTTCTTTTTCCAGTGTGGCCCAGGGAAGCCAGAAGATTGGATACCGCTCCTTTAATTTTTATGGATTAACAAGGTGTTAATTCCTGTATCAGTTTCACTGATATTTCTTCTGCTTGATGCAGGAACACTTGACAAGTTAGTTAAGGTAGATTGGTCCATAAATTTATAGGTTCTTTCATTCCCATATCCTAGGCAAGTCTGAGCAGGACCTGGAAAGCTGATTAAAAGGCCAGTGAGCACAGTGAGCTTAATTGTAAATTAAATGGATATTTAATACATTGAGAAGGCACTCAAACCTTTCAGTCTTTCATTTTCATCCATGCTTGCTGTTTGAATCTGATGGGCTTGAAATTGACCTTGTTCTTGTAAAAATGTTGGTTGGTTATTGCTGCCTTTCTCAAGCTTGGTTTTCAGTGTGGATTTCTGCAGATAATTTTTGCACCTAAAAGTACAAAGTCATTAAGTGAAGACAGTCAGGAAGGAAAGAGTGCCCTGAACCAGGAGGTCTGTTTAGCGCATGGGGTGGACCAGAGAATGAATGGGCATCGGCATGGAGGTGGTTCAGTCAGTGTGGGAAAGCCACCTGCTTCTCAGCTTTCTACTGCGTTGTCCAGCAGAACACATTGAAGCTTGGGGCCTGCAACTGGTGTGGAGATGATTGCATTTAGGAGGCTGATGTAGATTTTTCCCTTTTAAGTGTGTGCTAACTGCTTTTTGTCGAAGTCGTGATCCGAGACATACACAGCTTGATCTGTGGCAGATCTGTGAGGATTGTAATATGGAGATGGTTCTGTTATTTGAGTTAGGCATGGCTAGGCTACCAAGGCATTGCTTTCCAGTCCAAACATTTGGTCATTTCAGTTTATTGTAAGTGAGGCTTTTGTGATTTGTTAGAACACAAAGTTTGTTATTTTGTCTGTTTTTTGCATGTATGAATGACACTTTATACTGTTGTTTATATTGCTGGTTAGTATGTGCCTTCATTTACCTATTGTGAGTGAGAAACTTCCTCAGATCAAATTATAGTAAAGTCACTTGGTTCTGTTTCTCTGACTCTTAAGAGGATGAGATCACTTTATACTCAAACTCAGGGTGTTTGGTAAAGGACCTATCATTCTGAGCATTTATAGCCTAGATGAAGTCCTGGTCCAATCACTAAGTTAAACTTTTAAGAACATGCTATTCTTAATGTTCAGGAATTCAACCCTGGAAGCCTTCTCTAAATCTTAATGAGATTTTTATGAGAATTTGTTTAGTGAAAATATCAATCAGGGGATCCAGCTATTAACTTTGAGGAGGTTCATGCCTTTTAGTGGTTAGAGAGGCAAGCTGTAGCCTCCCTTCTCAGAGAAGGGGAATTGAGGAAGAGAGTTCTAGTGGTCCCTTGCAATCTTCCCCTCACTTTCCAGGCTCCCTAGTAAGACCGTAAGAAGTCCCTAAGTAAACAGCATTTTGTGTGTTTGATGGACTACGTAAAAATGTAAGTGAACATACAATGGTTTTGCTTTGATAACTTTTAAATATCCTGTTGGTTGTTGAAACTTCTGTGACAGTGAAGCCTTTTGTCTTTATTTTTCAATCGGAAGATCTTTCTTCCCCACTTGAAAAGATTGAGTCTGGGTTCAATCCCTGACCCCGCTTCCTTCCTAAATCTCTTAGTGTATAGCATACAGCTGGGCATATGGTAATCTCGGGCACAGGATTGTACTCATAGAGCTATGCTTGACACCTAGGACTTTAGGTGGCTTATATATTTTCGATGACAATTTTTAATTTTATTCTCATTTATTCCATTTCTGTTTCAGTGTCCTGGGTCATGAAACTTAATCCACAGCAAGCTCCCTTATATGTGAGTAAATCATGAGATTTCTTATTATTTTGTATTTATCTGTTCTGTTTACTTGTTATAATAAGCCGCACTCTCACATGATAGATTCTCAAGGAAAATTTTAACGATATATATATGCATGAATATATTGGTGTAAGACACTTCAGAAATTGAGTTTGATTTAGTAAATACTAAATGGCTAATCTGTGCATGGAACTGAAAACAAATAATACCTGTAAGACTTGAGAGTTAATTTAGTCAGGGCGATAGTATGCACGTATGAAACAAATTGTCCTGCAAAACAGTACTGTAGCTTCTTATTTTTTACCTGCAGTTCATTTCTGTAAAAGTAGTGTGGAGATCCTCCTACTGCCATTGTGATTTACCTTATGTTGCCACTAGGTGGCACTATGTCATTGGCAAGAGTACCGTTTTCTTTAGGACTCTGGGTGAAAGCTGATATATCATCTCCCTGAAGTGAGGGACTTTGAAGATAAAATTGATAAATGATTGAATCAAGGCTGGAAAAGGTAGGCTGTAGGCGACTATTCTTTATTATTGTAAGAGTGAATTAATTGAATTTGGGTGGTGAAAAGTGCCTGTTTGATGAGAAGCCAGCTTAGGGTTGTGGATGGTTAGAGCTATGAGAGGCCAGTAGATGCTGGGTTGCTATGCTCTGGAGAGGGTGAGAAAATATATTTGTAATAGGACTTGATTGCAGCCTTGAAGAATATGGGTCATTTAGTTGGACAAAACCTTCCCAGAATTAGTTGAAGACAAAAGGCAAATGGTCAGGAATGGGAGGCAGTGAACATAGTGTTGGATGAATAGTGGGGGGATGGTGAGTGGAAACTCTGGCCCACCCAAGTTTGTGTCAGGTAATAATGTGAGATAAGCCTGAAAAGGTGGATAAAACTCAATTGTGAAGGAAGACAAAGGTGTGAGGATTTGTTTTATGACCACCAAGGAGCCATTGATGGTGTTTATTTTAAGGATGCTTTTCCTTTTATGCATTTATACATGAATACATAAATGTACTTAACCATTCTGTATTAATAATAGTCATTTACCTTTCCAACATAAAATGTTCATGTAACTTCTGCATAGCTGATTTTTATGTTAAATGTAACATGTAAAGAAATATGTGTGTTTTTAGAAGATGTCTTATGTGCTCATTTTCTTTCTAGATTACTTGGAGATAATTTATGTTTACCAGTGGTTTTGCATGTGAACTGAGTACCTTGGGTTATTTATTATTATTTATTTATTTTTTGAGAAAACTGGTCTCGCGCTGTCATCCTTGTTGGAGTGCGGTGGGGCGATCATAGCTCGCTGCAGCCTTGAAGTCCTGGGCTCAAGCAGTCCTGCTTCAGCCTCCCGAGTAACTGGGAGGACAGGCGCATGCCACCATGCCGAGCTAAATTCTCCCTTTTAAAGTGTGTGATTCTTTGGTTTTTCATGTGTATACAGTTTTGCAATTGCCATTGTCTGACCAGAACATTTTCATCACCCCCCAAAAAAGTGCCATATCCATTAGCAGCCACTCACCATTCCCTGCTCCTCTCAGCCTGTGGCAACCACTTATGTACTTCCTGTCTTTACTGATATACCTATTCTGGAAAGTTCATATATATATGATTATATATGATTTATATATGATATATATATAAAAGTTCGTGTATATATAAAATCACGCAATACATAACCTTTTGTGACTGGCTTCTTTAATTTAGCATAGTGTTTTCAAGATTCACTCATGTTAGAACATGGATCAGTACCTTGTTCTTTTTATTAATGAATGACAGTCCAGCGGCTGGATATATCACATTTTACTTATCCATTCATCAGTTGATGGGCAGTTGAGTTGTTTCCACTTTTGGTCTATTACGCATAATGCTGCTGTGAACAGCAAGTTCTGGTGAAGACATGTTTTCATTTCTCTTGGGTATATACCTAAGAGTAGAATTGCTTGGATGTATGATAACTGTGTTTAACATTTTGAGAAATTGGAAAACTGTTTTCCACAGTGGCTGCACCATTTTACATTCCTACCAGCAGTGTGTAAGGACTTCAGTGTTTCCATGTGCTTGCCAACACACGTTATCTGACTTTCTGATTTATAGCCACCCTAATGGGTGTGAAGTGATATGTCATTGTGGTTTTGATTGCATTTCCCAAATGGCGAATGATTTTGAGCATCTTTTTATGTGCTTATTGGCCGTTTTTCTGTATCTTTGGAGAAATGCCTATTCACATCCTTTGCCCATTTTTAAATTGGGTTGTCTTATTGAATTGTAAGGGTTCTTTGTATATTCTGACTACAGGTCCTTTATCAGATAGATGATTTGCAAAAATTATCTCTCATTCTGTGGGTTGTCATTTCACTTTCTTGATGGTACCCTTTCAAGCAAAATTTTCAGTTTTGATAATGTTCTGTTGTTGATTGTTTTTTTTGGCATCATGTCTAAGAACAATTCTTTGCCTAACCCAAAGTCACAGAGATTTACTCCTATGTTTTCATCTAGGAATTTTTTAGGTTTAGCTCTTACATTTAGGTATGTAATGTGAGAGTTCATTTTTGTGTATTTTGTAAGGGAAGAGTCCAACTTTTTTCTTTTGCATGTGGATCTGTAGTTGTTCGAGCAGCATTTGTTGAAAAGACTATTCTTTTCCCCGACTGAATTGTCTTGGGCATCCTTGTTGAAATTGATCATTAATGTGAGGAATTTTTTCTGGACTCTGAATTTGATTCCTTTCATTTAGGTTGTCTTTGATTTCTTTCAACAGTGTTTTGTAGTGTTCATTGTATAAACTTGGTACTTTCTTGAAATTTGTTGCTTATGATTTTATTCATTTTGATGCTATTGTTAATTTTGTTATCTTAATTGTTCAGTTTTTGATTGTTCATTGATTATATATAGAAATACTATTGATTTTTGCATACTGATCTCTGAAACTGTAGCCTTGTTTCAGAGGTCAATTATAGACTATAATCTGGCTTGTTTGTTTGGCAACAGCTCTTAAGTGGATGCCTTAGGATTTTCTATGTACAGGATCAAGTGATCGGAGATCGTTTTCTTCCTTTCCAATCTGGATGCCTTTTATTTCTTTTTCTTGCCTAATTGCCCTGAGAAGCATCTCTGGTACAACATTGAATAGAAGTGGTGAGCGCAAACATCTTTGTCTTGCTACTGATCTTAAAGAGAAAGCATCCAAGCTTTCACCATTAAGTATGATGTTGGGTGTGGGTTTTTCACAGGTACCTTTTGTTAGGTGAGGATGTTCCCTTCTATTCCTAGTTTGACTATTTTTATGATGAAAACATGTTAGATTTTGTCAGGTGATCTTTCTGGGTTGAGATGGCCATGTGGGGTTTTTTTCCTTTCATTAATGTGATATATTACATTGACTCAATTAAATAGTTTTTATTTATTTAAAGAGATGGGGCCTTGCTCTGTCACGCAGGCTGGAGTGCAATGACATGATCATAGCTCACAGCATCGTGGAACTCCTGGGATCAAGGGATCATCCCACCTCAACCTCCTGAGTAGCTAGGACTACAGGTGTGCGCCATCATGCCTGGCTATTCATTTATGTATTTATTGGGACAATGTCTTGCTCTGTCACCCAGGCTGGAGTGCAGTGGCGTGACCATGACTCACTGTAGCTGCAATCAGGCTCAAATGATCTTCCCACCTCAGCCTCCTGAGTGGTTGGAACCACAGGCATATGCACCCATGCCCAGCTATTTTTTTTTTATTTTTTGTAGAGACGAGATCTGACTATGCTGCCCAGGCTGGGCTCAAGTGATCCTTCCACCTCAGCCTCCCAAAGTGCTGGGATTACAGTGTGAGCCATCCTGCCCAGCCTGTTTTTATTTTTAGAGATAAGGTCTTGCTGTATTGCCTGTCTACCTTGGTTGAATTTTTAATGTTAAGCCAACCTGGCATTCCTGAGATAAGTATCATTTGATAATGCTGCACAATCTTTTTTATATGTTGTTGGATGTGTTTTGAAAGTATTTTGAGGACTTTTGTGTCTATACATAGAGATATGTTCTATAGTTTTCTTGTGATGTCTTTGTCTGGTTTTGGTTATTAAAGGTTTTTGATTAGGGAACTGTTGTAAACAAGTAGTTGTGTTATGCAGAAGGATGGCTCCCCCAAATTTATTCACTTCTTAATCCCTAGAACCTATGAATATTTACCTTACATGGCAAAAGGAACTTTTCATACTTGATTAAGTTAAGGATCTTAAGATGGGACGTTATTCTGAAATATCTGAGTGTCGCAGTGTAATTACAGGGGTTCTCATGAGTGAGAGGGAGTATCAGGAGAGTCAGTGGTCAGAGATTTGAAGATGCTACACTGCTGGCTTAGAACGTGGAGGAAGGAGCCCATGAGCCTCAGAATGCAGCTCTAGAAGCTGGAAATAGCAACAGAACACTTTCTCCACGTAGAGACTCTAGAAGGAGCACAGCCCTGCTGGCACCTTGATTTTTAAACAAGTGAAAGTCATTTTGGACTTCTGACTTCCAGAAATGATAATATGATAATAAATTTGTATTGTTTTAAGCCACTGAGTTTGTGATAATTTGTTGTTAACAGCAATAGGAAATAATAGAGTAGTAGTTTGGGGAAATTAGTGATAAAAGATAATTGGGAAGGAGAGGAGAAATGCAGTTAGATCAGTTTGAGTTATCTGTATGTTTCACTGTGTGTGTTTTGTAACATTTTAGTTTTTCCTAAAACCACAGGATTGATTGACCTTCAGAAGGCAGCTACTTTTTGCTGTTAGTCTGTAACCTTTTATCAAATCCATATTTTCCCCAAATAGGCTTGACAAGAAGCATTCTAAATAATCTCCTAATAAGTTGTTTTGACTTCGGATATTGAAATTGCCGGCCCATCTCCCACCCATCTCTGTTTTCTCACCTTTTTTGTATGTTTTATAATAAGTCTTACATTGAAGTGTATGTGTCTGTCTGTCCCTCCCTCCTTCCCCCACCCCCTCCCTCTCCTTCCGCACTCGTTTGTGTGTGTGTGTGTGTGTGTGTGTGTATGTAATTACAAAGAAGTTGTAAAGGCCTTTTAAAGTAGTTGTGATGTGATTTCCCCTCCTTTTAAAAAATAAAATATGTTAAGCCTAAGTATTAACATCTTAGAGGGCATGTAGGTGGAGACTTTGACTTTCTACTTTATATATCTTTGAATCGCTTAAATGTTTACAGTGAGGATGTTATTTGTATGATATATAGTAATTTTTGATGAAAACATTTTGAAGGGTGAAAAGAATGTCCTGTCTTTTGAAAATAAACCCATCTTTGTGCTAATTAACACTGGAGGCCAGCCAAGGCTTTATAATAAAATATTGCATTCAAAACACCTATGAAAGTAGCTAGTTGAAGAATATAATTTGCCTTGAAACGTAGCTTGAAATGGAAATATATTTCTAATCATGAAAGGTGTTGCTTTAGTAATAAATGAAAATAAAATATCCCATTATTATCCCTTCATAGAAAACAAATACAACCCTAAATGACATTTTAATTAACCAGTGATTTTCCTCTAAAGCTGAGATTTGTTTTTTTAAGATGTAGGTAGGATTGGCAAATAGTGTACAGAAATCTGGACATCCTTTGAAGATAATTGTTGGGGTGGGATGGGGGCATAGAGTACTGTTTTATTGTGTTCATTTTTATTGAAGAAACTGTGAATTTAGGCCAAGCAGTGATTTCAGAGTGGAAGATGGAACAGGATGTTTAGTGGGTTTTGTATACTATTTTTGTAAAAGGATTTGGTGCAGAATCTTTCATAAAATGAAATCTTTTTTCAGCATATCTGTTATTTACTTTTACTTTTAGAATTCACAGAAAGGGTTTTTGTTCGAAGAACTACAAACCTTTATTGACTCCAGATTTGACTCAACTCTTTTATATTTTCCTTTTCTTTCTCACTGATAAGGGAAGGTACTTTATAAAGTAGATTTGTCATTAAAAAAGAAAAAAAGACTACATTTACCTGGTCAGAAGTTCTTTTGGGTTTAAAGAAAAAAATTGCAGCCCAGGTTGCAACAAATGGTCTGACAGTTATAATATGTTACATCTTTCTTTTTTTTTTTTTGTTTTGAGACAGAGTCTCACTCTTTTGTCCAGGCTGAAGTGCGGTGGCACAATCACAGCTTAGTGCAGCCTTGACCTCCCAGGCTCAAGTGATCCTTCTATCTCAGCCTCACAAGTAGCACTCACCATTCATGGTGGCTAATTTTTTTTGTTGTTGTTTTTTGGAGAGACAATGTCTCCCTATGTTTCCCAGGCTGGTCTTGAACTCCTGGGCTAAATGATCCTTCTGCCTCCACTTCACAAAGTGTTGGGATTACAGGTGTGAGCCACCATGCCTGGCCTCAACAAAAGTTGAACTATGTACTGTAGCCAGCCTCAACAATGATAAACTTTTGGCTAATCTTATTTCATTTATACTCCACTTTGGATTATTTTGAAGCAGATTCCAGACAGATCACTTCATCTGTAAATATTTGTTTGTATCTCTTGAAGGTAAAGACTCTTTTAACCATGGATGAGTGTCTTGATCAAATCAACATAGCTTGTTCATGTTGATACCATTTGCTCAGAAGGGAAAGATTAAGGGAAAAATGGGGTTGGATTTCAAATGCCAGGACCTGTCTACTGGGTTTGTGATTTGTTATTCTCTAAAGTTGTAGCTCTTAAAACAAAGGAAGGAGTGAGTTTGGCCTATTCATTAACTTTTCCACTTTAGACAGTTCAGATATTTATTGAGTTCTTCTACAAGCTGGGCCCTGCCTTCTTCATGCTTACCAAGAAGCATTTTTATGCAGTTTCTCTAATGTTTGGGTGAACGGTACCTTACTAAGTTGTTTTTCACACACGTGCGTGCTAGTTCCTGAAGAGTCCTGTCCAGGTGCTCTGCCCGCTTTTCCTTTCAGGCTTCTGTATCAGCTGCTGTTTCCCTATAGAATGTGCCCTGACCTCCACCCCTTAACCCTACCCAATTTGCCTTTACATGTCTGACCATCCATCAAGGCTCTTCTGGGTCATATTCAGTCCATGTTGCTATTTCTCCTTCCTCCCCTCTTTAGTCCTTACTATTTTTGCTTTGGTCATGTTTTCTTACACTGTATTCTGTAAGCCTGTTTAATTTTTTTATGGTGGCAGGGAAAAATATTTTATAATTATTCTTTGTGCTTTTTATCTTCCACTCAATTAATGCTTGGTAAATATTTGTTTTATTGAGTAAATGACACTATTCAAGCTATACTGTGCTTGAACAAAAATCTTAACTGCCTTGTAAGTTAACTGCTAAGAATTTGTCATGGATAGTACAAAAAGGTCTCTAAGGGCTTGATGGAAGTCTGTAAATTGACTTCCTATGAAAGAGAGTGTAAGAAGTGAAAGAAAGCAAAACAGAGTAGATGTTTTACTCTGTTTGCCAAGGGATTTGTGCTATTTTTTTTTCCTGTTTTATAAATTTGTCCTAATCTTAAATAATGAAGGGAAAAGAGCATTCTTTTTCAACCTCAAGGAATCCTTTTTATATTTCTTTTCTGTGAAGCCATGTTATGAAAGATTGTTATACAAACTTAAGTATAGTTTTTCCATCTTCAGTAACAGACCTGATTGCTGTCTAGTTACTGGTTCTGATCACACCAAAATGCAAAGCAGCTTGTTCTAATAACTTGTGCAGGCCTATTGGGAACTAGTATATGGCTTTGAGTCCTTTTGAAGTATTTAACATAATTTGGCAATTCCATTACTCCTTTTATGGACTTCTTGGCATCTGTGAACTCTTGGTAGGGAATCACTGTTTCAGAATGAAAAATGTCTCCCAGGGCCGGGCGCGGTGGCTCACGTCTGTAATCCCAGCACTTTGGGAGGCAGAGGCGGGTGGATCACGAGGTCAGGAGATCAAGACCATCCTGGCTAACACAGTGAAACCTCGTCTCTACTAAAAATACAAAAAAAAAAAAAAAAAAAATTAGCTGGGCATGGTGGCGGGCACCTGTAGTCCCAGCTACTCGGGAGGCTGAGGCAGGAGAATGGCCTGAACCCGGGAGGCGGAGCTTGCAGTGAGCTTGCAGTGAGCTTGCAGTGAGCTGCACTCCAGCCTGGACGACAGAGCGAGACTCTGTCTCAAAAAAAAAAAAAAAAAGAAAAATGTCTCCCAGGAAGTAAATTAGCCAGTAAACAAATGAAACTTCATTTTTTATATGACTTGTAGAGCATAAATTATTACTCTTTCTGTATAAATGGCTGCTTTCTAGGCTGCTTTTAGTGAGATTGTTAGAAACAAGTGAACGGTGCTGTGAGGAAGAACCAGCACTCAGGCAAAAAAGTTTTCTCAGCAAGACAATTGGCTTCTGCAGGTATGCTGCTTGCATTAGTCATGACTGCAAGAGCACACACCAAACGGGGTGGAGCAGGGGTTCTTATCCCTAACGCAGTCCCTACCTCTGTGTCATTCCAACATGGGCTGGGGTAGGACTGCACAATCTTTGCTGACCCAGTTGGCTATTGTGAATATTTTCTCTAATAAGGAAGGGAGGGGGAATGTGAGTTACAGGTTGGGACTGGTAGGAAGAGTTGTTTACAAGGCAGGTTACTAAGCAGGTAACTAAGCTGGTAAGTAGGGTCGAGAAGGTACAGGGAAATTGTTCTTAGGAACAAAGAACAAGGAAGTTGAACAAGTTAAACCTTTGAAGGGGAACTTACTGTACCTAACAATTCCCCCCTCTTAATTTTTGTAATTCTTCCTCTCTAGACTTTTTTAGCATGTCTTTGCTTTGCTGTTCTGCTTGGTTTTCTAGAAGGAAAAGCTTATCTGAATAGGGTGGAGGAGAGCTAAGAGAGGTTTTGGTAAGTTCTGTCTCTATGAGTCTTTGTAGTAGTCCATGAATGTATGGTATGATACAGCATCCAACAAGAATAAGCACACCTATAACAATTGTAAGAGAAGTAAATATTGAGGATGTTAGGCCTTTCCATTTTCCAGACCATTTCTCCATTAAACTTGTAGAGGGATCATTTGTTCCAGAAATGCTTGCTAACTCATTGGATAAGGAGGTTGGGCCCTGCAAAGCTTTTGTTACTGTTCCGTCAGGGGCTATGTTATTAGGAATAAAAGTACATCATTGGACTCCAGTCATGACACAGACACCACCTTTTTCTGCTAGCATCATATCTAGGGCTATCCTATTTTCCCAGACTGTTTGGTTAGTGGGACCTAATTGGTCGGCTGTTCCCTTAATGTCATGTCTTGTGTAGTAACAAACCTTTGTTGGTTGTAATAAATGTAGTTTATCCAGTCTACAATTTTGTTTACAGTTGACCACCAAAACAGCACAGATTCAAATCCTGCAGCCGTTTGATTTCGGGCCTTAAATTTATTTGGTACCCCTCCTGGAACTCCAATAGCATCTATATAAATGTGGGAGTCAAAGGACCCATGAAGGGCACTTCTTCTCTTATGATTTTCTCTTCTATTACGTTAATGGAATGCTAGGGTGAAAGGGATGGCCAGTTGGACTAGAGCACAAGTACCGCTCCAGTTACTTGGCAGAGTGTCCAGTAAGGGTCCACCACAATACCACCATACATATGCTCAGGGATGAACAAGGGCAGACTGACTGGTAAGCTCTTGGGAGAGTTTAAGTTCACCGCATCCCTTTAGGTCTCCATGAAATGCCAAGTTTTCACCTTGTTGTGAGAGACCCAAGGTAAAATTGGTGTCAGTAGCTGGAGGCTGGATGGCCCTCAGGGGCTGACCCTCAGGGTGTTGGACTTTAGGGAATAGCAGAGAGAGCTTGGCAGGATTCATTACCCCAGGCTGTGGGGTCTTGGAGAAGAGCTACCATACAGCTCATGCCCAGTTGGCTGGAAGACCATCCAAGTGGAAAGGGGACAGCCTGGGCCTCTGGCCTACCATGCGCACAAGCGTAACAATTACTTTTGTTTAGAGTGCGGACAGAATATTTAATCCATTCTAACCAAGCATTCGCATCTTGGTACCCTGTCTCGATTGCTATGGTTTGTTTCAAATTTTTAACTTCTACAATGGCTACCTTGATTTTATCCTTGGTTGAAGGAAGAACAGCGGTTTCGTTGGGAGAGAGTGTAGAAGGAGGTGGAGGAGGTAAGAAAGTAATGAAACGCATTTCAAAGGATTCTATAAGATGTGTCCCTGCTATTTTGGCTCCCATGCCGTATAAGCAACTTAAAGTAGGTTTAGGGTTGGCAGAAGTGGGGATAAGAATAGAAATTTGCACTGGATTACATTGGTTATACTGGCAGTCGGGGGGGCGGGGGATGTTTCCTTTAACAAAGCAAACATGGTTTTAGGGACTTACAACTGCCTGTTGACAAGGTCCAGACCTGATGTTCAGTTGTCCACATAATATCATTCCAGCTGTGGCAGGCCTGTTTCCCTACATTTCTTAAGGAACAAGAGTCGTAATGGGGGAGGCTTTTGTCTGAAAGGAACAAAGATACTTCTCTGAGACTGAGAGTTGCTTTTGACTTTGGAGATCTCCACAAGGTATAACAAGGCAAGCATCAAAGGTAATAGTTTGGGATGAGCTCGACCTAGTTACATTAATAACGAGAGGACTAGCAATAGAAGGGGAAAAGAAATACAGCATAAGAGGATCAAACCCGTTTTAGCATTAACTTGGTTGGAATTGGCCCTGAAATAGCTGTCCATGATTCTGGAGTGGGTGGTGCTCTTTTGACTCAGGTATGATGAGTCCATTCTTTTTTGGTGGTGTGGACGGCTGTTTCAGTCATTAGAAACACTAGATAAGGTCCCTCCCAGGTGGGCTTGAGCTTCCCTTCTTTCTAACCTTTGATGAGAATGTGGTCTCTCTCTGGGCTGGTGGTGGTGAACTGGAGATTCAAGGGGTGGTGTATGTGCCAAGAGGCCTTTAGTCCTAAGGAAAGAGAAAGTGGAGGATAGACCAAGTATATAGTTCTTGAGAAACAGATCTTTTGTTTCGAACGAGGAATGTCAGCAGTGGAGTGTAGATAAGGCAACTCATACAGCATTTCATAAGGAGGTAAGCCGACATCTTTCCTAGGGGCAGTTCGGAATCTTCACAAGGCCGTGGGGAGGCATTTAGTCCATGGCAGCTGAGTCTCTAGGACTAATTTGGTTAGGTGGTTTTTCGGAGTCTAATTCATTCTTTCTACTCTTCCTGATGAAGGTGAGTGCCAGGGGTTATGGTAGTCCCATGTTATATCTAGTACTTGGGCTAGTTTCTTAACAACATGTGCAGTGAAATGAGTCCCATTGTCTGAATCAACATTTTCTATTAATCCAAACCTGGGTATAGTATTTTCGACTAATGCCTTGACTACATTATTAGCAGTTGCACTTGAAAAGGGAATAGCTTCTACCCAATGAGTGAGGTGATCTATCACTAATAAATATTTTAAGTGACCAATTAGGGGCATTTCGGTGTAATCAATATGGACACTTTGGAACAGCCTTAATCCTGGATTTCTCCCTCCAACAGGTGGTTTTCTGAGGATCTGCTTATTAGTCTTCTTACATACTAGGCAACTATCTGTAACTTGTCTTGCCAAAATATAAATTCCTATACATCTGTAGACCCCGAGGACTGCATCACACATAGCTTGAGGTCCCTAATGAGTCCCTTGATGCAGATGAGAGAGAATTTCCCTCATGAGGGGTTTGGATAACATTTCTCTTTGGTCTGGTGACACGCATTTCCCTTCTGAATTTTCTTTGGCTCCTATTTTTATTAATTTTTCCTTTTCAGTGGGAGAAAAGATGGGGACTGTAGTCGGGGGAGGAAGGTAAGAGGCTAAGTGAAAAACAGGCATTTTCAGAGGAAACGGCAGTGTGTTTGGCTATTTGATCTGCTAGGTTATTCCTTCCGCTTTGAAAAGAAATACCTTTCTGATGTCCTGGAACATGGACAATAGCTATTCTGGCAGCTGCAGGTTATCTAATACTTGGGTGATTAATTCTTTGTGGCCCAGGTCTTGGCCTTTGCTATTAATAAGACCTCGTTCAGTCCAAATTTTTCCAAAGGTGTGAGCTACTCCAAAGGCATACTTGGAATCAGTATAAATAGTCCCTTCTTGGTTTTGCAAGTGCTTTAAGGCTTGATTTAATGCAAACAATTCACATGTTTGGGTAGACCAATTATTCGGCAGTCTTCCTGACTCTACTTCTTCAAGTGCCTCCCCATCTACTACTGAGTACCTATTATGCCTTTTTCCTTCAATTACTTGGGAAGAGCCATTTATAAATAAGTCCTGCCCTGTTTTGTAAGGGGTCTGTCTTAAATCAGGCCTATTCTGCCTTCTAAAGGAATAGGATATTGCTTTTTTCTTACTATTTCTCCAGGGATTTTCAACTTTATATGTATAGGGGGAATTTGGAGTTTTCCCCTATTTTCTTCACTTGCCCAAACATCAGGATGAATGTATGTTTCTTCTGCAGTGGTGAGCAGGTTTAATGAAGTGTAGAATCCTTCAGAGCCAATACGTAAACCTATACCTAATTTTAACATTAAGTCTCTTCCTGATAGATTAGTTCCTGCCTCTGGAATTAACAAAAATTCAACATTAGCTGAGCAGTTTTTACATCTAATTTCTGTTTCTTCTAAAATTTTTAGTTTGATTCCCTCTCCTTTTACCCCTGAGACTACAAGCTCCTCTGAGGACCAGGTTATATTGTGGGGGAAGGTAACAAACAGAGGAGCAGGCTGCTCCTGAGTCTACTAAAAGGGTCATAAGCTCAGATTTGGGTCCCACTTCTAAATTTGTCAAGGGCTCTTGGTGGGATTCAAGGTAAAAGAGACAGAGCCCCTAACCCCCATATTCCTCCTTAAAGGTCGTAAGTGGGACAACTTCTCTTTCTGATTTTAATTCGGGACAATACCTCTTGAAGTGGCCTACTTTCTCACAATTGAAGCATTGATTCTGTCTCTTCTCTCTATTTTTGGGTTTCTCGGCTTTGCCTCCTTATGTTCTTTATATGGCTTAGGAAGTGGGGGCCTAGGATCTTTATAGGTTTTGGCTCTCGGGAGGCTTTGTTTGGGAGTCTGTGGGTCTCCAGGTAACAGAGAGTAATATTGGTGTGTTTTATCCTTTGGGGCCCCCTGTTGGAAGGTGGATAACATAATTTTCATTTTTTCTTTTTGCTTCTCCTCATCCCTCCTTACACACACTTCTGAGCTTCTCTAAGAAGTTTGTTCATGGGACGGTCCTTCCAATTTTCTATCTTTTGTAATTTCCTTGTGATATCTGGCTGTTAGTAACAAAATGAAGCTTTAACATTCACTGCCTAAGAGGATCTTCTAAATCTAGGCCAGCATATTTTCTCATTTGTTCTTTCAACCTGTGTAAAAGTTCCGTAGGCCCTTCATCTTTCCTTTGTTGTATGTTGAATGCTTGAGTAAGATTTTGGGTTCGGAGTACTGACTCCCGAATCCCTTTTATTATCATTTCCCTAAGTTCTCGCATATCCTCTTCAGTGGGCTGCGTTATTATTGTCCCACCGGGGGTCTTGGTTGGGGAATTTTTGATCTGCTGCATGAATGTTTTGGCCAGGAGGGTGTTCATGTTCCCAGGCTACCATAGCAGCTCTACGGATCATGCTTCTTTCTTCCCCTGAGAAAAGGATGCCTAGGATGGACGTTAACTCAGCCCAAGTATATATAACTGTGGTCCTAGAAATTGGTTAATTTGATCTCCTATTCCATAGGAGTTGTCTAATAGTGTGGCTTGAACTCTTTTTAGGTTTTGGACCTCTGAGCTGGTTAAAGGAGCATTTACAAAGCAAATACCTCCTCCTCCTAGGGCACCTCTCTTAAGGGGAAGAGAGGTGGAGCTAATTCTCCCGAGGTAGAGGGGAAGGGGAAGTTCTGAATATCCCTTTTACATTGCTCTGTCTCATGTTGAAGTCCTTTCAGGGAAGAGTACTTAGGGTGGTAGTGAGCAGGCTCTTGGGATGATTCCCAAGAGGCAGGGTTATAAGGAGGGGGAACAATGTGGGTAGGAGAAGGGTCTAGGACAACTGCCTCTGCTTGAGGCGGAGGGAGGTTAGGGTTAGGGGTATTGGATGGGGGAAGGTGGTGGAGGAGGTTCCATGTGTTGGTGAGCTGTCTAGGAACAGGGACCTTATCTTTCTCAGAGGAGTTAATTTCTGACTTGCTTTTCAGGATTGATTGCTGAGTCCAAATGAAACAACAATATTTTATCATTTGCTGCTTTTTCTTGTATTTAGTCCTTTTATTCTCTTTCCAATATTTTAGCATAAGCCCTAGGGGACTATCAGGAGGAATGTTATTGTTGCTAGCTTTATCCTTTTTATCCCCTGCATTACTTGAGGTATTTCCCATCTTAAAAAGGGTTTGGGGTGAGGCTCAATTTCCCCTACTAGAAATTTCTTCCCAGTTACGAGAGGTTTGTATAAGGCTCAACCTCCCCTACTGGAGATTTCTCACCTTTCCTTTCCTTTCCTAGAGGCTCAGCCCCCCTGCTGGAGGTTTCTTGCACTTTTCTCCTTTCACTTCGTCCTTCTCTGGCTGCTTCCTTCACGGGAACGTTGGTTTCCTGTTAGCAATGGCTGTTTCAGTAGAAACCCCTGACCCAGACTCCTTTACAGAAGGGTCGCCTTAACCAGTATAAGGTGACCACAGAACCGCAGATCTGGACTGAACACTTGGTTTGCGCTCAATTGTGAGTCTCAACACACACTTTCAATCTCCAGGATATCCCAACCACCAAGGAAATGCTTTGTTGCTGTTGTGATGTTTCTTACTTTGGTCTGTGCAGATAGTTACCTGGTCACCGTGGTATGTGAGGATCTTTTTCTCTTAAGTTGTTGGTCTGTTCCTTTCCACATTGCTGAGAGTCCGGGTTTATTCGTCACACTGGGTGGGTCCTGATCCCTCACCATGAGGCCACTTCAACGAGGCAGTGGGATGCCTCTCCTCACTATTGGTGACCGGAGACCCTTTTCCCAGAGGAGAGTGGGAATTCCAGACGAGCCCCCAGATTGTTAGAAACAAATGATCAGGCTGGGCGCGGTGGCTCGCCCTTGTAATCCCAGCACTTTGGGAGGCCGAGGTAGGCGGATCATGAGGTCAGGAGATTGAGACCATCCTGGCTAACATTGTGAAACCCCGTCTCTACTAAAAAAAAAAATACAAAAAAATTAGCTGGATGCAGTGGCGGGCGCCTGTAGTCCCAGCTACTCAGGAGGCTGAGGCAGGAGAATGGCATGAACCTGGGAGGCGGAGCTTGCAATGAGCCTAGATCAAGCCACTGAGCTCCAGCCTGGGCGACAGAGCAAAACTCTGTCTCAAAAAAAAAAAAAAAAAAAAGAAAAGAAAAAAAGAAACAAATGATCAGTGCTGCAAGGAAGAACCAGCACTCAGGGAAAAAAGTTTTCTCAGCAAGACAACTTCTGCAAAAGAGTGCTGTTTGCATTAGTCACGAATGCAAGAGCACACCAAGTGGCGTAGAGCAGGGGTTTATATCCCTAACGCAGTCCCTACCTCTGTGTCATTCCCACATGGGCTGGAGTCAGACTACACAATCTAAGCAGACCTGATTTGCTATCGTGAATATTTTCCCTAATAAGGAAGGGAGAGGGAATGTGAGTTACAGGTTGGGACTGACGGGAAGAGTCGTTTACAAGGCAGGTAACTGAGCAGATAACTAAGCAGGTAAATAGGGGTGAGAAGGTACAGGGAAATTGTTCTTAGGAACAAAGAACAAGGAAGTTGAAGTTAAACCTTTGAAGAGGAACTTACTGTACCTAATAAGTTTTTTTGATTGGCTAATTAAATGTCTATTCATTATGGCCAAAAAGTGCCTACCCCAACAGGAAGATACCAAATTTTAGAAAATGTTGGAGCTCTCTCTGAATCTAAGAGGAAGTGAGTAGTTTAGCTTTTATTTAGTAGTTAGGACCTTAAGTAAATCACTTTTTTTACTGTGTTTCTGTATAAAATAGACAATATTTTTTGCCCTGCAAGAGGGCATGTAGAGGAAAGCTCTTTGGCAATGATACTGTGCCCTATGAATAAAAAAGTGATGGTGTCATTTGTGGCTGAATAACAGTTTATTTCGGCAATGCGGTTAACTTCATCTTGCATTTTTCTCATTTTTACCATGATTAAAAAGTAGTCAACTTGTACAAAGGAAAGAAACAAACCTTGACTCAGGAGCCTAGGACTTTTTCTTTGGTTTGCCCTCCTGGGACAGATTACCTTTCCAAATTGAATTTGTGGAGGAGCATTGGGAAATATCAGAACTGTCATAGTAAGCACCTAAGTGGTACTTTTAATAGAGGAGTTATTCCGAAATTATATTAGGCAGATAGAGAGGGTAAGGAGTCCTCAGTAAGGCTTTCGCTTTTAATAGAAACAACTCCAGAAACATTTCTTTTTCTTTTCTTTTTATCTTTTTTTTTGGAGACAGAGTCTCGCTCTGTCACCCAGGCTAGAGTGCAGTGGTGCGATCTCAGCTCACTGCAGCCTCTGCCTCCCAGGTTCAAGTGAATCTCCTGCCTCAGCCTCCTGAGTAGCTGGGACTACAGGCTGCCAAGCTTTGATATGCAAATGCCAGCGCTTAGAAACTGTGTCCATTCAACATGGAGATTCCCACCCTCTTCTAGTCACCACCTCAAGGTGACACCTCCAGATGACCCCACGTGTGCAGGACAACATGGTGACCTACATTTGCATATTAAAAGGCAAGGGTGGGAGGGCCACGTTTTTCTCGGTCTACATGAATGACATGCCTGGTCAAACCAATGCCCTGGGCCCTGTGCAAATCAGACACCACCTCCTCCAGCCTCCCAATATAACCGAGTACTATTCTGCCACACATGGGGCTTTTTCTCTGTTCGGAGCGCCCTTTTTCTGTACAGCGGGGAGCCTTTCTTCTTTCTTGCCTATTAAACTTTCTGCTCCTTAAAACCAGTCCTGTGTGTCCATGTCGTTTAACTGGCATGAGACAAAGGACCCCGATGTTTCTCCAGTCATCAGAGCCATATCACTTTTAGTCCAGAGGAATTATTGTTTTCATTTATCTGACCAATTTATAATATAGAGTCAAATTCCTAGTGGTTATCCTCCCTCATCCCCATTTTTATGCCCTTCCTTGAAAGGAACAGATATATGAAGAGGAGACAGGTTTCCCTTTTGTGAATAGTATATCCCTTAGTATCTTGATTTTTTTTGTGGGGGGGTGGGGTGGGGGGAGTTAAACTTACTTAGACCTGGTAAAGGGCAGTATTTGATAAATGTCAGCTAGTTTAGGGTTAGGGAATTGAGTTGAATGGAGATAGTCACTGCCAAATGTAAAGCATGACTGGAGAGTCACAGTGATGAAGCCGGGGTCCGTTTCTCCAGATCCTTTGTAACAGTGTTATGTGATGTCTTCTAGAAGATCGTTCTGAAAGATAATGCCAACTCGGAACCTAGGAAACCATCCAGTGGATTTCTGCAGCTTAGGTGGTTCAAATCCTCATCAGCACCTTTGTTTTCTCTGCCTCAGTTTGCTTACAATGATGTTCTCAGTAGCTGTAATTGCTGTCTGTCTTTGAATACTTAAGCATTTTTTTAGCTCACAGGGGTGTGTATCCATTTTTCTTTTACCAAGTGGTAGAACTTTGACTCTGCTTTTGTGGGCTCTGGGTTAGCAACTTGGTTGTTTAGTTGTAAAATGATTAGCAGGGAAAACCGTGTGTGTGTGTGTGTGTGTGTGTGTGTGTGTGTGTGTATTTTAAGTTTCTTTTGTTGTCAGAGCACTTAGAATTTTATATGGAAATTCTGTCAGTTTACTTGATTCTCCACCCCACATTTATTGAACAGTAAAGTATGAAGGTAATGCATCGCATAACCAGCCTTCAGAAGAATTACAGCTGCTGTATCTCTGAACTTTCAAGAAGAAGTTTGTGCATCAATTTTCAAAAAATTATGAAATCCCTGAAGATAGCTGTGTTCTACATTTGGAAAGATACAAAAACTGAACCTTCTAGCAGGCAGTTTTGCTTGCTGGTGCTTGAGATAGAGCCACACATTGGTCTCAGTGGATTTATGGAGAAAAATAAGTACAGAAAGTTATTTCTAAATAAGACCAAAAAATCCTTTTCTTAAGTAGTGACAGGTAAAGAGGTTGTCTTGGCTAACCTTGAATTGTGTTGCCCTTGATTGAGACAGTTTTATGGTGGGGATGGTAGTGGTGATAAACTTGTTTGAAATTTGTCCGCCTATAGTAACCTTTGTGGTAGCTGTCACAGACAACTTCATCCTCACAGGCCCTAAAATTACTATAAAACTAATAGAATGGAAGAGAAACAAAGGACCTGAATAATTGGATGCTTAATTGTTCTGTGTTTTCATAACCGGTGAAAAAGAGCAGTGTTAGAAGTACTTAAACATTCCACGTAAGGAACACTGCCTGAATTTATATTGTGATTTTAGAGCATCATTCACTGTTTAAAAACAGGCATATTGTGGGTCATATTTTAAAGACAAATAGAAAACTTATCTTTTCAAGATGGATATAAAGCTTAACCTTATCAAAATTACAAAATGTAAAGGATATGATTGAAAAATATTAATGCATAGATTTAAATATTGGTCATCATTTTAGATGTCTTTCAAAATAGGTTGTCTCTTAAATATTAAACCGTACCAACATTGAACATGTTGTAGAGTTTGTGCTCAAGGTTAAGTTTCCTGGGGTGATGGATATTTTATAATATGAATAACAAAAACTTATTTTAAGAAATTTAGAAAATTTTTAGGCAAAACTAGAAAATAATACCGATAATTCTTACCATTCAGAATGTACTACTATCAGAATTTTGTATCTTTCAGTCATCTGCTCATCTCTTTTCTCCTTTGCTTGTATGTGTTCCTTCTCCCTTAAAAAATCAGATTTTTTTTTGTAATCTGCATTTTCACTCAACAATATTGTAGATCTGTGTCATAAGTTACTCCTCTACAGTGCCTTCAGTTATTGTGTGCTTTGTGTTGGATGACTGTACCATCTAGTCTTTCGTGTTTCCTGGTACTGACTACAGAGGGGTGAGAGAGAGAGAGAGAGCGAGAGAGAGAGAGAGAGAGTGTGTGTGTGTGTGTGTGTGTGTGTGTGTGTGTGTGTGTATTTTTTTTCTACCTTAACTAATGCTTTGGACATCAACAGGTAGAGCTAAATCCTTGAAACCTTCCAAGTGGTGGCTTTCAGTTATTGCTGAATTGGTTTTTAGAGATGGAACAAACTATATTGTATGGAAACTTTTTTTTTTTTTTTGAGACAAAGTCTCACCTTGTCGCCCAGGCTGGAGGGCAATGGCATGATCTTGGCTCACTACAACCTCCACCTCCCAGGTTCAAGTGATTCTCTTGCCTCAGCCTCCCGAGTAGTTGGGATTACAGGTGCCTGCCACCATGCCCAGCTAATTTTTGTGTTTTTACTAGAGGTGGAGTTTCATCGTGTTGGCCAGGCTTGTCTCGAACACCTGACCTCAGGTGATCCACTCACCTTGGCCTCCCAAAGTACTGGGATTACAGGCATGAGCCACCATACCCAGCCTTTTTTTCTTCTAGGTACCAGCTTTTATTTATCAGATTGGTAAAAATGTTAGAAAGTGTGCAATGAACTGGGCATTCTCACAGTCATGGCAGAAAGTATAATTATCTTTGACTTTCTAGAAAGCCGTCTGGCATTCTAGAAACTTGCCTAACCTCTTCCCATTTAGGCAAGATGAATTCTGACTACCCCTAGGTGGCCAATCTTGTCCCTGTGATTCCATATCTCCCAGAAAGAGAGGTCTAGTCTCAGGGAAAACCCAGATTTTCTTGGCTTAGCCCACCTGACAGCTGATCACTGGAAATGGGGTGGGCCAGTAGAGTCCTTTGGTCAGGTTTTGTGTCAAGAGAGGGATGTGGAAAGATGGGAGGGAGGTAGCAAAACTGGCCTCAGTGGAACTATGTAAGTTAACATAGAATGGCAAAGGAATGTTTCTTCCAAGGAAGAAATTCTAGGGAAGGAAGAAAGTGGAGGGGAAGGCAGCAGTTCTCAAAGTTTTGGGGTCAGGATTCCTTTACACTCTTAAAAGTATATTGAGGGTCCAAGGAGCTTTTCTGTATATAGGTTATATCTATTGGTATTTATCACTAGAAATTAAATCAGAAATACTTAAAATATTCCTTAAAAGTTCACCAAATATTGTTATAAATGCTTTTATGAAAAGAAAATTTCTAAACCCAAAGTAGTACAATCTTACATCTTTTGCAAGTTTCTTTGATGTTTGATATGTCATTTGCACCTGCATTCAATTTATTGTGTGATATTTGCTTGAAAAAATGTGAACAAAGGACAGTCTCATACAGATAGCCATTTTAGATCATTATGGATATTTCTTTTTTTTTTTTTTGTGGAAGATGGGAGTTTTATTATTACTCAAATCAATCTTCCCAAGCATTCAGGGATAGGAGTTGTTTTTTTGTTTTTTGTTTTTTTTGAGATGGAGTCTCACTCTGTAGCCCAGGCTAGAGTGCAGTGGCGCCATCTCGGCTCACTGCAAGCTCTGCCTCCAGGGTTCACGTCATTCTCCTGCCGCAGCCTCCCGAGTACCTGGGACCACAGGCGCCTGCCACCACGCCCGGCTAATTTTTTTTTTGTATTTTTCTTTTTTTTTTTTTTTTTTTTTAAGTATTTATAGATCATTCTTGGGTGTTTCTCGGATAGGGGGATATGGCAGAGTAATAGGATAATAGCGGAGAGAAGGTCAGCAGATAAACACATGAACAAAGTTCTCTGGTTTTCCTAGGCAGAGGTCCCTGTGGCCTTCCGCAGGTTTGTGTCCCTGGGTACTTGAGATTAGGGAGTGGTGATGACTCCTAAAGAGCATGCTGCCTTCAAGCATCTGTTTAACAAAGCACATCTTGCACCGCCCTTAATCCATTTAACCCTGAGTTGACACAGCACATGTTTCAGAGAGCAGGGGGCTGGGGGCAAGGCCATAGATCAACAGCATCCCAAGGCAGAAGAATTTCTCCTCCCAGATGGGGCGGCCGGGCAGAGGCGCTCATCACTTCCCAGACGGGGCGACCGGGCAGAGGCACTCCTCACTTCCCAGATGGGGCGGTCGGGCAGAGACGCTCCTCACCTCCCAGATGGGGTGGCTGGGCAGAGGCGCTCCTCACTTCCTCCCAGACGGGGTGGCGGCCAGGCAGAGGCGCTCCTCACCTCCCAGACAGGGCCGCTGGGCAGAGGTGCTCCTCACCTCCCAGACGGGGCGGCCAGGCGGAGGCGCTCCTCACCTCCCAGACGGGGCGGTTGGGCAGAGGCGCTCCTCACTTCCTAGACGGGGCGGCCAGGTAGAGGCGCTCCTCACTTCCCAGACGGGGCAGCCGGGCAGAGGCGCTCCTCACTTCCTCCCAGACGAGGTGGCGGCCGGGCAGAGGGGCTCCTCGCCTCCCAGACGGGGCGGCAGGGCAGAGGCGCTCCTCACTTCCCAGAGGGGGCAGCCAGGCAGAGGCGCTCCTCACTTCCCAGACAGGGCGGCCAGGTAGAGGCGCTCCTTACTTCCCAGACGGGGCGGCCGGGCAGAGGCGCTCCTCACTTCCTCCCAGATGGGGTGTCGGCCGGGCAGAGGCGCTCCTCACTTCCCAGATGGGGCGGCCGGGCAGAGGCGCTCCCCACTTCCCAGATGGGGCGGCCAGGCAGAGGCGCTCCTCGCTTCCCAGACACGGCGGCCAGGTAGAGGCTCTCCTCACTTCCCAGATGGGGTGGCCGGGCAGAGGCGCTCCTCACTTCCCAGACGGGGCAGCCAGGCAGAGGCGCTCCTCACTTCCCAGACGGGGTGGCCGGGCAGAGGCGCTCCTTACTTCCCAGACAGGGCGGCTGGGCAGAGGGGCTCCTCGCTTCCCAGACGGGGCAGCCAGGCAGAGGCGCTCCTCACTTCCTCCCAGACGGGGTGGCAGCCAGGCAGAGGTGCTCCTCACCTCCCAGACGGGGCGGCCGGGCAGAGGCGCTCCTCACTTCCTCCCAGACGGGGTGGCGGCCGGGCAGAGGTGCTCCTCACCTCCCAGACGGGGCGGCCGGGCAGAGGCGCTCCTCACTTCCTCCCAGATGGGGTGGCGGCCGGGCAGAGACACTCCTCACCTCCCAGACGGGGCAGCCGGGCAGAGGCGCTCCTCACCTACCAGACGGGGTGGCGGCCGGGCAGAGGCACCCCTCCCTTCCCAGACGGGGCGGCCGGGTAGAGGTGCTCCTCACTTCCCAGATGGGGCGGCCGGGCAGAGGCGCTCCTCACTTCCTCCCAGACGGGGTGGCGGCCGGGCAGAGGTGCTCCTCACCTCCCAGACGGGGCGGCCGGGCAGAGGCGCTCCTCACTTCCTCCCAGACGGGGCGGCCGGGTAGAGGTGCTCCTCACTTCCCAGATGGGGCGGCCGGGCAGAGGCGCTCCTCACTTCCTCCCAGATGGGGTGGCGGCCGGGCAGAGACACTCCTCACCTCCCAGACGGGGCAGCCGGGCAGAGGCGCTCCTCACCTACCAGACGGGGTGGCGGCCGGGCAGAGGCACCCCTCCCTTCCCAGACGGGGCGGCCGGGTAGAGGTGCTCCTCACCTCCCAGATGGGGCGGCCGGGCAGAGGCGCTCCTCACGTCCTCCCAGATGGGGTGGCGGCCGGGCAGAGGCGCTCCTCACTTCCCAGACGGGGCAGCTGGGCAGAGGCGCTCCTCACTTCCTATAGGGGATGGCGGCCAGGCAGAGACGCTCCTCACTTCCTATAGGGGATGGCGGCCGGGCAGAGGCACTCCTCACTTCCCAGACAGGGCAGCCGGGCAGAGGGGCTCCTCACGTCCCAGACGATGGGCGGCCAGACAGAGACTCTCCTCACTTCCTAGACGGGGTAGCGGCAGGGCAGAGGCTGTAATCTTAGCACTTTGGGAGGCCAAGGCAGGCGGCTGGGAGGTGGAGGTTGTAGCGAGCCAAGATCACGCCACTGCACTCCAGCCTGGGCAACATTGAGCACTGAGTGAGCGAGACTGCGTCTGCAATCCCAGCACCTCGGGAGGCCGAGGCGGGCAGATCACTCGAGGCCAGGAGCTGGAGACCAGCCCGGTCAACACGGCGAAACCCCCTCTCCACCAAAAATACAAAAACCAGTCAGGTGTGGCGGTGCGCGCCTGCAATCCCAGGCACTAGGCAGGCCTAGGCAGGAGAATCACAGGTGCCTGAGGCAGGGAGGTTGCAGCGAGCTGCGATCACGGCAGTACAGTCCAGCTTCGGTAACAGAAGGAGATCGAATAAAGAGGGAGATCGAAGAGGGGAGAGGGGAGAGGGAGAGGATATTTCTTTTTTGAGATGGGGTCTTTCTCTGTCTCCCAGGCTGGAATGCAGTGCTGTGATCACGGCTCACTGGAGCCTCATTCTCTGGGGACTCAGGTGATCCTCCCACCTCAGCCTCCAGAGTAGCTGGGACTACAGGTGTGTACTACCCTACCTAGCTAATTTTTTGTATTTTTTGTAGAGATAGGGTTTTGCCATAGGTATTCAAATAGAAAGTTTTGTTTTTGTTTTAGTATATAAAGAAATACAACTTTCCATGTTGGAAAAATTTTAAAAACCTTTTTTTAATTATAAAACTCATAAGCAACCATTGTTGAGAAAATTAGTAAAGTACAGAAAAGAGAAAAGAAAAAAATTAAAGTCTCCCACAATTTCTCTACCTAATATAACCACTATTACCACTATTGACAGTTGACATGATGGCCATTTTCCATTTTCTACCAGTATATATTTTTTCTTTGCTAGTAAAATACATAACCCTTATGCATATGTTTAAATAGTTGAGGTCGTATTCTCTATAGTTTTATATTCTTTTTTTTTTTTTTTGAGACAGAGTCTCGCTCTGTCACCCAGGCTGGAGTGCCGTGGCGTGATCTCAGCTCACTGCAAGCTCCACCTCCTGGGTTCACACCATTCTCCTGCCTCAGCCTCCCCAGTAGCTGGGACTACAGGCGCCTGCCACCATGCCCGGCTAATTTTTTGTATTTTTTACTAGAGATGGGGTTTCACCATGTTAGCCAGGATGGTCTCGATCTCCTGACCTCGTGATCTGCCCACCTCGGCCTCCCGAAATGCTGGGATTACAGGCGTGAGCCACTGTGCCCGGCCGTTTTATATTCTTTTAAAAAGTATTTACTGTATTTTCCCATGATGTCATAGTCTTTATAGAAAAATAACAATCATTATTTTCAGTTGACATGATTGTTTACCTAAAAATAGCCAAAGGAACCAACTGAAAAAAACAATTTTTAAGATTACTGGTTAAAAGTTCTTTTATATAAAAATCAATAGCCTTCCCCAATGTTAGCTATAATCACATAGAAGATATAGTGATGAAGTATCTTTTCAGGTATTTCAGCAAAAGTTAAATACCTAGGAATAAACTTAGATGTGCAGGACTTTTATCAAGGACATGACAAAATTTTGCTGAGTGGAATGAAAGATTTGCATTCTGTGTTCCTGGATGAGCAGATTTCATGTTATAAATATGTTAGTTATCACCATGTCTTCATATTAATTTATAAATGTAATTTCTGCTGGGCACAGTGGCTCATACCTGTAATCCGAACAGTTTGGGAAGCTGAGGCGGGTAGATGACAATTAGCTGGGTGTCTGTGGCACACACTTGTAGTTCCAGCTACTCCTGAGGCTAAGGCAGGAGGATCACTTGAGCCTGGGAGGCAGAGGTTGCAGTGAGCTGAGATCATGCCTCTGAACTCCAGCCTAGGTGACAGAGTAAGACCCTGTCTCAAAAAAAAAAAAAAAAAAAAAAAAAAAAAAAGGTGTGTATATATATACACGTTTTATATTTTATATATATATTTATATATATAAATTGTGTATATATGTGTATATATACAAATTTCAGTAGAAATTCCAGCAGGTTTATTTTTGGCACTTGACAAAATGACTGTAAAATTTGTTTAGAAGAGTAAATAATAAAAAATAATAAAGTATAGACTCTTTCAACCAGATATTAAATAAAATATTGTGGACTAGCCCTGGGCCAGACAGATAAAGGCAATGGAAGTTTAAAACCAGAGTCATGCAAGTGAGAATTTAGTATAAGGAAAAGGTGGTATTTTAACTTAATAGTGAAAAGATAGATTATTCTGTAAATAGTTTTAAGAGAACTGGCCATTTGAGGAAGTTTCAGTCTTAACTTCAATTTTTGTCAAAATAAGTTGGTTTAAACACATCTATTCTTAAAAAGCAGAACAGAAGAACATCGGTTTGAAGATATTCTACGAGTTAAGGCTGAGGCTGGGCACAGTGGATCCCGCTGTAATCCCAGCACTTTCAAGGCCAGGGTGGGAGGATTGCTTGAGCCCAGGAGTTTGAGATCAGCCTGGGCAACACAGCAAGACTCTCTCTCTCTCTCTCTCGATATAGATATACATATAAATACACATATACAGATACAAAAAAAGAGTTAAGTTTTGTATGGAGAGCAATGAAGATGAGAGGTAAAAATTAAAGGCTTGATGGACACATGTTTACATCTCCAGCAAGGGGGTTGATGGAATGATAGACATAGCTCCATTACTGCTACCTCCTTTTAGGAAGTTGCTTCTGAACATCTAAAGATAACAGTTTTATAATAGCAGAAATGAGGTTTTTTTCAGTGTCTAAAACATTACATGACATATATACATACATAAACATGTTCAAAAGTTAAATGAAGTAGGATATAAAATTGGGCCTAGTGTTTAAAAAAGTAAATATATTTACATGAAGGAGAAAACAACTCACCTCCCACTCTTACAGCCTCTGCCAGTTTATCATAGCCTAGTTTCTTGAGAGAATAAGCTACATGTCTTCACCTTTTTTCACTGAGCTCATTATAATCTGGATTCTGCCTTCATCGTTGTGCCAAAATTTATCTCCTAGTTGCCAAATTCAGTGGCTCCCCTCTTAGTCCCCAAATTGACCCCTCTCCAGTATTTTGATATTGTTGATTGTTCCCTTGTTGAAACATTCCTCCGTTCTTAATGTCCACCAGTAAAGAGCTGGTTAAATAAAAATTATAGTGTACAGTTTTATAATAGAATATTCTGTTGTAGACCAAAAAAAATGCAACCAGTCTTTCCATAAGAGCGTGTGCAAACTTCTAAGATATATTAAGTAAAAAAGTAAGGCATAAAATATTGTATATAATCTGACCCCTTTAGTGTATACAGTGTAAAAAAATCTATGTCTATGCTAGTTTATACTTGGTTTTTTCTCCCCTGGTAGATACAGGAAACTGAATAGTAGAACACAATTTAAAAAGACTGTGTGGCTTCTGTGCCAGGACCTGTGATAATTGGGTATAAAAGACAAAAAAGGCATGTCCCTGTCCTCTGGGAAGGGACATGATAATCAGTTGGGACTTTTATCAGATTCTTTTCTCCTGTTTTGATCTTATCACCCTGCCTTGGTCTCCTCCGATCTCTTCTTCCTTGTCCTACTTCTTTCTTCTCTTCTCGTTCTGTGCTTTCTCTGAGTAATCTTTGACTCCCATTACTTAAGTCATGACCTGTGTTCCAGGGATTCCTAAATCCGTATTCATCTCCAGAGTTTCAAACCAATATATCTGTCTGTATATCATATATGTTAGGGAATCTCACTTGGTGTGACATGGGTGTTCAAAATGATATTTAAATTTTCATGTATCCACGTCCTAGCATTCTATCAGCCCCATCATGTATTCCATCAATAATTCTCCTTGTCATTGTGAGTAGGACAAAATGAAATAATCAAACTAGTCATCCATGCCTAAACCTGGGAACTGTCTTAACGTTCTTTTATATGCTACTGTTCTCTGATCCCCCCAAACTAGTAAATTTCTAAGACCTGTCCTTCTGAATGTCTCTAACTATTTTCCTTGTGATCTCAGTTTCTTCTTCCCATCCCTCAAATGCTTTTTGTGTGTGTGTGGTGGGGGAAGAGAGTAAAATTGAAATTCGTGGAAAATGTACTGCCCTGTCTTTCTTCCTTTCTTTCTTTCTCTCTTTCTCTCTTTCTCTCTCTCTATCTTTCTTTCAATGAAGTCTTGCTCTTGTCGCCCAGGCTGGAGTACAATGGCACAATCTCAGCTCACTGCAACCTCCACCTCCTGGGTTCAAGTGATTCTCTTGCCTCAATCTCTTGAGTAGCTGGGATTACAGGCACCTGCCACCATACCCAGCTAATTTTTGTATTTTTAGTAGAGATGAGGTTTCATCATGTTGGCCAGGTAGGTCTCAAACTCCTGACCTCAGGTGATCCACCCGCCTCGGCCTCCCAAATTGCTGGGATTACAGGTGTGAGCCACCATGCCTGGCCACTACCCTGTCTTTCTTGTTGCTTGGTATGACTCCACTACCCTGCTCCCTCTCTCCCCCTGCAGTGGGATAATTTAGGAATCAGAGAGACTGAGGGGTTGAGGAGGATATATATTATTATTTAGGTGCACTGGCCCAGTCAAATTAACATCTAAAGGACTGAGCCCTGAACAAAGAGTCAGGTTACCTTTTAAGCATTTTGTGGGGTGGGGGGAGATCTGTGCAGGGGAAGCATATTACAGAAGCAAGAAACAAAGACAGTTATTCAGTTGAGACATGCATTACATTATTTCTTACTTTTCAAGGAAAAACATGTTTTACAACTTGAGTTTATCTGTCTAGTGACCTTGCAGCTGCACAGCTAGAGAAACAGGGTCTTCGCAATGCCTGGGAGAGGAGGAAAGATAAGGTTCACTAGCCTCAGAAAAACAGACAGTTAATTTTTAAAGGACTCCACCTCTTTTTCTTTCTTAGGGGGAATTGGGGTTTTTTTTAACATACAACTGAGTTCTTGCTTACACATTCTTTTTATTATTATTATTATACTTTAAGTTCTAGGGTACATGGTGCATAACGTGCAGGTTTGTTGCATATGTATACATGTGCCATGTTGGTGTGCTGCACCCATTAACTCATCATTTACATTAGGTATACCTCCCCCTTCCCCCCACCGCACAACAGGCCCTGGTGTGTGATGTTCCCCATCCTGTGTCCAAGTGTTTTCATTGTTCAATTCCCACCTATGACTGAGAACATGCGGTGTTTCGTTTTCTGTCCTTGCAATAGTTTGCTCAGAATGATGGTTTCCAACTTCATCCATGTCCCTACAGAGGACATGAACTCATCCTTTTTTATGGCTGCATAGTATTCCATGGTGTATATATGCCACATTTTCTTAATCCAGTCTATCATTGTTGGACATTTGGGTTGGTTCCAAGTCTTTGCTATTGTGAATAGTGCTGCAATAAACATATGTGTGTGTGTGTCTTTATAGCAGCATGATTTATAGTCCTTTGGGTATATACACCCAGTAATGGGATGGCTGGGTCAAATGGTAATTCTGGTTCTAGATCGCTGAGGAATCACCACACTGACTTCCACAATGGTTGGACTAGTTTACAGTCCCACCAACAGTGTAAAAGTGTTCCTATTTCTCCACATCCTCTCCAGCACCTATTGTTTCCTGACTTTTTAATGATTGCCATTCTAATTGATGTGAGATGGTATCTCATTGTGGTTTTGATTTGCATTTCTCTGATGGCCAGTGATGATGAGCATTTTTTCATGTGTCTTTTGGCTGCATAAATTTCTTCTTTTGAGAAGTGTCTGTTCATATCCTTCGCCCACTTTTTGATGGGGTTGTTTCTTTCTTGTAAATTTGTTGGAGTTCATTGTAAATTCTGAATATTAGGCCTTTGTCAGATGAGTAGGTTGCGAAAATTTTCTCCCATTTTGTAGGTTGCCTGTTCACTCTGATGATAGTTTCTTTTGCTGTGCAGAAGCTCTTTAGTTTAATTAGATCCCATTTGTCAATTTTGGCTTTTGTTGCCATTGCTTTTGGTGTTTTAGACATGAAGTCCTTGCCCATGCCTATGTCCTGAATGGTAATGCCTAGGTTTTCTTCTAGGGTTTTTATGGTTTTAGGTCTAACGTTTAAGTCTTTAATCCATCTTGAATTAATTTTTGTATAAGGTGTAAGGAAGGGACCCAGTTTCAGCTTTCTACATATGGCTAGCCAGTTTTCCCAGCACCATTTATTAAATAGGGAATCCTTTCCCCATTTCTTGTTTTTGTCAGGTTTGTCAAAGATCAGATAGTTGTAGATATGCGGCGTTATTTCTGAGGGCTCTGTTCAGTTCCATTGATCTATATCTCTGTTTTGGTACCAGTACCAAAGCATGAGGATTTTTGGTGGATCCTAATTTACGGTTTAACCTTCCTGTTTCCACTTGCTTCATTTTCACTTTGGGAAGGCTTATTCTTTGCTTCGTTAACCCATTCTAATCCTGTGTCTTCTTTCTTTGTCCTTTGTAAACCTGCTTCTTTCTCTTCATCTCTTTTCTTGGTTAGAGACACCTAGAAAATTGTTCCTGACCAAGTGAAGTGAGTTGCCTTATTAAATCCCATATGAGTCACCTTATACATTAAAAAACATTTTAAACAATGAAAACCACACTTGTGCACATAGTTTACCTTATTTCCTTAAAGTAAACATGCTTACAATACAATTTGGACTTAAACGTGGAAATTTACAGTTATTCTTTGCAGTTTCCTAGTGAATTATTATTTTTTAGACAGACACTTAAGATCCTACTAAGTATCAAGTGTTTCACAGGTTTCATTTAATCTTTACTATTCCGGGAAAGTTTTCATTTCTTTGTTTTACAGATGAGTAGATTGAAACTCAGGGAATTAGATATGATATCCAAGGTCATCTAGATTTCCAGGCTCTGTCTGCGGGATCACATTTGCTTTTGTACTTTTAACTGACTATGACTGGAACATATAATTTTATAATCCATGTGTAACAACACTGCCTGTGTGTGGTTTTCTTTTTCTTTTTTTTTTTTTTTTTGGTAGCCTCATTAATGTTTTCTTGTTTGAAGTTGTTAAGTTTCTAAGAAAACAAGGTAGCAATGAGAAATTGGACAATGTCTGGAACTTCCTTCCTCTGCCTTTATTGTTGTCATTCCATTAGGTATCCGTTGTAGTGATTATACCCCAAGCCATAGTAACTTTCTTAAACTAGAGGCTCCTGAAAATATTTCAAAGAGTTATTTAAAAAATCTGTAAGCTGCAGTTGAGCAGTAACAAACTTTTTTATTTCCTACTGGATTGATTGCAGTAGTCATAACATTATTGATGTCTTCTAAGGGCTCTTTAACATAATACTTATTTACTGAAATGTGTTTTGTAGCTTCATCAGCAATTGAAGTGGTTGATATGTGGACTCTGCAGATTATATAACCTTCCTAAGCACCTGGATGTTGAGATGCCAGATCAACCACTACCCATGGGTTAGGTAAAGTAAAAATTCTCCAGTGTTCAAGAGCTAAAATAAATTGTCTCAAACAAAAGTCAAACTAGGATGATTTTTTAAAAATTATTCAACTTATTTAGAAGTTAGTTTTTCTGTTCCTATTGAATTGTTTGTTCTGTTTTAGATACTAAAAATAACCTTTTCATTCTTTGGAGCTGCTGGTATTTAGTATGGCAGGCAAACAATTGCCCTTTTCCCTAACACCAGCTTTTTGTTGTGAATATTCCTGGTGTCCATAAATGTTCTTGCTTCTTTCATTGCTTGTCTTTGCTCATTGACTTGCCTTCAGCTAGAAATGCCATCTGCTTAAGTCTGTCTATGCTTCTTAAGGACTCGCCCAAATGTTATCTCCTGCAAGCAACAGAAATCTCCACTAGCTCACCACTACCCCTAACTTCTTCCTGGATTTACCTATTTAGGCATCAGCTATTGACTTTTTAGTATAATACATGAGAATTTAGCTCTTATACCACCCACTTTCCCTTCCTCAAATATTATCTTTAGTCATATAAGTAATCACTAATTATCATTAGGACTTTGTAAAGCCAAGTTTTGTAGAATATTTAGGATAGGATATTTGTTTTCTTGGTGTTGCTTTTTGTTTTGCAGTGTCTTCCTCATAATAGTATTTTTTAATTTAAAAAATTCTGTTGTAGCCTTTTCTGTGAGATCTCCTTCTCTTCCAAAGCCTTTGGCTCCTGTGTGCCCATTTTGGCAGGTTGTTCTTCAGGTTGGCTGTGCAGATGTCATCTTGAGGTTTTTCTCATCTGCTCTCCTAGAGTAGATCCATTGTTTCCTGGATCCCTTGTCATCTTTCTTGGCTTTCCCTTTGTCATTTTACCTGACTGTGTCCTCAAGTAAAACCCTAAGAAAGCATGGAGTGGTATATTTTCTGATCTCTGGCTTCTGAAAAAATACAATCCAGTGTTTGGGTTTTGGAGCCAGTCTGAGATAGGTTTGAATCTTGGTTCTACTACTTCTTAACTGTATGCACTTGGGCTGATTCCATAATTGCTCTATGCATCAGCTTCCATTTGCAAAATGGGGAAACCAGTAATAGTATTAGTACCTATGTTTCTAGAGAGCTATGAGGATTAAATGTGTTGGTATATGTAAACCATTTAGAACAGTGCCTGGTGCTTAGCACATCTCCATCACTATTCACTTTTGTCACAGTCTACCCTCACGGTTGATTGATAGTTTGGTTGATTATGTATTTCTAGGTTGAGGATAATTTTACCTTAGAATTTCAAAGTCTGTGCTGTTGTCTTCTAACCAATGATGGTGGTGAAGCCTCATGTCACCCTGAGTTTCACTCATTTATGCATGACTTTCTCTCTGGAAGCTTTTAGGAGTTTGTCTTTTCCTTGATGAGTTGAAATAGCACAACATTGTACTTAGTGTGTGTCTTTTTTCATTCACTGTGCTGGGAACAGTGAATGGATAGGCCTATGGATAAGCTCTTTCAAAGTTGGAGTCTTGAATCTTGTCATATTTTTGTTCACTTTCTCCTTTCCATTTTATTTGTTCATTTTGAAGCGTCTGTTATTGGATTTTAGTCCTCTTGTTTGAGTCTTGTATCTCATGTCATTTCCAACTTTTTTTTAAATTTTAAGTTCTGGAATATTTTTCTTATTTTTGACTTTTAGGAAATTTTACTTGGACAATCATAACTTTAAGTTTTGTTTTGGTTATTTATTGTTGCTTAACCAATTTTCCCAAAACTTAATGGCATAAAACTATGCATTTGTCTATCTGTCACTGCTGTATGGGTTAACTGGGGATAGCTGGACAGTTTTTCTGCTGGTCTCATTTGGCATCTCTCACTGTGCGGTTAGACGGTGTCAGGGACTGGTCATCTGGATGCTCAGCTGCAGTGGAATGTCTGAGACGGCTACTTCACCCACAGGTCTGCTGCCTTGGTGTTTGTTCATGTGGCCTTCCTCTCTGCGTAGCATCTCATCCTCTCAGGTCTCTTCATGTGGTTTCTCTTTCTCCAAGAGGATAGTCAGTACTTATTTTGGCTACTAGAAGCACAGAATTTGAGCTGCCAGGTGTTCTTAAGGCTTAGACCTGGAACAGGTCCAGTGTCATTTCTACCAAATTCTATAGGTTAAAGTGAGTCTTGAGGCCAACCCAGATTCACTGTGGAATGGGCTTGTCCAAGGACATGATAACAGGAGGTATGGCTCATTGGGTGCCAACTCCCAAGATGAACCCTGAGTTCTAAGAACTTTTTCTTCTCTGATTATTCCTTATTCATATTCTATTTTTGTTTTATTCTTGTAATATATTCACAAGTGTCTTTATGAAGTGATTTTGATACTCTTTTGTCTTCTCCCTAGCATCTCTTTGTTCTTTAATAAATTTTTTTCTTAGTATATTTTGGTCTTATTTTTCTTTTTAAAACCTTTCCTTAAATATCTATTCTATGTTGCTTATCATTTGTAGTCTTTTTTTTTGAGACAGAGTTTCGCTCTTGTTACTCAGGATGGAGTGCAATGGCGTGATCTCGGCTCACCACAACCTTTGCCTCCTGGGTTCAAGTGATTCTCCTGCCTCAGCCTCCTGAGTAGCTGGAATTACGGGCATTTGCCACCATGCCTGGCTAATTTTTGTATTTTTAGTAGAGAAGGGGTTTCTCCGTGTTGGTCAGGCTGGTTTCGAATTCCCGACCTCAGGTGATCCGCCAACCTCGGGCTCCCAAAGTGCTGGGATTGAACGGATGAGCCACCGTGCCCGGCCTGTATTCTTTTTTTTTTTTTAATTCCCTTTTTTGTTCATTCATATTTGAGAGAGGTACTAAAAGACTGGGAGGCTGGGTGTGGTGGTTCACACCTACAATCTCAGTGCTTTGGGAGACTGACGTGGGAGGATCACTTGAGCCCAGGAGCTCAAGACTAGTTTGGGCAATATTGTGAGACCCCATCTTTACAAAAAATAAATTTAAAAAAAAAGCCAGGTGTGGTGACACCTACCTGTAGTCCCAGCTACTTGGGAGGCTGAGGCAGGAGGATCACTGGAGCCCAGGATGTTGAGGCTGAAGTGAGTTGTGATCATGCTGCTGCATTCCTGCATTCCAGCCTGGGTGAAAGAGCAAGATCCTTTCTCAAATAAATAAATAAATAAATACAAATAAATAATAAAAATAAAAAATTGGGAGTTCTTCATGGCCAAGACTTGGCAACTGATAGCTTTTAGGGGGGATCGTATGCTGATTCCTAATTGTTACCCTCTACCCCTCTGTCTTATCTCCCAGTGCAATCATAAATGATGGCTGGAACTACTCCATTCCTCTGGTGGTGAAATCTACATTCTCTTGTCTGAAGTAGATATGTTTGCTTGGGTTCTGCTTAAGGAGATGGGGGAGAGCAGTGTGTTTCAGGGCCTGGAAAATGTTCTCTATATAGGCTTTTGGTTAATTTCTGTTTTCAGTCTTACCTATCAGTCCCACTCTCGGGGGTACCTGGTGTCTGAGTCTAGAACTTTTCCAGGTTGCTGTGGGACAAATTAGCTTCCTTGTTATTGGTATCCCCTGACCTCCACTTTTGTTTGCTTTCTCCATTAATTAACCATTTTCCATTTACTTTCACTTTCTAATGGAGGTGAATTATCTTCTGTTGGTAACCCCATTTCTTTTTTTTTGTAATTGTGTGTTTATATAATGTTTATTCTTCACTGTATTTCTAGTGGAGCCTCAGGAAAAAAAGCAGATGTTGGAAATATGTGTTCAGTGTTCAGATTTTTTCTGTAAGACATCTGCAGCTTGTGTTTTTCACTGAATGTCACATGGACTTAATGCATATAGAGCTACCTTGTTTTTCATGATTGTGCCTACAGTTCTATGGAGAAATATAATTTGTGAATTACCTGATGAAATTTTCGTAATTTTGAATCATTCTGGCATTCCTATAATAAACACTGTTAGAATGGCTATGGTAATATTTTATTTTTGCATTTTTACTTCTGTATTAAATAAGATTATAGTTTTGTTTGTTTCCTTTAAGGCTCTTATTTCATTTCAGTATCAAGGTTATGCAGGGCTAACTTGGGAAGCTTTACATCTTTTTTCTAAGACCTAGGATGTAGATCTAGTTTACACAGTAATTTTCAACTGCAGGAATATTTTACCTCCCATGGGACATTTGGAAATACCTGGAGACATTTTCGTGGTCACAACTGGTCATGGTCAGGAGGTCTTACTGGCATTCGGTGGGTAGAGGGATGTTACTAAATGTCCCATAACACACCAGGAGAACCCTCACAAAGAATTGTCTGGCCCAAGATATCAATATTGCTGAGGCTGACAAACCCTGGTTTAAATAAATGTCCAATTTGGAGGATGAGTCTTTGTCTTTTTCCTTCTTCTGCGTATTGGTCTCCAGATTTTCCATTTCTTCAGTTAGTTTTCATAACTGTAGATTCTTAAAAGAAATGAACACTTCACCCATACTTCTAAGGTATTGTAAAGATGTGTAAAGTTTTCACTTTTTGCATCATATTCACATGTAACTATATGCCCTTTTCTCTTCAAAGTTTTCTTTATATTGATCACTTATCAGAGGTGTGACTGTTTTATTATCTTAGTCTTTTGAAAGAATCCTCCTTTAGTTTTATTTTTTAAATTTAGTAGGTTGTTTTCACATTTTCCATATGTCTTATTTCCCCTTTTTGTTTATTTTGTTTTTTCTAGTATAGTGGATCAATGTAATTTAAACTGCTTTTTAAACAAACATGTAAGGGTATACATTTTCTTTGGGTGCTGTTTGACTTTATTGCACAAGTTTTAAAATCTATTTTCTAAATAGTTTGTATTTTCCAAGTCATTTTATTGCATCCTCTGTTCACATTGCTCTTACTATTAAAACTTTTTATTTGCCCGGTATGGTGGCTTATGCCTGTAATCCCAGCACTTTGGGAGGCCAAGGCAGGTGGATGACCTGAGGTTGGGAGTTCGAGACCAGTCTGACCAACATGGAGAGAGCCCGTCTCTACTAAAAATACAAAAATTAGCTGGGTGTGGTGGTGCACGCCTGTAATCCCAGCTACTTGGGAGGCTGAGGCAGGAGAATCACTTGAACCCAGGAGACAGAGGTTGCAGTGAGCTGAGATCGCACCACTGCACTCCAGCCTGGGCAACAAGAGCAAAACTCCACCTCAAAAAAAAAAAAAATGACATGATTGAAATTATGTAAAACATAAGCTTAGTGTAACATATAGTTAGAGCGAGTACTTGGGAACTAACACCTAGCCAGCACCAAGGTGAAGAGAAGGCACATTGCTTGCACTACAGAAACCTTCTGCAGGCTGCTTCCTGATCACCATGCCTCTGTACGCTCATCTTGCCTTATGTTTCTCTACTGTTATCACTCATATATGCATCCTTCAACAATACAGTGTAGTGTTGCCTATTGTTTGAACTTTTGAAAATCATACTATATGTATTTTTTCATATCTTTGTTGCGCTCAACATTGTGTGTAAAATGTGTTCCTATTGTGTGTAGCTTAGTTCTTTTGCATTGCTGTATTTACTCCATTGTTTGAATACACCATACCATTTCCCCTTGACTAGATACAGACATGTGGGTTGTTTCCAGTGTTATTAGGAACAGTGATTGCTGCTATGGTCATTCTTGTCTGTATTTTGTGGTATCCTTGTGCCAGCATTTCTCTGGGGCACATACTTAGGAGTTGAATGACTGAGGCATGAGGATCAATTTCTTCTTTTACCCAAGAGTTATCTAGGAAAAAAAACATTTAAAAAGCATTTTCAGGTGGCTTTTGAGGTATTTTTAGTGCATCAGTATGGTCAGAGAATATGGCCTGTGACCTTTCAGCAAGATTATCAGCAATCATTTAGACTTAACTTTTGGTGTTACTGTTGCCTTTGCTTATTGCTACTTCTTGTATTATGTCTCCTGCTCCCTGCCCCTCAAGTATATCCCTGAATAATATCCTGGGTTTTTTGTTTTTTTTTTTTCTAGAAAGGGTTTGTGGGGATGTGTATGGAGTGTGTTCTGTGAACTTGCTGTCTGTTATCATTTGTTCAACAAATATTTGACTCTGTATAAAGTACTTCATCCATATCAGTGTGGAGAATCCAGAGGAAAACATACACAGATATACTTCCTGTCTTGAGGGAGCTAAATATAGAATTCTGAGGTCACAATTGAGTTTCTTTCCAGGTCTTTATGCTTTTATGTTCCAGTATTTATTGTTGTAGATGAAAAGTCTGATGCCTATCTGATTCTTAGTTCTTTCTGATAGTTAGTATGATTTTCTGTGTAACTGTAAAGTGTGGGGCTTTAATTTTTTTTTTTTTTTTTTTTTTGAGACGGAGTCTCGCTCTGTCACCCAGGCTGGAGTGCAGTGGCATGATCTTGAATCACTGCAACCTCCACCTCTCAGGTTCAAATGATACTCCTGCCTCAGCCTCCTGAGTAGCTGGGACTACAGGCATGTACCACCATGCCCGGCTAAATTTTGTATTATTAGTAGAGATAGGGTTTCACCATGTTAGCCAGGATGGTCTTGATCTGCTGACCTCGTGATCCGCCTGTCTCTATCTCTCAAAGTGCTGGGATTACAGATGTGTGCCACCTTAATGTTTTGCTGAGTCATGTCCATTGTGTCCTGGCCCTTCTACAAGTGGTGTTTTGTTTTTTTTTTTTTTGGTTTAGGGGTCTTATTTTTACCTCCTAGAATTGTCTTTTGCATAGTAGTCTGTTTTGTATTTTGTGGCTACAGTATCTTCTCAATTACTGCTAAAGATTCCAATTAGGTTTTAAAATTCTGCTTATTTCCTTCATTAGCAGTGCTTCAGGTCATCTGTGCTTCTTTGACTTGGCACCTTCCTTTCAGGTTGCTAATTTTCTTCAACTCTCTGATGATACATGGTTATCTGTTCATTTATAGATGAGGTATACCTTTGATCAGTATGAGTTGTTATGAGTGTCTTCAGAATTGTCACTCTTCTGCTGTGGCCTCCCCCTCCTGGTTTGCAGACCTGTGCTCTTCCTGTGGCATGAGGATGGGGAGGTGCTGGCCAGTGAGCTTTCCAGATTTTGAGCTAAAAGGAAGAGGCAGAGTCTGTTATAAGATTTTGCTGCTGCACTGAGTTTTATTTAAAAAAATTCTGTCTTTTTGTCTCTGGTTTTGACACTGATAGTAAGAGACCATCAAGACAGGCTTCCTATTAGCAGAGTGATCCTTACCAACTATAGTTGGGACAAGTACAGTGAAGAATGTTTGATCCTTCAAACAAACGTGGTCCCTCCATTATTTGGATTGGGTTTGTGGCTTTCTCGAGCCCAGCAGTCTGATTCCATCTGCTTTGTATCTTCTAGCATGTCCTTATAGTTTTGGTTCACTAAGGGTATTCTTTTTGTATTTGTTGTTTTGCTGCTGCTGCAGCCGACTTACTCTCTTTTATAAAATTCTGTCATTTCAGTGGGGTTTTAGAAAGAGGACCAGGTCACATCTTGAAATGAAATTAATCTTAGGATTTCACAGCCCTAACTCACTTTTTGTTTTGATTAAATTGCTTCCCCTTTTTGAGGGGGTAGGGGCTCAGCTTTCTGAGGTGTAAAATGAAGGCTAGTAACTGGGCTAGTGGTGACAGACCCAGAGGCATGTGAGAATCACATCAGAGAGCTTTTGCAAAACAGATTCTTTGGGTAGGCTTTGAAATTAGCATTTCAAAAACGCTCTTTTAACCATTGATGCAACCAAATTCTTTGGGACTTTGAGGCTAGGTATATATTCTTTAGATATCCAGAATAATTGGCTTTGGAATATAAGAATTTAGGGAAATGAAGAAGGGGTGAATTACATTTTGGAAGCTGCTGCTTAGATACTGCTGAGACCTTTGTTGGTCTTGATTTCTGGATCCTAGTTTCTAGATCTTTTACATATTCTGAGTTCTAACCTGAACTGGCCTTTATGGTTAAAGATGCATTTATATACTGTGTCCTGGCCAGGAAGCTTGTCTTTTGACTTTTGCCCAAACTGGGTACGAAGGCCTCTCCTAAAAATTCATTAGATTCATTTCTGAACTTGATAATTGTAATTTGTGTTAATTGGTAAATTGTGTCTTGTAGAGAGATATATGATAGTAAATTACATGTTTTTAAAAAGACAATTTGCTTTATAGTGAGGTGGTAATTCATAACTCTTAGTTTTGGGAAGTGTCTATTATAAGTAACACGTATGACCTCTTAAAATGTAAGGAAATTGAATTTATGCAATGATTCACGCTTTTCAAAGTTAAAAAGGTAGCTGTTTTGAGGAACTGATAGTTTGGAATATTTATTTTAAACAAAATAAGCCTTTGATCTTATGCACGTAGCTGTGCAAGTAAAATGTTTTCTTATTTTAAATTAGATTATGTTTTAAAAATTTTTTCAGTTTTGCTTTATATTTGACTGATTGCTTTTCTTTATTCCTAAGACATCCATTAAGTTGAATTGTTCAAAATTGTTTCATTTTTAAAAGCTGAGAACTGTTGTTTGTCAAATCAAGGTTGGATTTAAAAATGCACATTTTAATTTTAATAAGCTCTTTGGTAGTGGGACTGCGGTGACAGATGGTTGGGAGTTTGTCCCTAAAGCTATGACACCAGTCTTCTAATGTGCATATTTGTTCTATGTAGCCCTGGCAGATTCTTTCTGTATTTCCGAATGGGACAACAGAAGAAGTGACTTCAAAAGAAGACGAAGAAGAAGAGATGGATAAAGTGGGTATTTTATATAAGAATAACATTTTGGCCAGGCGAAGGACTCATGCCTGTAGCCCCAGCACTATGGGAGGCCATGGCGGGTGGATCACCTGAGGACAGGAGTTTGAGACCAGCCTGGCCAACATGGCGAAACTCTGTCTCTACTAAAAGTACAAAAATTAGCCGGGCGCGGTGGTGGGCACATGTAATCGCAGCTACTCAGGAGGGTGAAGCAGGAGAATTGCTTGAATCCGGGAGGTGGAGGTTGCAGTGAGCCAAGATCGTGCCACTGGACTCCTGCCTGAGTGACGAGCAAGACTGTGTCTCAGAAAAAAAAAGAAAATCATAAATATCTTCAGTTTTGGACATTTGAGTATTTCTCTAATCTCCCTTATAAATAACTATTAATATGGAATAATTGAAAGTACATTGTATTTGGAATGGAATGTAATTTATAAATTCTGGCTTTTCTTACCTCTAACTCATGATATGCCTTTGAGCAAATTGTTTTATCTGAATTCTTGGATTTGATTTTCTGGAAAACAAAAGCTCTTAACTTTTAACACTAAAATTATATTTAATACTAATCAGTACTTAACCTGTATTTGGTTATTTTTTGGAAGAGAAACTACTGAGTTTTAAAAATGTTATGTTTGCATAAAAGGAGAATTTCAGAATATTTTAGAGACTACTTGCCAGAAGTAGTGAAACTGTCTCTTGCTGAAAAATCATCAAAGAAATTTGTCTTAGTCTGTTTTATAGTGTTGTAACAGAATAACAGAGAGTGAGTAATTTATGAAGGACAGTCACTTATTTTCTGACAGTTCTGGAGTCTGGGAAATCCAAGATGAAAATATCAACATTTGGTGTCTCAGGACCTTCTTGTTTCATCTTCACATGGCAGCAGGCAGAAGGGCAGGAGAGCAAGCTAGTCCAACGTGTGAAGCCTCATTCATAAGGGCCTTAATCCCATGAAGGAGAAAGGAGCCCTCTTGGCCTAATCACCTGTTAAAAGTCCTACCTCTTAATATCATCACATTGGCAACACTTGAATTTTGAAGGCAATACATTCAAACAGTAGCAAATTTAGTAGAGCAAATTCCAAAGACATGGAGCCTAGGCCAGTTGTCTGTCATGGGTATAATTTTAGATGTTTCCTGGCTCTGAAGCTTTGCACTTAAATTTGAACTTCAGAACAAAGATCTATGTCTCTGCATTGACCAAATAGAATGTATGTGAATTTCATGGTATTGATTGTTTTAAAATATTTTTTTCTGTTTGGGGTCTTATAATTAATTTAGGCTTTCATTTTCTTGATTTGGAAATTATTAATCTAAAATGTACTTTAGAGTGCTTCAGAACTAAAAAAGTAGTGTTGTAGGCTTGTTTTTGTTTGTTTTTTGAGACTGGGTTTCACTGTCACCCAGGCTGGAGTGCAGTAGCGCCGGCACGGCTCACTGTAACCTTGAACTCCTGGGTTCAAGCGATCCTCCTGAGTAGCTGGGACTACAGGCCGGTGCCCCACGTCCAGCTAATTTTTTTTATTTTTTGTAGAGTTTGAGTCTCACTCTGTTGCCCAAGCTGGTCTTGAACTCCTGGCCTCAAGTGATCCACCACCTCTGCCTCCCAAAGTGCTAGGATTACAGGTGTGTGCCACTGTGCCTGGCTGTAGGCTTGTTTTATGAGTCTGGGAGTAAAATACTTCTTAAAATTGTCCAATTAGAATGAGAGTCTGTTTTAATGTTTTTATGCAGTTTAGCTTAGGTGGAATAAACTGCATGAAAACATTAAACCTTTTCTGTGGGTCAGGCAGCCATTGTACTAAAGTTCATGAACCCTTTCATTTTCCCTTCCCAAGATAAAAAACAAGGGACCACAACTTTGAGGGAAATCTAGAAAGGTAGGAGACTGGACTTTGGAGTTGTCAGATTAGGACAGGTGAAAAGCAGATATTCTAGGCTCCTAAAATAATGTGGGAACAGGCCCAGAGCAACTTTGGACATGATGTGTTTGGGTGCATTGGATGCTTTTCTTTTGAGAAGGAAGGTTGATGTGTTGAAGTCATGGAAAGCAAGATTGTCCAGAAAAGGCAGATGGATAGAAGTCTTGAATTTGAGACAGACATGTTTCTATTTGGTGTGTTTGTTGATAAGAAGGCCTTAAGCAGGGAATTGTGTGCTGAGAATATTGTTTTAGAAAGATCTGTTGAATTCTGTTTGGGATGTGCTGATTAATACTTAGGTGGAGAGGAGGAGCCAAGATGGCCGAATAGGAACAGCTCTGGTCTACACCTCTGCGTGAGCAACGCAGAAGACGGGTGATTTCTGCATTTCCATCTGAGGTACCGGGTTCATCTCACTAGGAAGTGCCAGACAGTGGTCGCAAGACAGTGGGTGCAGCGCACCGTGCGCCAGCCGAAGCAGGGCGAGGCATTGCCTCACTCGGGAAGTGCAAGGGATCAGGGAGTTCCCTTTCCTGGTCAAGGAAAGGGGTGATAGACAGCACCTGGAAAATCGGGCCACTCCCACCCCAATACTGCGCTTTTCCAACGGACTTAGGAAACGGCGCACTAGGAGATTATATCCCGCACCTGGCTCGGAGGGTCCTGCGCCCACGGAGTCTCGCTGATTGCTAGCACAGCAGTCTGAAATCAAACTGCAAGGCGGCAGCGAGGCTGGGGGAGGGGCGCCCACCATTGCCCAGGCTGGCTTAGGTAAACAAAGCAGCCAGGAAGCTCGAACTGGGTGGAGCCCACCACAGTTTAAGGAGGCTTGCTTGCCTCTGTAGGCTCCACCTCTGGGGGCAGGGCACAGACAAACAAAAAGACAGCAGTAACCTCTGCAGACTTAAATGTCCCTGTCTGACAGCTTTGAGGAGAGCAGTGGTTCTCCCAGCACACAGCTGGAGATCTGAGAACGGGCAGACTGCCTCCTCAAGTGGGTCCCTGACCCCCGAGCAGCCTAACTGGGAGGCACCCCCCAGTAGGGGCAGACTGACACCTCACATGGCCGGGTACTCCTCTGAGACAAAACTTCCAGAGGAATGATCAGACAGCAGCATTCGCAGATCATGAAAATCCGCGGTTCTGCGGACACCACTGCTGATACCCAGGCAAAAAGGGTCTGAAGTGGACCTCTAGCAAACTCCAACAAACCTGCAGCTGAGGGTCCTGTCTGTTAGAAGGAAAACTAACAAACAGAAAGGACATCCACACCAAAAACCCATCTGTACAATACCATCATCAAAGACCAAAAGTAGATAAAACCACAAAGATGGGGAAAAAACAGAGCAGAAAAACTGGAAACTCTAAAAAGCAGAGTGCCTCTCCTCCTCCAAAGGAGTGCAGTTCCTCACCAGCAACGGAACAAAGCTGGACAGAGAATGACTTTGACGAGTTGAGGGAAGAAGGCTTCAGACAATCAAACTACTCTGAGCTACAGGAGGAAATTCAAACCAAAGGCAAAGAAGTTGAAAACTTTGAAAAAACTTTAGACGAATGTATAACTAGAATAACCAATACAGAGAAGTGCTTAAAGGAGCTGATGGAGCTGAAAGCCAAGGCTCGAGAACTACGTGAAGAATGCAGAAGCCTCAGGAGCCGATGCAACCAACTGGAAGAAAGGGTATCAGTGATGGAAGATGAAATGAATGAAATGAAGTGACAAGGGAAGTTTAGAGAAAAAAGAATAAAAAGAAATGAACAAAGCCTCCAAGAAATATGGGACTATGTGAAAAGACCAAATCTACGTCTGATTGGTGTACCTGAAAGTGACAGGGAGAATGGAACCAAGTTGGAAAACACTCTGCAGGATATTATCCAGGAGAACTTCCCCAATCTAGCAAGGCAGGCCAACATTCAGATTCAGGAAATACAGAGAACACCACAAAGATACTCCTCGAGAAGAGCAACTCCAAGACAGATAATTGTCAGATTCACCAAAGTTGAAATGAAGGAAAAAATGTTAAGGGCAGCCAGAGAGAAAGGTCGGGTTACCCACAAAGGGAAGCCCATCAGACTAACAGCGGATCTCTCGGCAGAAATTCTACAAGCCAGAAGAGAGTGGGGGCCAATATTCAACATTCTTAAAGAAAAGAATTTTCAACCCAGAATTTCATATCCAGCCAAACTAAGCTTCATAAGTGAAGGAGAAATAAAATACTTTACAGACAAGCAAATACTGAGAGATTTTTGTCACCACCAGGCCTGCTCTAAAAGAGCTCCTGAAGGAAGCACTACACATGGAAAGGCACAACTGGTACCAGCCGCTGCAAAATCATGCCAAAATGTAAAGACCATCAGGACTAGGAAGAAACTGCATCAACTAACGAGCAAAATAACCAGCTAACATCATAATGACAGGATCAAATTCACACATAACAATATTAACTTTAAATGTAAATGGACTAAATGCTCCAATTAAAAGACACAGACTGGCAAATTGATAAAGAGTCAAGACCCATCAGTGTGCTGTATTCAGGAAACCCATCTCACATGCAGAGACACACATAGGCTCAAAATAAAAGGATGGAGGAAGACCTACCAAGCAGATGGAAAACAAAAAAAGGCAGGGGTTGCAATCCTAGTCTCTGATAAAACAGACTGGAAACCAACAAAGATCAAAAGAGACAAAGAAGGCCATTACATAATGGTAAAGGGATCAATTCAACAAGAAGAGCTAAGTATCCTAAATATATATGCACCCAATACAGGAGCACCCAGATTCATAAAGCAAGTCCTGAGTGACCTACAAAGAGACTTAGACTCCCACACAATAATAATGGGAGACTTTAACACCCCACTGTCAACATTAGATCAACGAGACAGTAAGTAAACAAGGATACCCAGGAATTGAACTCAGCTCTGCACCAAGCGGACCTAATAGACATCTACAGAACTCTCCACCCCAGATCAACAGAATACACATTTTTTTCAGCACCACACCACACCTATTCCAAAATTGACCACATAGTTGGAAGTAAAGCTCTCCTCAGCAAATGTAAAAGAACAGAAATTGTAACAAACTGTCTCGCAGACCACAGTGCAATCAAACTAGAACTCAGGATTAAGAAACTCACTCAAAACCACTCAACTACATGGAAACTGAACAACCTGCTCCTGAATGACTACTGGGTACATAACGAAATGAAGTCAGAAATAAAGATGTTCTTTGAAACCAATGAGAACAAAGACATAACATACCAGAATCTCTGGGACACATTCAGAGCAGTGTAGAGGGAAATTTATAGCACTAAATGCCCACAAGAGAAAGCAGAAAAGATCCAAAATTGACACCCTAACATCACAATTAAAAGAACTAGAAAAGCAAGAGCAAACACATTCAAAAGCTAGCAGAAGGCAAGAAATAACTAAAATCAGAGTAGAACTGAAGGAAATAGAGACAAAAAAACCCTTCAAAAAATTAATGAATCCAGGAGCTGGTTTTTTGAAAGGATCAACAAAATTGATAGACTGCTAGCAAGACTAATAAAAAAAGAAGAATCATATAGACGCAATAAAAAATGATAAAGGAGATATCACCACCAATCCCACAGAAATACAAACTACCATCAGAGAATACTACAAACACCTCTACGCAAATAAACTAGAAAATCTAGAAGAAATGGATAAATTCCTCGACACATACACTCTCCCAAGACTAAACCAGGAAGAAGTTGAATCTCTGAATAGACCAATAACAGGCTCTGAAATTGTGGCAATAATCAATAGCTTACCAACCAAAAAGAGTCCATGACCAGATGGATTCACAGCTGAATTCTACCAGAGGTACAAGGAGGAACTGGTACCATTTCTTCTGAAACTATTCCAATCAATACAATCAATAGAAAAAGAGGGAATCCTCCCTAACTCATTTTATGAGGCCAGCATCATCCTGATACCAAAGCCGGGCAGAGACACAACCAAAAAAGAGAATTTTAGACCAATATCCTTGATGAACATTGATGCAAAAATCCTCGATAAAATAATGGCAAACCAAATCCAGCAGCACATCAAAAAGCTTATCCACCATGATCAACTGGGCTTCATCCCTGGGATGCAAGGCTGGTTCAATATATGCAAATCAATAAATGTAATCCAGCATATAAACAGAACCAAAGACAAAAACCACATGATTATCTCAATAGATGCAGAAAAGGCCTTTGACAAAATTCAACAACCCTTCATGCTAAAAACTCTCAATAAATTAGGTATTGATGGGACTTATCTCAAAATAATAGGAGCTATCTATGACAAACCCACAGCCAATATCATACTGAATGTGCAAAAACTGGAAGCATTCCCTTTGAAAACTGGCACAAGACAGGGATGCCCTCTCTCACCACTCCTATTCAACATAGTGTTAGAAGTTCTGGCCAGGGCAATCAGGCAGGAGAAGGAAATAAAGGGTATTCAATTAGGAAAAGAGGAAGTCAAATTGTCCCTGTTTGCAGATGACATGATTGTATATCTAGAAAACCCCATTGTCTCAGCCCAAAATCTCCTTAAGCTGATAAGCAACTTCAGCAAAGTCTCAGGATACAAAATCAATGTACAAAAATCACAAGCATTCTTATACACCAATAACAGACAAACAGAGAGCCAAATCATGAGTGAACTCCCATTCACAATTGCTTCAAAGAGAATAAAATACTTAGGAATTCAACTTACAAGGGACATGAAGGACCTCTTCAAGGAGAACTACAAACCACTGCTCAATGAAATAAAAGAGGATACAAAGAAATGGAAGAACATTCCATGCTCATGGGTAGGAAGAATCAATATCGTGAAAATGGCCATACTGCCCAAGGTAATTTATAGATTCAATGCCATCCCCATCAAGCTACCAATGACTTTCTTCACAGAATTGGAAAAAACTACTTTAAAGTTCATATGGAACCAAAAAAGAGCCCGCATCGCCAAGTCAATCCTAAGCCAAAAGAACAAAGCTGGAGGCATCACACTACCTGACTTCAAACTATACTACAAGGCTACAGTAAGCAAAACAGCATGGTACTGGTACCAAAACAGAGATATAGATCAATGGAACGGAAGAGAGCCCTCAGAAATAACGCCGCATATCTACAACTATCTGATCTTTGACAAACCTGAGAAAAACAAGCAATGGGGAAAGGATTCCCTATTTAATAAATGGTGCTGGGAAAACTGGCTAGCCATATGTAGAAAGCTGAAACTGGATCCCTTCCTTACACCTTATACAAAAATTAATTCAAGATGGATTAAAGACTTAAACGTTAGACCTAAAATCATAAAAACCCTAGAAGAAAACCTAGGCATTACCATTCAGGACATAGGCATGGGCAAGGACTTCATATCTAAAACACCAAAAGCAATGGCAACAAAAGCCAAAATTGACAAATGGGATCTAATTAAACTAAAGAGCTTCTGCACAGCAAAAGAAACTACCATCAGAGTGAACAGGCAACCTACAAAATGGGAGAAAATTTTCGCAACCTACTCATCTGACAAAGGCCTAATATTCAGAATCTACAATGAACTCCAACAAATTTACAAGAAAGAAACAACCCCATCAAAAAGTGGGTGAAGGATATGAACAGACACTTCTCAAAAGAAGAAATTTATGCAGCCAAAAGACACATGAAAAAATGCTCATCATCACTGGCCATCAGAGAAATGCAAATCAAAACCACAATGAGATACCATCTCACACCAATTAGAATGGCAATCATTAAAAAGTCAGGAAACAACAGGTGCTGGAGAGGATGTGGAGAAATAGGAACACTTTTACACTGTTGGTGGGACTGTAAACTAGTCCAACCATTGTGGAAGTCAGTGTGGCGATTCCTCAGAGATCTAGAACTAGAATTACCATTTGACCCAGCCATCCCATTACTGGGTGTATATACCCAAAGGACTATAAATCATGCTGCTATAAAGACACACACACACATATGTTTATTGCGGCACTATTCACAATAGCAAAGACTTGGAACCAACCCAAATGTCCAACAATGATAGACTGGATTAAGAAAATGTGGCATATATACACCATGGAATACTATGCAGCCATAAAAAATGATGAGTTCATGTCCTCTGTAGGGACATGGATGAAACTGGAAATCATCATTCTCAGTAAACTATCGCAAGGACAAAAAACCAAACACCGCATGTTCTCACTCATAGATGGGAATTGAACAATGAGAACACATGGACACAGGAAGGGGAACATCACACTCTGGGGACTGTTGTGGGGTGGGGGGAAGGGGGGAGGGATAGCATTAGGAGATATACCTAATGCTAAATGATGAGTTAATGGGTGCAGCACACCAACATGGCACATGTATACATATGTAACTAACCTGCACATTGTGCACATGTACCCTAAAACTTAAAGTATAATAATAATTTTTTTTAAAAAATGGAAAAAAACATACTTAAGTGGAGAAGTTTTGTGAATGGGAACGTGACTGAAGTTGAAGGTACAGGTGGAAATACAGGCCAAAGGCACTTGTGAGCATTGTGGGGAAAACAAGTGTGGGTGGAAGATCAGGGCTGAAAGGTGCACACAGGGAGAAGGGAGCTCCATGAAGTACAGACTCATGGGCAGAGTTTGAGTGAAGTTAGTCAGTAATCTGGTCTAGAAATCAGTGAATTCGCCGGCTTGGGAAAAAAAATCGAGATAAATATAAACTACCCCTTTAGAGATTTTGGCAATTGAAGTAGAAATATAAGGTAATTGAAAAAAGTTAGGATTTAAACAATTCTGCATATATTTGTATATGTGTAAAAGCAGATAGTATGGGAAGGGGAAGGAGCAGAATGATGTGAATAAAGATGTTGTTCTGGGGGTATTATTCAGATTCTTTTGAAATTATTATTAGTTTTTGAGATAGGGTCACTGTCACCCAGGCTGGAATGCAGTGGCATGATCATAGCTTACTGCAGCCTCAAACTCCTGGGCACAAACAGTGCTTCTGTTTCAGCCTCTTGAGCACCTGAGATCAAATTCTTTTTCTAACTTATTTTTAAGTTATGAACATCAATAGGTGCTTACTACGTAAAACCATAAACTTGGAAATTAGGGGAAAGCACCAAATGTCTCCAGAGATAACAACTAAAATTAATTGAGATTAACATTTCAATATAAGTTCTGGTCTTTTTCTGTGCTTATTTCAGCATAATTGAAATTCTTTCTATTCCTTTGTGTAATCCATTTTTCATTTCAAAGTTTTTCGATACAGGAGAAATTATGCTGTGTTGGTATTTCAGTGGCCACTTAATAGTTCGTGGAATTGAGTTAACTGTTTTGCTATTTTTGCACATGCAGATTTTGTGTTTGTTTTTGTGGTTGCAAGGTTGAAATAGGTATCCTTATGCCTAAATTTGTGTTTACATCTTAGACTAGTTTCTCGTCATACAGTTCTAGAAGTCGAGTTTCTGGAACAAACTATGAACAGTTAAGGTTCTTGACACCTGCTGCTAAACTGTTTCAAAGGTTCCTCTTAAGAGGAGATGTAAAAGTTGGCTTGGCCGGGCATGGTGTCTCACGCCGGTAATCCCAGCACTTTGGGAGGCTGAGGTGGACAGATCACTTGACGTCAGAAGTTTGAGACCAGCCTGGCCAACGTGTTGAAACCCTGAATCTACTAAAAATACAAAGAAATTAGCTGGGCGTGGTGTACGTCTGTAATCCCAGCTACTCAGGAGACTGAGGCATGAGAATCACTTGAACCTGGGAGGCAGAGGTTGCAGTAAACAAAGATCGCCCCACTATACTCCTGCCTGAGTGACAGAGTGAGACTCTATCTTACAAAAATAAAATAAATTAAATAAAGAAGTAAATAAATAAATGATGGCTTATTTCATAATAGTTGTGACTTTGTAAAGCTTGTAAATCTGCTTTCCCCAGAGTCTAGCTTTTAAATAAAATACAGGATATAAAAGGTGGGAGCCTCTTGAATGGAATGTGGGGGCTTTTTCTCTCTCCCCATAGGATAGATATATTCTGTGTCCTGTCCCCCACTGAGTGAAGAATAATTTAAGTTTTGGCATAAGAAACTGCTGAAGGAGAGTGGGTTGAATCAGCTAATATTTTTCTTTTTTTTGCAGGATATAGAAGACTTAGATCACTGTGAGATGAAAGAAGAGCCTATTAGTGAGAAGAAGTTGGAGGATGAAGGAACTGAAAAAGAAAATTGGGCGATGTTAGAGAAAATTAGGAAGACTGAAAGGCAAGGCCATTTAAATGTGTAAGTGTGTATAAATATCTGGACTTTTTGGTTTAGTAATTATAGTTAATACCAGGCAATTCGTGAACATGCCAATCTCAGCTGCTCTCCTCCTCCATTCCTGCCTTAGTGGTGGATTCAGTCATATGTTTATTGGTTGTGAGACAGGGTCTTGCTCTGTCGCCTGGGCTAGAGTGCAGTGGCACAATCATAGTGCACTGTAGCCTTTATCTCCCAGGCTCCAGCGGTCCTCCTGGCTCAGCCTCCCTAGTGTCTCAGACTATAGTCATGTGCCACCACACCAGGCTAATTTTTTTGATTTTTAGTAGCGATGAGGTCTCACTATGTTAAACATGTTGGTCTTGAACACCTGAGTTCAAGCAGTCCTGCTACCTTGGCCTGCCCAAGTGCTGGGATTACAGACATGAGCCACCAGGTCTAGCCACGCTCATATGCTTTGTTTCTCAAGGTTATCTTTCTCATCTATGAATAGCCACTTTTTACCTGTTCATCTGCTCTTCACATCCTGGAACCACTTGCTGATCCCTGTATATGCCCCTTTCCAGCTTGTCTATGCTGTGTTCTCTGCTTACCTTCCTTCTGTGGCATCTGTAAATTCAAGTTCATTCTTTCCTACAAAAAAACACAACTCAAATTATTTCTCCTTCATGAAGCTGACTTTGATCCATCCTGCTCTGACCAAACCAAAAGTAATGTTTCTCTCTTGACTTAACGTCTCTTTAATGTGAAGCGGCAGGATGGGAAAGGAACACTGAGTTTGGTGACAGACACACCTTTTATGGTTTCTCTTTGCTCATCTCTAAAATATGGATAGACAGTACATATCTTTTGGATGGTTGCTGTGAAAAATAAATTAAAATGATGCATGTATATACATAAAATGCTTAGACAGAGTAGGGAAACATCAAATGATTGTCTGAACACTGACTGCTTCCTGCCTTGTATTAGAGCCATTTGCCAACTCCACAATATCCGAGGACCAGTTACTTTGTCTTGGGCACAGGTTCTCCAAAACAGGGAATGAAATGTTAGGCAAGCAGATGCCAAGTGTTGAAATCAGATAGATAACTCTCCCTCCTTCAATGTTATTTGTATATTAATTTAATTGGTAATTTTTCATACAGCAAAGAAATTTAGTTAATCCCCATATCTTGATTATTTAAAAAACTAAGATTGTAGCATTTGAATTAATGTTACTGTACTTTCTGTGTCTTGTGATCAATTCCAGTTTGAGTTATCTTCAAAACAAGTAAAAATTATTCAATAATTTTGCATGACCGATACTATGCTAAATACTTTATACTTTATAGATCTTTTCATTTAGTCATCATAGCCACTGTGTGAAATAGGTGCTCTTTATATTTTAGAGATAGGAAAAACTTCTCATATTTTATAGATATGAAATGAGTTCAGTGTTACATAGCTAGGAGGTAATATTTTTATAAACTTGATTTTTTTTTCCCCCTTCAAAGTCTAGTGCAGTCTTTAAAACCTTTAGTTTCACATGACCAAAAAGTAGTTCCATTTCTATTTAGTCTTAGGATAAGATATTGATGTGTTTTCATCTTCAGAGAAGTCCCTGCACTGAAAAACTGAAACCAGTTGCATGTAGGCACACATGGTTCTCAGTGTCTTCATGTGTGAACTAGACCATCTGTGTAATATTCTTGCTTGTAGTCTTATGAATGGAAGCCTATTTTACTTAATATTGTGTCACCTTGAGTATTTTCAAAAATTGCTGGAGTTTGGAATAGACTCATACTGAATTCTATGCTATCGTGGAGTCCATGGTGATCTGAACATGTTGGCTAGAGTTTTTTAGGTGATAGGAAAACGGAAATGAACCAGACTTGTGTCTAGTTTTATATTCCCTTGAAACTTCATAATGCTTCATTTAATTGGACTTTTTTCTTTTACTTCTTAAATTGTTGAGTGGTGATCCATTTTTGTTGTAATCTTTTTCTTTTTTTTTCTTTTGAGATGGAGTCTCGCTCTGTGGCCCAGGCCAGAGTTCAGTGGCACCATCTCAGCTCACTACTACCTCCACCTCCCAGGTTCAAGTGATTATCTTGCCTCAACTTCCCAAGTAGCTGGGACTACAGGCACGTGCAACCATGCCCGGCCAACTTTTGTATTTTTTTATTAGAGATGGGGTTTCATCCTGATGGCCAGGCTGGTTTCAAACTCTTGGCCGCAAGTGATCCGCCCCCCCGGTCAGCCTCCCACAGTGCTGGGATTATAGGTGTGAGCCACCGTGCCTGGCTACTGTAATCTTTTAGAGCAGATTGAAATACCTTAAATCTTTAAATTAGTTGGCTCAGTAGACCCTGGTAAACAGTGGCCTTTGTGTTTCAGGCTGCAGTGTCTGGGTCAGTGCAAGCTTCAGATAGACTTAAGAAAGAGCTCAGGGACTTATACAGATCACAGAGTTATAAGACAGGTAAGGATCTCTAAATCCCTGCTCTTCTTATCGTTCTTTTCTGTTGTCAGATTATAAATGTCATTTCTTAATGCCACATATCTACAACTATCTGATCTTTGACAAACCTGACAAAAACAAGAAATGGGGAAAGGATTCCCTATTTAATAAATGGTGCTGGGAAAACTGGCTAGCCATATGTAGAAAGCTGAAACTGGATCCCTTCCTTACACCTTATACAAAAATCAATTCAAGATGGATTAAAGACTTAAATGTTAGACCTAAAACCATAAAAACCCTAGAAGAAAACCTAGGCAATACCATTCAGGACATAGGCGTGGGCAAGGACTTCATGTCTAAAACACCAAAAGCAATGGCAACAAAAGCCAAAATTGACAAATGGGATCTAATTAAACTAAAGAGCTTCTGCACAGCAAAGGAAACTACCATCAGAGTGAACAGGCAACCTACAAAATGGGAGAAAATTTTCGCAACCTACTCATCTGACAAAGGGCTAATATCCAGAATCTACAATGAACTCCAACAAATTTACAAGAAAAAGACAAACAACCCCATCAAAAAGTGGGCGAAGGACATGAACAGACACTTCTCAAAAGAAGACATTTATGCAGCCAAAAAACACATGAAAAAATGCTCACCATCACTGGCCATCAGAGAAATGCAAATCAAAACCACAATGAGATACCATCTCACACCAGTTAGAATGGCAATCATTAAAAAGTCAGGAAACAACAGGTGCTGGAGAGGATGTGGAGAAATAGGAACACTTTTACACTGTTGGTGGGACTGTAAACTAGTTCAACCCTTGTGGAAGTCAGTGTGGCGATTCCTCAGGGATCTAGAACTAGAAATTCCATTTGACCCAGCCATCCCATTACTGGGTATATATCCAAAGGACTATAAATCATGCTGCTATAAAGACACATGCACACGTATGTTTATTGCGGCATTATTCACAATAGCAAAGACTTGGAACCAACCCAAATGTCCAACAATGATAGACTGGATTAAGAAAATGTGGCACATATACACCATGGAATACTATGCAGCCATAAAAAATGATGAGTTCACGTCCTTTGTAGGGACATGGATGAAATTGGAAATCATCATTCTCAGTAAACTATCGCAAGACCAGAAAACCAAACACCGCATATTATCACTCATAGGTGGGAATTGAACAATGAGAACACATGGACACAGGAAGGGGAACATCACACTTCGGGGACTGTTGTGGGGTGGGGGGAGGGGGGAGGGATAGCACTGGGAGATATACCTAATGCTAGATGACGAGTTGGTGGGTGCAGTGCACCAGCATGGCACATGTATACATATGTAACTTACCTGCACGTTGCGCACATGTACCATAGAGCCTAAAGTATAATAATGATAATAATAATAATAATAAAAAGAAAAAAAAATGTCATTTCTTAAAACTGGACAGAAATGGAAATGTTTACTAGCTTTATTTTGTGAAACTCAAATGGAATCAAGTTCCAAAAGATGTAGGGGGTAAGATAGGATGAGTTTGCTTGTTTTGTGGAATTAAAGAAGTTGTTTTTATAGGTCCATTGGAATTTTATTTTGTCATCTTCATGACAGAGTGAATATTTGCATGATTTTTATCTTCTGGGAAAAAGCTTGAGCAATATTGCTTGATAATTTAATACAAGTAATACATTTCATATACAGAGAATGATTGCCAAGTTGACTTTGTGATTTTTTTCCCCCAGTTTTGAAAGCAACATAATCAACTCTTATTGTGGAGGTAGTTTTGTTATTACTTTTAAAATATATAGGTGGAGTACACTTATAGTCCCAGCTACTAGGGGTGGTGGGAGACTGAGGCAGGAAGATCTTTTGAGCTTGGAAAAGTCAAGGTTGCAATGAGCTGTGATTGCACCATTATATTCCAGCCTGGGTGACAGATTGAGACACCCTGTGTCATAAAACACAAAAAAAGGGAGAGTGGGGGGTGGGATACATATTTATATATGTATATATAGAACAGTTGTAGAAAAATGCCAATTTTTTAGTGATTTAACTTTTTTGACAGCTCTGTCCATGGCAAATTTTTCTCCTTGAACAACTTGGCTAGTAATACAAGTTTAGGAAAGCATATGAAACTTTTTTTGAATTCTTGAGAAAATTATATACATGCGACTGTTTTCCTTTAGAATGACTGCAAACTCTGAACCCCCTTATTAGATTAGATTGAGGCTGTTATAATCTCTTTGGGATGTTTACTGTAAAGGAGCTGGAAGCTATAGTGGCCTCTAGTTTTCCTGGGGATATAAAGCAGCTTAAGGTCTCCTCTTTCTGGAAATTACCTAGGTGCTATATCTTAGCTTTCAGATTGGTTCATTTTTGAGTTAGTAAAATTAATAATAATAATAATAATAATCTTTTTGTTTGAATTGTTTTTTGTTTTGGAATTCTCAAGGTTGACCCTGATAGTCCTTTGCACAGTGATCTTCAGATCTTAAAAGAAAAAGAAGGGATAGGAGACATTTTGCTTATGTTTTAAGGTAAGAAAATTTTTATGAGACTCTATATCCTATGAATGGGGGTATATATTTGTACAAGTGTTTTGGAAAACAGTTTGGTAAAGTGGAAGATACTCATACCCTATGGTTCAGGAATCTCGTGGATTTATACTACACAAGAAATGAGTACACAGGTGCCAGGAGACACAGGAATGTTCAGAGCAGCATCGTTTATAGTAGCCCCAAACAGAAAATAACCCAAATGTTCATTCCAATAAAATGGAGAATTGTGGTATTCATAAAATGGCTTACAGTCATGTGGGACAAGATGAGCGAATCTTGAACACTATGTTAAGCAAAAGAGACCAGACCCCCAAAACCTATTTTGTACAATTTCCTCTATATAGAGTTCAAAAATAGGCAAAACTAATGTTGGTTAGGGCATACATTCTTAGTGGAGGCAATATCGCCTGCAGTGGAGTGAAAATTGGTCCTCAGAGTGAAAGAAAATCTGACCTATTATAATGGTCTGCTGCCTTCCAAAAGGCCATAGAACATAAATGAAAAGAAAACTGAGAAACACTTCTTTATGGATTCATACTTGGGCAGTAAAACTACCAAGAAAAAAGAGGTGATTACACACAGGGTAGGGTAAGGAGTCCATCTAGGTGGGAGGTAGGGAGGTGTGCACTGAAAGGTACATCTGTGGGCTTCTTGGATACTGGCTGGAATATATTTCTGGACCAGGTTGGTGGTTACATGGGCAAATAACTTAGAATCACTTGTTAAGGTCTACCTTAAGGTATATTTTGTGTACTTTTCTGAATGTGTTATATTTAATAAAGTACTTTTAAGATACCAAAAATAAAGATTACAAAAGAATAAGAATGGAATCTAGGAAAAATGTGAATGATCTAATATGGAATCTAGATAAGATGTAATGGTTTAAAATCTATGGCTATATGAAGTATTTTGATGAAAAAAACAAAGACATAAAGGAATACTTTGTTGTACTTACTCTAAGGATGGTAGTAGTTTTCTAAAAGCTTCTTACTTAGCTTTTTCATGTGTGTATTTTTGCTTGGGAATATATCTTATGATTGAACTTTCTTGAAACGACCCTAATGTTCGTATTTTCTCTCAATTTTGTAATCATAGAAACTGTTGTGGTTGTCAACTGAGTTATCTTCCTGAAGTATGAATCCAGTATATATTGACTGAAGTTGCTAGTGACTACTTCTTTACGGATTCATTTGGGTAAACGAATGAAGCATGCAGGCCTACAACAAAAAAAACACACACACAAGAAACAGGAAGATACCATTTTTTTAAGAAAACATTAAATCATATGAACATATGCACAACACCAAACTTAAGAAATAGATCCTTTGGCTGGGCGTGGTGGCTCACGCCCATAATCCCAGCTCTTTGGGAGACCGAGGCAGGTGGATCACCTGAGGACAGCAGTTTGAGACCAGCCCGGCCAGCATGGTGAAACCCCATCTCTACTAAAAATACAAAAATTAGCCAGGCATGGTGGCAGGTGCCTGTAATCCCAGCTACTTGGGAGGCTGAGGTGGGAGAATCACTTGAACCTAGGAGGCAGAGGTTGCAGTGAGCCAAGATTGCACCATTGCACTCCAGCCTGGGTGAGAAGAGTGAAACTCCATCTCAAAAGATAAAAATAAAAAAGAAATAGAACCTTATCAGTACCTGTAGCACCCTGTGTGCCCCTCCCTTGTCATGTCCTCTTTGGGAGGTATCTTGAAGGGAATATGAAATCTTGGCCAGGAAACTGGAGGATTTGTGACTGCAGGTGGTGTTTTCATTATTTTTTCCTGCTGTAGTTAGAACTTCAGGGAGGGGATGATCTGGGAGGTAAGTGGCTGAAATGCTACTGGATTTGTGTTTGTGGCCCATGGCTCCTGATACCAGAAAGAAGGGCCTTTTCTGGGGTTGGAGTATTTCTTAAGAGGCCTGGGAAGAATGTGATTGCCTTGAGCTAACTGACCTTCTGAACAGGACCTTAATCTGAATTGCCAAGTTATTAGTATCGGGATTCACAGACTATGGAGAATAGCAGGTGTGACTCAGAAAGATTTACAGGAAAGAGCCAGAACAATATGTTTATGGCCTCTGATGCCCACAGTGGCAACTTCAGAGTCATGAATAATAAGCAAAATGGAACTTGAGATAAAGTATAACACAAAGATGGGAGTGACTGCAGGAGGGAATGCACCCTGGTCAGCAACTTGGTAAATCCAACTTGCTGTACTTTTAAGGAAGTCGTTTTCTGATGTTATAGGCAACATCAGAATTACTGAATTGAATTCTGAGGTAGCACTTTAAGAAAGGTCTACTTAGATAAGGTAGGTTCATTTAGAGAATAATAGCCAGGATTGGGAAGAGATTCTTTTCCATGTCCTAGGATAGCTGGTGAAACTGGATTTGGAGAGGAAAACATGGAGGTTCTGGTTCATGATAGATTGTCTTCAACTACTTGAAAGGAGTATGTATATGGAAGCATTCGTTTTTATTTGTTTTTGGTGAAGACAGGGCATAAAACTAGAACTAATAAGTCAAATTACAAAGAGGTGATTTTCAACTCAACGTAAGGAAGTGACTTGTAACTATTTAAACCCATCTGGTGATGTAGTCTTTGAAAAATAGAATGTTTTTCATCTTTAAGAATAACTTAGAAGGCTGAGATGTTAAATGGGAAATCAGACAACTTCATGTGATCCTTGTAGAGCCTGAGAGTCTGGTTCTGAGTTAAAATATACTAAGGTAACTCAAACTTCATTTTACCAGTCACCCTCCACCTTTATTTTCCCCTCCTTGAAGAACTCTTTTTATTTCTGTAAAATCTTGATTCCTGAGTTCCAGGGTACAGAGCTTATGGAATAGAGTCCCCAGGTTTTGATGTAGAGGATCCTCTTTCTCCTGTCTGAAAATATCCTTTAGTTTTTCCTTTAGTGTGAGTCTGCAGATAGAAAAAATCCTTATTTTTTATTTCATCATTGAAGAGTATCTTCATTGAGCATAAGTCTCTAGATTGGCAGTTTCCTTCTTTCAGCACCTTGCAGATATCATTCTCTTATGCCAGCTTCCATTGTTTCTCTTAAAGTGTTTATGGTGGTTAAATCTTGTGAAGTCTTTGATCAGTTTTGGGAAATTCTCCACAACCATATCTTCAGCTCTTGCTTCTGTCCCATTCTTGTTTTTCTTCCAGGGCTCTACGTATGTGATAAACTTTTCAATATATTGTCTTTTATTTTCTCAATTTTCCACCTTTTTGTCTTTCTGACCTTTTTCCAGTTTACTGAATCTGTCTTCTGCTAGGTTACTGCTGTGGTTAAGCTTATCCATTACGTTATTAATTTCAGTTTTGGTAGTTCTAAATAGCAGAATTTCATATGGTTCATTTTATAATTTGCATTTCTCTGCCAGGTTTTCAGTCTTGTCCCATCTTTCCTTGCTCATGTTCAGCAGAGTTATTTTGAAGTGTGTCTGCTAACTCTGTTATCTTGATCCCTTGTGGTTTTGTGTCTGTTGTTTGCTTTTCTTGTTTTCTGTTATGTCATCTTTAAGTCTCATGTGGCTTTTTATTTTTAGTGATAGACATTATATATGAAAAATTGTAGAGCTAATTTGAAGCCTTGGATGATATTCTTCTCTAGAGAGGATTTACATTTCCCCTGCCAGGGGCTTGGAAATTAACAATCAGGGATTGAGATGATTAAAGCTGGCCATCATTCCCTGTCAGGGCAATTTGCAGTTTGTTCTTCAGGTTCCCAACCTAAGGAGTGGGAGACTTAGCAGGGCCTCTCCTCGATGGATGCTGAGCTCCAATGTTTATCTCCCTGTGAGCTCTGTGAGGCTGTGAGTCCTAACTCAGCTTGTTAACCTCTTCTTCTCTGCTGTCATTGGAAGAAAACACAAGGGAGAAAAAAGAAGACCCTGTTCTCTGCTATTCCCTTTTCTCAGCCCTGTAATCATTATGTTTTGTCCACCTTTCTAGTTCTCAGTGAGACGATTGATCTACGTTACCTAGTCTATCATTATTGGAATGATTCCTTTATATAGTTCTATTGAAGTGAAACCCCTTCATATGTTACATAAGTTTACCATAATACTGTTCTGTTTGGGCCTGATTTTAACTTCATTTTTATTTGCTTTGGTTTTCATTTCATTTTTTCTGTACCTATTTTACCTTTATGACTCTCACCCATTATCTGATAATAAATGTACATTGTCTTTTATAGATTATTTTAAAATCTTCTAAATAGCATATAGTATTAACGATGTTCTTAAAATTAAACTTGCTTATTTGCTTTTTAGGATAACTTTCCATTTGATCCTCCATTTGTTTGCGTGGTATTACCTGTTCTCTCAGGAGTATAAGTTTAAATGATTACTTTAAATGCTTTTTTTTTTTTTCTTTTTAGTTTAAAAAATTTTTTTGTAGAGATGAGGTCTCACTGTGTTGCTCTGGCTGTTCTTGAACTCCTGGGCTCAAGTGATCCTCCCACCTTGTCCTCCCAAGGTGCTGGGATGACAGGCATGAGCTGCTGTGCCTGGGCTACATTTTTTTTTTAATATAGTGTGCACCAGAATCCTTTGGAGAGCTAGTCTCAGGGTTTTTGATTCAGTAGGTCTGTGGTGGTGTCTGAGCATTTACATTTTCAAGAAGTTCCCAGGTGAAACTGATACTGTTGTTCTGGGGCCTACATCTGGAACCAGTGGTTATAAAGCATTATGTTGTTGATAGGTAGATATTTTAGTGTTATATATATGTATATACACACACACACGCACATATTTACACATACACACACACATTATATATATATTCATACACACTTTTTTATCATAAAAACTGAAGGTTTTTCAAATGTAAATTGAGATTGAAGGTTTAGAGAATGTTATGATTACAGAGTGGTCCCCACATACCTGCAATCCTAATTAGTACTTCTAGGAAAAATCATGGGAAATCTCATGGACCTATGGAGCTGGCTGATTACTTCTAGAGGTGATAGTTGCAGTGTAGTAGAATCAAGTGGTAATTGTCATGCAGTTTTACTGAAATTTGTATTGCTTCTTTTTTGTGATTGGAAGTCTTACAGAACTGGGGAAGAGATCGCAGTTTGCTAGGTTAGTTATGAAATGTTCTGTAGACCCTCAAAGTGTGAGCAATTTAAAGTAACTTGAGGATTTTCAAACACTCAGCTGACTAATTCCATTATGTGACATAATCCACATTATGGTGATTAAAATGTAAATATCTCCAGCCCTTACTTTGATCATTTCTATGGTTGAGATAGTAATAGTTGCATTTAGGGTAAAAATATGAGTGACTACTTCAGACTTCAGAACTTTCTCCAGAAGAGCTTTGTTGCTGCAGTTATTTTTAGTTGTATTTGCTTTACATACTTATGTATGTGTTTTGGGGGCTAAGATCCTGTTAAGAATCATTCTGTATAATCAGAATACGTATTAACTGTGAGGTTGATACTATGGAATAGTTACCTAGACATGATATCCATGTGTAAAAGCTCAGAGAAACAAGAAGTGTGGGTTTAAAAAAAAAAAAAAACCTTAGTATTACATATGGATCTGCTGAGCTCATTTTGAGTTTCCCCACACAGGAAAGGAATATTGGTTTTATTATTTAATTAATGAATTTTACTGAGACAGGGTCTTTCTCTGTTGCCCCAGGCTGGAATGAGTGGTGCAGTCACAGCTCACTGCAACCTCTGCCTCCCAAGCTCAAGCCATCCTCCCACCTCAGCCTCGTGAGAAGCTGGGACTGCAGGCGTATGCCAGCACACCAAGCTAATTTTTGTATTTTTGATAGAGACAGGGTTTCACCATGTTGCTCATGTTGGTCTCGAACTCCCAAGCTAAAGCGATCCACCCCACTGAGACTGACAAAGTATTAGGACTGTGTGTCTGAGGCACTTTGCCCAGCCCAATGTTGTTTGTTAAAATTTTTTATTTATTTACTTATCTTTTGCTTTTCTGTTTTAATTTTTAAATTTCTATTTTTTTCAATATTGTGTTTTAAGAGTTTACTTATCTGACTCCTGCAGCCTAATCTTTGCCATATCTCCCCAAATGTTCTGTGATTGCTAATATAGTGGTATGGTAATAGATATTTATTTTGTGGGGATTGCAAGGTTTTGGGGAAGCCAGCTTCAAAATGTCTTTTACCAAAGGACTTCTTGGAGCCTTAATGCCATTTTCTATTTTCCCCAAATTTGTTTATTAGTGTTCCTGACAGCATCTCAGAGGATGGTGTCTTCTGGTTTACTCTGGGAAATGCTGCTCTGTTGGAAATCTGGAGTTCTGAGTGATTCCCATGTGTTTTCTGCTGCAGAGCAGGACATGCTGAAGTGATTGCTTCGTGAGCAGATGTCAGAGGTCTCCCTTTGACAGCTTGTTACAAAGTTGATCATGAATATACTATTATGGTGAGTGGAAGTCCCAGGTTGGGTGTGAAGCAGAATTGTTTAGAATTGTGTACTATTTTGTTACCTTTAAAGCTTCTCTAGGCTGTTTTGGTTTTGGCAGTAAAATTGCTATAAAAAGTACTTCTCTTGGCATAAAACCTAATGGTCAGTTTTGGAAGTTCAGTGTTAGGTAACCCAGCCAAATACTTACGTATACAAAATAAACACAAGACTGAAAAATAGTAAATGTTTAACCTTTGTGTCTCTTGCTCACTACAGCAGCCTTTTACTAGCCACCAAGCCATAGTTCTTTTGTTTTTCATAGTTGAATATTAAAATGTCTTTTTAATGAGGCCCTTACTGTTTGGGGAGAAAGGACATAAGTATTGTGCTTTAGTTTTATGTGCTGGTTTATAAAATTGTGTATGTTGACTCAATATCCCCATAAGCATAGGGAAAGGAAAATGGGTCATTTTTTGTTCAGAATCTTATTTGAGAAAAAAAATGATCAAAGAAAAGATTTGCATAAAAATCTGCAAATTCAGGATAAATGTATGAAAACATTTTAAAATGTGATTATAAAATAGACCAGTATAGCTTTTCAACGTTTTGTTGTAAGAATCCCAAGAATGTAAGTTTATGATCTTAGTATACCACCTAGAATCGAAACAAATACATGAGGTTATGAATCATGCCATTTTCAGTTTTAAAATCTGTTACATAGTTTCTTCATTGATCCTTTTTTGCCACAGTATGTTATGGTCCTCATTATTTGGATGAATAATTTCAATAATAAGTCAGCTTGTGACTTACCCAAATAAATTTTCTGATTCCTAGGAAAGTGTTTTTCATTATATGAAATGCCAGCTATGTAAGAGGAGATTAAAAGTACTAAGAACTGTAAGTTCTGCATTGATTATCATATGCTAACCATGGACCAGGCACGGTGACACACACCTATAATCCCAGCACTTTGGGAGGCCGAGGCGGGTGGATCACTTGAGGTCAGGAGTTCGAGACCAGCCTGGCCAAGATGGTGAAACCCCATCTCTACCAAAAATACAAAAAATTTGCCAGATGTTGTGGTGCATACTGGTAATCTCAGCTACTCAGGAGGCTGAGGCAGGAGAATCGCTTGAACTTGGGAGGCAGAGGTTGCAGTGAGCTGAGATCATGCCACTGTGCTCCAGCCTGGGTGACAAAGATAAACTCCATCTGAACAAAAAAGAAAAAGAAAAGCTAAGCATGGACTTAATTTCTCTGAGGTTTAAAGCTGCAAAGAGTTGCTCTTCATGAAGTAGATGGGATCTCAGCTGGTCAGTGAAATGTGAGTGGGGTTTGGTCAGCTGGTGGAGGTTGCAGGAAAATTATTTACACAGGTGAAGAGTAAACACAATCAGGTATCTAGGAAAGAGAATGAGGGATTCAGAGTATACGAAACCAATCTGAGCTATAACACAAGGAGGGTAGGATTCATGTAGAAGAGTTGTAGGAAATATTGCGGATGTAATATTTTGTATTCAAACAGTTCTGTGGATTGGTGACAGATTTTTTTTTTCAGGTAAGTAAACTGTTACCCCTGGATATTCATCTTTCTATGTAACTGGTTGAGAAACAGGGGAGTAACAGTGAAGAAACTGTTTTAGAATAAATCTGGTGACAGCAGAAGAGAATATGAGGCACATTGTGCTCACAGAGCCTAGAAGAGTGTGACGGTAGTTGAGGGCCCCGCTGTTGTCTTAGAGTGAAGTGAGGAGAACCTGCATTGCTGTGCTAGTCATGGGAGTGAAAGGGGGAATGAAATGTGAAAGCTCATTGGAGAAGGAGTCAAAGTGGCTTGGTCTTCATAGTCAGCTATTAAGTGAGGAGGAGGAATTATTGACTGACTTAGGAAGAAGTAAAATATGTGAAATACCAATAAAACACCAGGCTTGCAATTTTAGTCAGGGTAAAGCTTAAGCGTTGTGTGATTCTAGATAGATTATTGAGCAGTTTTGTTCCATTTATTTTATATCCCATATCTTTGAGCTATGATCCTATTCTTTATTTCTTGACATACCCAAATATTTTTTAAACTATTGTGATACAGCTGTTATATGATAAGCCTCACCCTTTGAAGTGTACAGTTCAGTGGTTTTTAGTATATTCAGAGTTATGCAGCCATTACCATTACCTAATTTCAGAACCTTTTCTTCTCCCCAAAAAGAAACCCCATACCCATTAGCAGTCACTCTGTATACTCGTCTTCCCCACCGTTGATCCTGGCAACCTCTCATCTAATTTCTGTCTCTGTAGATTTGCCTATCCTGGACATTTCCTATAAATAGAATCATACAAAATGTGGCATTTTGTGACTGACTTTTCTTTGAAGTGATTATACAGCAAATGCCTGAAGAGGCTAAGCTTAGGATAGTGTTTGCTGTACAGCTTTAATAACTGAATTTTTTTAAGTTGAAAATATTGCTGTGTCTGTGTATGTGGCATATTATCCTTAGATGACCCTTGCTTCAATTATTAGAATTTTTCTCCCTAGTATTCTTGAACTGTCTCAATATTCAGTAGGAACCCCCCTTTGGAGACAAAGAACAGTAAGAATTTGGAACACATATTGACAAAATGAATGTCATTTAATACAGTAATAGAGTCCACCACTTTTAGGTGTCAATGCTGCTGAAAGTGTATATTAAGGAAAAGTGTACTTATCTTACTTATCTAGTGAAGGTACTAGAACTACTTCTGTCTTCTGTTTAGATTTCAACAAACATTTGCATAGGTATTATGTGGTTGTACAAATGTACTGTCTTTTGACCTGAAAATGCAAAAACTTCCTTTCTTCCCACTTTCTGAGACTCTGCAACCTTAAAGGAAGAGTGGGGTACTTTAAAGGAAAGGTTGGGTAATGGGAAACAATGTCTACTGTATACTTCCTTTTCCCAAAACAAGTTCCTGTCTACCATCAGCATCTCCAAAATTTGAAGATCAAGTGTGGTGTTGACTCATTAACTAATGACTAGACTTTGAGCAGTTGTGGAACCAAAATCTGAGTGAGTGCCTGGATGTTCTAATTCTGTTAAATCAATGAGTGCACATTATATACAATACTCTCTTAGCCCAGTAGCAGATTTAAGGAGTGAGAGATAGATTTCTATGTTTCGGAAATCAAATACACAAAGAATAAAAATTTTTAATCCCATGATTCTTTACCTGAGTTTAATTATTTGGAGAGTTTTTCTTTTAGATTTTCTTTTCCTTCCATTAAACTTTCACTTTGAAAGGTCCCAGGGTTTGGGCAAAGCAAGTGGGAAAGACACTTGCTTGGATTCTCCAGGGCAAGGGAATTAAAGAAGACTTCTTTCCCTCATTTTATTATTGAATAATGTCATGAAAACAATTATTAAGGTGAATGGTCTACAGTAGAAGTTTTTAGATGCCTTCTCTGCAAAATAATTTGGTTTAGTCAATGCAAGGATGCCTTTGGTTAGCTGGAATGGAAGACGCGCAGGCTAGAGTGGTCTTGGCAAGTCTTCTGGGGGAAATACAGCATTTGGAAGGGTAGGAAGCAGAAGGAATCTCAAGCAAGGGAAAGGTGTGGGCAGAGCCCCGGAGGACAGAACAGTTTGTGGTGGACTTGGTGTCTACGTAGATCTAATCAGTGGTCTTAGCTTTCGTGTTTTCAAAATTACCACAGTTTTTGTTCTAAAACTATCATTCCCTTGATTTTACTTTGGGCATGCTATCTGGGTATTTTGAAATTTAAAATAACATTAGAGGAGAAATGAAATTATTTTGTTTGAGAAAGTGTTAAAAGGTTAAAACATCTTGATCTAAATAATTTTCTAATGGGAGATTTGGTACATCCCCAGAAGTTGTCTTTGGTTCAGAGAAGTCTTCAGACCTAGAAAGGACTTGAGGAGTCCCAGAGAGGAGCCGCGTGGTGTGAACCATTTGAGTCTCACAACAGAACGGATAAGAACAGTTTGAGCCATGAAACCATGCAGATGTTCATATTTTGGATAGGGTAAGGTCAGTGCCATTGTCAGAGGAAAAACTCTTGGCCATCACAGGAGGGAGGGAGTTTCCATTGCAAAGAACACTCAAATGCCATTTAAGGAAATGGGGTCTTCTGCCCCTATTCTTTGGAATATTTAGGGCCACGTTCTTAGTTTTTGACATCATAAAAATTTCAAAGTATTCTGTTCTGATTGCCGTTTCAAACAATTGACTAGAATTTCAGAGCAATTACATAAGAGTAATACCATTAGAATTTTTAAATTACCCATAGTCCTCTATCTCTAACAAGTATGTTCATGCTTGCGTGTTCTCTTCTTATCTTTACTGTGTACATACTTTCTTAATAATGCCACATGGAAATTGTTTAAGCAGGAATAATTCTCAAGATAATTTTGTGTTTCCTTTTTTCTTTTTAAGGTATGTATTGGGTGGAGGAGCATTATGTATGGAACCTCTCACAAAACAGGTGATTATTTTCTTATTATACTCAATTTTCACCCTCAATAGAGTGTTTTGATTATGTAAGTTAGATCGTAAGTAGACGGTTCTCTTAAAGACATTTTAGTGTTGTTGTTGTTTTTTTTCGTAGCTCCTACTTTCAAGAATGAAAAAGATATCCCAGCAGTTTGGGAGGCTGAGGCGGGTGGATCACAAGATCAGGAGATCGAGACCATCCTGGCTAACACGGTGAAACCCCGTCTCTACTAAAAAATACAAAAAAATAGCTGGGCGTGATGGCGGGCGCCTGTAGTCCCAGCTACTTGGGAGGCTGAGGCAGGAGAATGGCCTGAACCCGGGAGGCAGAGCTTGCAGTGAGCTGAGATGGCGCCACCGCACTCCAGCCTGGGTGACAGAGCGAGACTCCATCTCAAAAAAAAAAAAAGAATGAAAAAGGTAAACTAGTAAAATAACATCGTACTTGGTGCTGAATCTATGCTAGGATCGGCATTAACAGTGACCTTTATTTAAGGTTCTAATTTGCTCATGTTGGGGATTTAGAACATCGGTTTGTTGTTTTTTTTGTGAGATTCTGGAAATGTTCCAATTTTACCTTTTCCCCTTGACTCCAGACTTTTTAACACTGGTCTGCTGCTGTTAAGTTATATGCTTTTTGTTAGGCCTTCTCAAGTGGGAATCAGGAACGCTGCTGTGCTCTAGAGATGTTTTGTTCTTCCTGTAGGGCTGAAGCAGTGCCTACTCGATAGAATCAGTCATCATGCAAATAAATGCCACCTGAGTCAAAGGCAAAGCCAGCGTGCAGCTTGGAGCAAAGAAGGTACTTTTATTAAGAATTTTACATAAACCATAAGATATATTTTATGTTACTTTGTGAGCCTTCTTCCTGTCTTAATTCTTTTTGAGAGAATTCATTTCATTTTCATTTGGTTTGTTTTCTTTTTGTTACAAAGATGATCTATAGAAAATATAGAAATATAATAAAATTAAAGTTACTAACTGATAAACACTTAATGATTTAGTATCTGATTGTTTAGTCTTTGTTATATTTACTGTAGAGAAACATGTCTACAGTTGTACATTTATTATTGTTATGTATACCGTAGTGAAAGTTATATGTACTTTGAAGTTTTGCAAAATTGAGTTCATGTTATAGAATTAATTCCTGATGAACTTTTATGTGCTAGGCACTAGTCTTTTTATTTATTTATTTTTACTTTTTTTCTTTCCCTCTGTGCCTATGCTTACCAAGTCTTTTTATTTTTTACTTTTTATTAGCTCTTTCAATCCTCTTAATAACTTTAAAAGAAGGTATTATTAATATCTGCATTTTATGGATGAGGCAACTGAAGGTAGGTAACTTGTCCAAGGTCACAGGTGGCAGAGCAAGGATTGGAACCAGACAGTCTGGCTGCCCTAGGCCCAACCAAGAGGAGCTGAGAGCAAGCCATGGGGCAGAAGGATGTTGGAGGCTGGTTTTCTGTTCAGTTAACATGAATTGCAGGCTATAACCTTAATTCTAGGACATTACTGAGAAAGCCTTCCAAAGACAGAGGTTTTTTTTTTGTTTTTTTTTTTTTACCATGACTATGACTTTTGAGCAAAAATTTGGTTTTGTTTAAAGGCAACATGGTGCTCTAAGAAACTTCCACTCACACTTATGGAGGGAATGGTAGTTGAGCTAAATAGTGAAATGCTGTAGCACACAGCCTTTAGGGCAGCTTCTGACCGATTTCTATGGTCAGGAAAGACACCTATCTTTGCCTGCTGCCCACAGCCTCTAGTTATTCACCTTCAGAATTTCCTGGTCTGTGATCACATGCAGATGAGAGATCTGTTTTGTTTTTTCCAGGGTAGCAGGAACTGAGTCACCACCTATACTAAGCAGTCTAGTCTTCTGTGTATAAATGAGCAAGGTTGGGGAGCCAGATTTGAGAACCTTGTGTAATGCTGAGATGCTCCAAGAGAATCCGAGAGAATGTCAGGATTATGCATGGTGGTAAAGTGGTCTCATGTTAGTTGTACCCACAGCTCTCATCGAAGCAGACACAGATACTTTTTGTAGGAAAACATCTCTAACTTAAGCCTGTAGGATTCCCAAAGATTAAAAGCAGGCAAATATGAATTCAGTCGAATCATAGCATTCAAGTAGTCTCAACCCAATGTATTTGAGAATTGTTAGAAACAATGAATATGTTTCCCAAAGACTAGGTTATGGAATTATCAGATACAGAACACAGACTTCAAATATTAGAATTGTGAGAAAATAGTTACATGTCAAACCTAATATAAAAGAAAGATGGACTCATAAAATTGAGCAACAGTAAGACCACCAGGAATGATGAGGAGGCCCTGAAAAGAAAATGGATGAACTAGAACTTACAGAAATAAAATATATAGCTGGGTCTGGTGCCTCACACCTGTAATCCCAGCACTGTTTGGGAGGCTGAGGTGGGAGGATGGTATGAGCCCAGGAGTTGGGGAGACAAGCCTGGGCAACATGGTGAGAACTCGTTTCTATAAAAAATACCCCAACACCACCAAAAAAAAAAAAATAGCTGGGTATGGGGCACATGTCTATAGTCCTAGCTAGTCAGGAGGCTGAGAGGGAGGATCACTTGAGCTCAGGAAGCAAAGGCTGTACGTGCATGCTGCTGCAGTCCAGCCTGGGTGACAGAGTGAGACTCTGTCTCAGAATAAAATGAAATAAAGAAATAAAAAATGTAATTGTTGAAATAAAAAACTCATGGATGGATTAGACATCAGAAGAAAGAATTAATTGGTTAGACAATTATCTCCCAAAAGTAAGTCAGTATGTTACACAGAGAGACATGAGGATAGATGACAGGGCAGAAGTTGGTGGGGTTGTGGGGGGAGGGAGATCAGAATGAGGTCTGAAATGTGTCTTAGTGGAATCCCAGGAGGATATATTAAAATTATGTTAGAAAGTGAGAGAAATAGAAGTTCTAAAGGTGACAGAAGGAAGTCCACATAAATCAGTCACAACAAAACTTACCAGTTAGGTGGAACCAGTAAAAGAATATCCAGCTGTTTTAATCCATCATATTTAAAATATAAGGATATGAGAAGATTGAAAGTTTTTATAAATGAGAGAGAGTGATATAGATATGCCAGTATACATTAACCAAAAACAAGTGATGGAGCTTCAGTATCAAACAAAAAAGGATTTTGGAACAGAAAGCATGAGTAAGAACTTGATGCTAAGTGACTGTTAATTAGGAGGATGTAGCAATTTTCATATTTTATGTACCCGTCAAAATAGCCTCAAAATACAGAAGAAAAACTGATAAAACCACAGGGAGAAATTGACAAGTCTGCCATCATATTTGGAGATTTCACCATACCCTGCTTTACCATAAGTAAGTTACACAGAATGCCCATATGTAGATTTGAATAACCAGTGAATGGACTGGTGTAATGGACAAATATAGACCTTTGTACCCATTAATTAGATATTCTATATTCTTCTCAAGCATATGTGGACTGTGGGAGAAACATTAATTATATATTAATTCATAAAGCAAGTCAGAAGATTTAAAAACAATTGGTAGCATCCACACCATATAATTTATAATTTAAATATGAAGCAATTAGAAGACAATAATGAAGAGATTAACAAAAAGCTACATGAATTTGGAAATTAAACACCCTTGTAATTCATGGTTTAAAAAACTCCATGCAATTTTAGAATGCTTAGAATTGAACCATAGTTAAAATACGAAACTTCTATCTATTCCTCTCTCTCTCCCTCCCTCTTCCTATCTGGAACATTCAAGAAGCTAATCTTTTTCAATGAAGAACACCCCAAATACTGAAAAGTAGAAAAAGGACAGATGGCATTTCATGGTAATCCCTTCCCCCAAGAGTGTAGAATGTTTCTTTAGCTTCTTTGATAGTTTGTTTATTTATTAAGTACTTACTATAAACCAGACTCTGCTTTAATTTGTGGTGAACAACCTAGAGATTAAGTCCTGCCCTATGGATTTTATATTAGAGTAAGAAAGACAGATAGCTAAGTCTGGAGCTCAGGGGTGAGGCCCAGGTTGGAATTGTAGATTCACTTGACCAAGGTGAAACCTGGTGTGCCCCCTCCTACTTCACATCCCCAGACATGCTTCTAGAGCATTTATGTTCTGTTCTTGTGTATAAACTCTTCCTTTTGAGCCTCTCTCCATTGATGCATGTCAACCTCTACTTGTCTTTTGTTGATTTTGAGGCCACTTGCCCATGTAACTGGCAGGATATTGAAGAAGAATCATACCGACCTGGTTCTGCTACCTACCAGCTGAGTTACTTTGGTCAAGCTCTTGGACTTCTGAGGCTGTTTCCTAATTTCAAAAGTGGGTATATGATGTGTTAGGCCCTGGTGGGTTGCAAGGAAGAGGTACACACATATCACCTTTGGTGATGAGGGCCGAATGTTAACTTGGATGGAAAGTCATCCAAACAGCGATATTGTCTCTGGCCCTAGTACTTTCAAAACCTCACAGAATATTAATTTAGCAGTATTTAGGGTAGGGTTTGAGCTCTGAAGACCTACAGTGTGGTTATTTGTTCATATGGCTGTTTTCCATACTAGACCATGAGCTCCATGAGGACAGGGTCTCTACAGTTTCATCTTTCTATCCTAGGCACTCAGTTCAGTGCCTGATACATAGTAATAGAGGTACAAATGTTTCAAGAGTTGAGGAATTTTCAACTCTTACTGAAAGAATAGGAAGATATAAAGGCTTCTCAGAGAAGGTATTATTTAAGCTGATTTTTGTTTTGTTTTGTTTTTGTTATCGTTTTTGAGATAAAGTCTCGCTCTGTTGTCCAAGATGGAGTGCAATGGCGTGATCTCAGCTCACTGCAACCTCTGCTTGCCAGGTTCAAGTGATTCTTCTGCCTCAGTCTCCCGAGTAGCTGGGATTGCAGGCACCCGCCACCACGCCCAGCTATTTTTTGTATTTTTAGTAAAGACGAGGTTTCACCATGTTGGCCAGACTAGTCTGAAACTACTGACCTGAGGTGATCCACCCACCTTGGTCTCTCAAAGTGCTGGGATTACAGGCATGAGCCACCATGCCCGGCCTATTTAAGCTGATTCTTTAAGGGTGAATAGAAATTTTTTCCAGGCGAATAAAACCTTGAGCTATTATTCCAAACAGAGACCAGTAGGTGCAAAGACACAGGGATGTAGAGATGTTGAAGTTTACCAAACACTGCTAGATTAAAAAAACAAAAAGGAAACTATCAAAATCAAAAAATAAAATTAAAAATCACCTAAAATAAAAACTATGAATGGGCTTGGCCAGAGGTCACATCGCAACTGAGTTAACTATGACTGTAGACACTCAGTAATGGATGGAAGTTTTATGGAAAAAACATAACATTCTCAGGTTGTTGGCAGAGGATCTGGAACAATTTACAAATACGGGCATTGAATTCTGGGAATAATTACACTGTAGTGATAATCATTTCCTTCTGTGTGTATGAAGCATGTATGTATTGCACACTGTTCAAGGTGCTGAAAATCAGACTCTTCTCGAGGAGCTCATGAGCAATCAAGGGAGACGGATGGGTGAGCAACTGATTATCATGTGACAAGTGAGGTAATAGAGATATGACTAAGATGCTGTCTAAACAAGAAGAAAGGAATTATTCGTAATATATGGAGTTCTGGGGAACGATTTCTCAAATGAAGCCGGCCGGGCCGATGGCTCCCACTTGTAATACCGGCACTTTGGGAGGTGGAAGTGGGAGGATCCAGGAGGATCTAGGAGTTCAAGACCAGCCTGGTCAACAGAGCAAGGCCCTGCCTGTCTCTATATTTGAAAAACAAATAAATAAATTTTTTAAATGAAGTGATATTTGAGCACTCTGGAGCACCATACAAATATAGGACAGACTGAAGGAATGTATCCAGCTTAATTTGAGTTAACATTTTTTCAAATTTTATATTGCAAAAATTGTTCATATTCACTGTTTTGAAACTAGAAAGAATTGATAGGCAAGGAGGGCTGTCTACAAAGCATTCCATAGATCCATCATACTGAGACAATGGTTAATGCTTTGATGGATTTGTTGTATACTTTCTATGCATATGCATGTATTATATACATACATGTGCATGGTTAAATAGAAATATTTCTTCTTGGTGTTCTGTTTATCCATTTGTTGTTATGCAGTAAATCCCCAAAGAGCGCATTTGCTTTGCCCGAGGGAGTCTTTTGCTACATACTGCTGTACATAATGAAAACTAAAAAATTGGCTAACTTTTCAGCCTTGTGACCTTGTGGTGATTCAAACAGAAGCTTCATCAAAGGCAGATTCAGAAATGAACTTGGTGTGTGTGGGTGGTTATGCTTGGCATTATTGTTTGTAATAGTATGATAGGGATGACTTCAGTGTCCACCAACAGGGAACTGATTAAGTAAACTGTGGTACATCCAAACGATGAATACTGTGCGGTTGTAAAGAATGATAAAGACCTCTGTACTCACGTAGAAGAACTGACATATATTGTGTGTGTGTGTGTTTTAAAAGGAACAAGGAATGGTATAGTATGTATGGTATGCTACTTTTTGTGTTGAGAGAGAAGAGTAGAATAAGAATATACATGTGTATTTGCAAAGATAAATTCTGAAATGATATATAAGAAACCAATTAAAAGTGTTTGGCTATGGAAGGAGAATAAGACTTTGAATGGGATTTGGCCACATACTTTTATAGGTAGTAATATTTAAAAATTTCCTGAACTATGTATTTGTACACCTGACCCTTTTAAAAATAAGTGAATGAAGGAATGAAGTAGGATTATGAGAAAGAGAAAAGAACAAAGGATCTAAGGGGCTGCCCATCTTTTTAGTACCCAGTGAATATTAGTACATAACAAAGCAGCAAAAATTGGAAGAGTAGCCCCAGGAGGGTAGGGAGTCAGCCTTTCCTTTGTCTTTTCCTCAATTTCATGTATTAAACAAAATAATCTGAGAACGATAAAACAATTTGAAACAAAAATGTCTCCAGATCTCTTAAAAGGAAGGTGGGGCAGCTTTCTGTAGCGCACTTCCCAAAAATGGGCTGATTTACCTCAAGAGGCGGGGATTCTAGCCTACACGGGATACATACAGGAGAAAAAAAAAATCAGAAAAAGAAAAGAGATTTAAATATAAAAAAATGAAAATAACAATTCTCCCTGATTATAAAGGAAATCATTCTTTTTGTAATAATTTGGATGACAAATATTAAGAAAAATCTTTAATTTGCCACTCAAAACATTCTGGTTTGTTGCTTTTTATACGTTTTTCTGCATATAAACATTTTAAAAAGTGGAATTGTAATATATAGTCTTTTGTCACTTACTATATTTTGGGCATATTTCTGTGGCAGTAAATATATCCTGGCATCATCATTTTTAATAGCTGGATGTATATTAAGTTCATCGCTGCCGCCCCAGAGGTGAATTTTCTTATACATACATTGTAATGGGCTCGAGCAAACATTTTTGGACTGAATTCATTGAAGTAGAATTTCTGGAGGCAATTCTGGACGAAGTTAATATTTTCTGGAGGGAAATAATTTTTAGGGTTTTTAATAGAAATTTTCAAATCATTCTCCGGGAAAAGTGACTCCGGTTATACTCCCACCAATAAGGACAGAGCTCCAGGTTCCCCTTTCCATTTGTCATCTTTCCTGCCTTTATACAGAAAATCTCATTGTTTTCATCACATTGCTTTGATTTCTTGTGCTTTTGAATCTTTGTATATGCCATTGGCCATTTTTATTCTTGTGAGAAGTGCCCGTTTCTCCATTGCCCATTTTCAGTTGAAAATCATTTGTTTTTTTCTCAGTAATTTTAAAGATTTCTTTATAGACTAAGGATACAAGCCTTTTATCTGTCATTGACGTTACAAAAACTTTCTCCCCGTAAGTAATTTGTCATTTCATTTTTTCTTCCTTCTTTTCTTTTTCCTTTCCTTTCCCTTTCTTTCTTTCTTTTCCTTGTTTCTTTCTTTCTTCTTCCTTCCTTCCTTGCTTTCCTTTTCTTTCTTGCTTTCCCTTCTTACTTTGTTTTCTTTTCCCTCCCTCCCTCTATTTCTTCTTTCTTTCCTCTTTCTTTTTCTCTTATTTCTCTTTTTCTTTATTCTTTCCCTCTCTTTCTTCCTTCCCTTTCTTTCTCTTTGTTCCCTCCCTCCCTCCTTCCTTCCTTCCTTCTTTTCTTTCTTTCTTTCACTAGCCAAGCTCCAAAGTCACATTTCACTTAATTTTTATCCTGCCAAATTTGAAAGCCTTCTAACTTAGTGATTTTAGTGTAAACAGGAGCAGAAGAAAATGTAATTATCTAAGTCTCGCTCTGTCACCCAGGCTGGAGTGCAGTGCCATAATCATAGCTACTGCAGCCTCCAACTCCTGGCCTCAAGCAATTTTCCCACCTCAGCCTGCCAAGTAGCTAGGACTACAGCTGTGTGCCACCACACCCAGCTAATTTTTAAAAATTTTTGTGGAGATGTGAACTGGCTGTGCTGCCCAGGCTAGTCTTGAACTCCTGACTTCAAGTAATCCTCCCAACTTGGCTTGCCAAAGTGCTGGGATTACAGGTGTGAGCTCCTGCTCCTGGCCGAGAGTTTAGTTTCGTTTGCTAGTGGTGTTCTTGGTATCTTTTCATATTTGAGGCTTTGGGCTAGTGCTGAAGTATTACACTCACCATCCGAGGTCTACAGGACTTTTGGTTTAATATTGAACAGATGGAACTGTTTAGTTCTGCATCTTTGCAGGTATACAGAATGTGCCTACCAGGAATCTGCATTATATCCATTGAAAGCAAGAAATAATACAGGAAAATTTTGCCTGCCTAGAGGCTTTGAAAGAATGGCGTATTCTGGTTTAAGTCTATTAACTTGGAAGTATGAAGGTGAAAAAAATTCAAAACTTAAATTTCCTGTTGAATGCAATTTGAAAATATAGCCAACGATTCCACTTTTCTTCTCTAGTAAGGTTGGACATTCTAATCTACTTGGTGTTTTGTTATAGAACTGCTAGTGTGCCTGAGTCTTACATTGTGAAGATACTTTTTTAAAACTTGAGATGTAAGAGGATGTAAATGGTTTTGTAGGAGATCAGGCTGGATGAGAATGGACACTTGTAAACATACTTTTTAGACTAAATCTCTCATTGCTGCTTGTTTTCTTATTGAACTCATAAAAATAAAACACATTGGATGGAGGGTGCGAGTAGGAAGGAGATTCATGTCTTTTAATTGCATGTCATTGTTTCATAACAAGGCAGAACGTGGTAACCCTGGCTTTGGACCTACAGAAGGAAACACATTTTACTACCTGCTGTATGCTAGAGGTTCTTGAACACCTGGAGGGATTACTGCAGCACACATTGCTGAACCCTACTACAGAGTTTCTCATTCAACAGGTCCAGGGTGGGGCCTGAGAATTTGCACTTATAAAAAGGTCTCAGGTGCTGCTGGTGCTGCTAGTCCATAGACTACATTTAGAGAACTACTCTTGTCTATTAACTGTTAATTGTGGAACTCTAGAAAAAAGCTTAGTTTGGTCTGGGATAAGAAGCACACAGGTTATGGAGAAAATCATGGAAGATTCAACCCTTGATCCCAGCCTAGTGTGGATTTCAGGTAACAAGCAATACAGAGTGACATAGCACAATTCTTGGTTTTCATAATTGCAAGTCATAGCCAGGTATCAAGTGAGAAATTCAGTTTCATTCACAGGGCTTAGAGAGGCCAGGTGATTCTAGAAAAATGGGCCTTGTATTTGTTTTCAACCACTAAAGAGCTTTAAGTGCTTATTAAATTGGAAGCTTTGTGTTCTTACTTATTTTGTATCTTATTTTATTTCTTTTGGGATGGAGTCTTTCTCTGTCACCCAGGCTGGAGTGCAGTGGCATGAGCTTGGCTCACTGCAACCTCCATCTCCTGGGTTCAAGTGATTCTCCTGCCTCAGCCTCCCAAATAGCTGGGATTACAGGCACCCACCACCACGCCTCGCTAGTTTTTGTATTTTTAGTAGAGACAGGGTTTCTTCATGTTGGCCAGGCTGGTCTCAAACTCCTGACCTCAGGCGATCCACCCACCTCGGCTTCCCAAAGTGATGGCATTACGGGCATGAGCCACCGCACCCAGCCCAAAAGCTTTGTGTTTTTAAAGATATTAGACATGTTTCTTGTTTTTAAAAGAAATCTTAACAATAATGTAGGAGAATAAGACAAATATTTTTCCAAATAAATCATTGTGCTTATTTTGTCTTATTGGAATGTTGGATACTATAGTCGGCTTCATTAATCATCAAGCATGCTATGGATTTTCCATTTTTATAGGATCTATATCTCAGTTAAGGTAATACTGGTAATTCTTGTGCTCCATTTGAAGATGAAAAATATAGGCCAAAATCATAGACTTTGCACAGAAGCTGGACAATGAAGACAGCTCTGGAGGAACACATACACACAGCCACACACATATATAAAGTATACACACATATTTTTAAAGTTTATTTTTTACAGTTTTAAAGCTTTTAAATCAAAAGCCAGCCCCTCCCCTCTCCGAGTAGGCGGCCCCTCCCCTCTCTCTGAGTGGGCGGGGACAGCAGTTGCACGGGCAGCTTTCCTTGTGAAGCCACAGGTCCCTCTGGACATGCTGCTGCTTGGCCACGCCTCCTTTCCCTTTCATCTTTCTCACTGACCAATGGGGCTTGGAGCACTAAGGCCACGCCCCTATTCTGCATTCTAGTGGGGCCCTGGTTATGCCTCCTGTGGCTGCGTCGCACAGCTGTCTGGTAGGTGACTGGAGGCATTCAGCAGTGCTCACTGGGATTTTGCTGATGTGGCCCCAACCCCGTCTCCCTCCCCACCCCACGATGTCAGAAAAAACACAACAGGGGAAATTGGCCGCAGCCAAGAAAAAGGTAAAACACACCAGGTCATGGCACCCAACCCAGCCACAGATCCCCTCCGATGACAAGACTGGTGTTAGAGTCCATAGCACTCCTGAGGCATACCAGACGGGGCCCCCCAACACCAGTGCCCCTGGGCTCCCCCGACCAAAGTCTTGTCAGTCAGCCCCACCCCTTCAGCAAGGAGCCCAGTCCCTGCCCTTGCCAGTCACCCCAGGGTGACTTTGGGCGGCTGACTCCTTGGGCTCCCTGCTCCATACTCGGCCCTCACCTCCTGCCGCCCCAAGCCCAACCTCCCTGGGCTCTTTGGGCTTGTGTCTCCTAGGACCTGGGTCTCCCAGCCCCAGGCCCCGCCCTCGCCAGTCATCCCTGGGTGACTTTAGGCTGGTGACTCCTGGGGCTCCCTATTGCAGACTCTGCCCTCTCCTTCCACTGCCCTAAGCTCGACCTCCCTGAGCTTCTTGGGCTGGCATCTCCGAGAACCCGGGTCAAAACCCTGTTTCCCTCCCACATCGTGGAGCAGCAACTCGGGCATCATGCTGATGTGGTCCTCTCCCCTTGGAGGAGTGGAATGTAGTGATGGGCGCCTTGGCCCATGCCGAACATCCCAGGGGACCTGGAGAGCCGGGAGGCCATGGTGAGCCTGACTTTCCCTGCCCCTACTTTGCCACCTTCCTCTGTGGTCCCTCCGAAACCCCCTTATGTTCTTGGTTTCCCACCTTCTGATTTCTGTGGACTCTCACTCCTTCCGGGAGCCAGTGGTCAGACACCATTTCACCTGTGACCAACAGGTGCACTCTGTGAGGCCCCAAAGGAAGGGGCTGTGCTCCACCTCCCTGCCCCGGTTGTTCTGTATATGCCCCTACAAGAATACTCACCTCTTGCCTTCAGGTGGCATTTTTCAACTCTGCTGGAGCCAGTGCCCTGGAGGAGCAAAGGGTGTGCTGCCAGCGCCTGGCTCACCCAGTGGCCTCGTCCCAGAAAAAGCCAGAGGCAGCGGCCCCAGCCCCAGAGACTGGGGGTGAATCTGTGTGTGGGGAGACCCACTGGGCCCTGCAGGGGGCCATGGAGAAGCTGCAGGTGAGTAGGTCCTCATATGGGCCAACAAGGGTGGGGGCAGGACAAGCCAGGTGACTCCTGACATGTGACCCCATTATTTTGGCTCCATAGTGACTTTATGGAAGGACAAGGTGGACCTGAAAGAGTGAGTAGAGAAACCAGAGCTTCCATTCATCCACCTCTCAGGACAGACAGACACCATGAGTGAGCGAGAGGCCAGGGCATGGCTAGGGGAGCTGCAGGGCCGTCCGAGGGGCCCCAGCATCTGAGCCGTGTCCTCCTGCAGGAAAGTACATCAGCCAGGGGGCAGTGCCAAAGACGCAGCACTGGGAGAGGAGGACATCGTCAGGCTGGCCCAGGACCAGGAGGAGATGAAGGTAGGGTGTACAACATCTCTGTGGGGGTGGGGTGGGGGTGAACGTGGGCGCCGGCACCGGCATGGCAGCTAACACCCTTTCCCCCAGGTGAACCTGCTGGAGCTGCAGGGGCAGGTGTTGCAGCTTGTGGGCGACTACAAAGAGGGGCATGGCAAATTCTGACCATTGCCCAGAACCCTGCTGATGAGCCTGCTCTAGGAGCCCCAGTAGCCCAGGAGCTTGAGTGTGCGGACAAGAAGGGTGGTGAGTAGAGCCCTCAGCCGGGGTGGGCAGGCAGGAGCAGGGGAGGCTCGCACTGTGCTCAGATTCCCACCCCCCTCCCTCTCTCTGAAGATCTTTGTGAGGTGAGCCTCACTGATAGCGTGGAGGCTGCACCAGGAGAGGACAGGGAGGGTTCTCCCCATGACAACCCCACTGCGCAGCAGATCCAGCAGGTGTTTCCTGTAACACAGGACTCCCCAGGAGCACCCAGGCTTGGGCAGCAACCCCCACATGCCATTCTTTCTGGGCTGCCAAGAACAGGGAGATAAACATCACCATCATCTAAGAGCCGGGGAGGGGAAGGCTTAGGTGTGGGCATGGCAAGGTTCCTGGAATAGAGGGGCTGGAAGGGAAAGGGGAGGAAGATGAAGGGAGAAGCTGGAGCTTCATAGATAGTGCCTGGGGGCTGCAGCGGCCCTCCACACCCCACACACGCTGGCCTCTCTCATGGCACCCAGGCAATCCACCCACAGTTCAGACCAATGCCAGCCCCCTCGGGCTTCCCTCTTCTCTGGTCACCCCGTCTTCCAACCCACTGGCCCAGGGCCACCTCTTGCTTGGGGAGCCCCACCCAACAGCCACCAAGCCTGACAGAAGGAACAGTGCTTGAACCAAAATGGTGAAGCTATAAGGGATGGCTGGCTGGAGTGAGCGCCAGAGGCCCCTCTGGGCTGTCAAAGCTCAGGGTCCACTGAAGGGACCCTGGGGAAGGCAGGGAGGGCAGGTAGCCGGATGCCACTGGCCATAGACTTCTAAGTCTAAGAGGGGAGCCTCAGCTGGTTGGCGGGGGTGGGGCTGCAGGTTGCATAGGTGAGGCTGGGCCCTTCCTGCTGGGAAAAGCAGAAGAGGGAGACTCCGTGGCAGGAAAGGCAGGTGGGCTCGCTAGGCGGAGCTCAGCTGGGCCAGCAGGCACTGTGGTCCCCTTGGCTGAATAGCACAGGCGACCCCTAGGAACAACAGGCCAAGGTGTGTGAGCCTGCTTGCCGGCGATAGTGCTTCAGCAGGGGCCAGGGACCCAGCCTTCAGTCACACGCTATGACTGATGGTATGATGATGGTACCTGGGAGGGAGGGAAGAGGGCTGTGTGTCCCTGCCTGGCCTGTGAAGTGTGTTGTGCGATGACAGCGTGTATGGGACTGTCAGGCTTTTATCCTAGAAAACCACTGGATGGCTGACAGATAGAGGACGTGGGACCCTGACTATCACCCCTAATCTGCAGTGGATTTGGCTGTTGGTACTCCCAGGCTGGGAGCTGGATACCCTGCCCTGGCAGCATGACTCAGACTGCACTACAGGTACGGCATGTCCAGGATGATGTTCCTAGGCCTCTGGCTGCCTGAGTGCAGCCCCACACACAACCCCCTCCAAGCTCCCAGCCCCTACACCATAAACCATGAACTCTGTGTCCTCTCTGACGGCTCCACATCTGCCAGCTTGGGCATGGAGCCTGTTCTAAGAGCCCCCAGGCTCAGCCATGGAGACCTGGAGCAGTGGCACTGAGTCCTGTGGCTGGCAGGGAGAGAAGTGAGACAGCCAGCAGCACAAGGACAGAAAGAGGAAAGAGCAAGTCTGCAGCTCCAGAAGGGAGGGGCAGGGAGCCTGGCTCTGAGTCCCCAGGTATGCCCCCTGTGTGGAGCTGGGGCAGCGGGGCGGGCAGACCATTCATGCAGCAGGCAGCGAGGCATGTACCTATCATGGCTGACGCTCCTCAGGGGCCACTGATAGTGATTCTGAAAGACAGCTTCAAATCACATGGCAGGTCACATGCATGGGTAGGGCAGGCCTGGGGGTGGGGGACACACACATGCACATGCCAATGTGCGCACACATGCTGTGAGGCCCCACGGCCCGCATGCACACGCTAACACACATGCCCACAACACACACATGCCGCCTTCCCCGCCACCTCGTGGTGCCCAGCACCCTCACCGGCCAGCACGTGCCGCATGGATCTGGGGCGTGCAGCCACTCGGCACACTGAAGCACATGCGTGGGCAGAGTCACAACACAGATCCTCGCCTGCACACAGAGGCTTTTGCACCAGCTGCCTGCACACTCGTGCCTGGCGTGCTCAGAGGACCACCCATGCTGCTCATGGAGACAGGGCTTGCTCACTAATGTCCAGCCCTCATTCTCCACCTAAGAGCCTTCCGTGGCTCCCTACTGCCTACAGCATTGAATCCCAACAAGTCATGCTCTTTGGACTTTGAAGGTTCTCCACCCCGTGTCCCACCTTCCCCACAGAGCTCTTCCTCATTCTGTCTCTGTTCCCTGCTTTGGCCAGTGGCTGTCCTCGATGTGACCCACACTGCACCTCTGCCCACACTGCAGCTCTTTACCCAGTTACCCTCCAATTCCCGGCCACGTAAGCCTATCTCAGTCATGCCCCGGACTGCATTGAAGCCAGGCTGCCTTGAAGAAGCTCTCCCAGACTGCCCTTTTCCCCAAGGCAGGGTCATGATTTGCCAAAGGTTTCATGGGTGTTTGGAGTCGGAGCAGGCATCAAACTTTACATCCCATATGTCACACCTCACCATAGACCTGGGTGCCAAATAGCCTGAAGAGTCTGAACTCACGTTGGCAGTTAGCAAAGTGCTCCTACGGCCGCATCTGCGGTTAACATAGCATCCCTATGGCCACTGTGTCCCTTGATCCCCACAGGCATCCTAGGAGAAAGGCAGAACGTCATCATTTGATAGAAGGGATGCTGAGGCTCTGGGAGGGAAAGGGACTTGCCTAAAGCCCCAGGGTGAAGCAGCATCTCTGGACTCTTAGTCCAGTGATCTTGCCCAGTACTATGCTGCTTGCCTTTACCCATCTAACTTGGTTATCAACACGTCATAGGGCAAGCCCCAATCCCTGCTTCATCTTTGTATATGGGCGCTAGACCCACAGCCCCACTCTCCAGCCATTTGGAAACAAAAACAGATGCGATTGTTCTTCCTTAGAGAACGTGGCCAGTGGAGATGGGGCACACTGGAAATCAGAGTGAATGTTCCTGAAAGAGGGTCACGGTTCAACAAGGCCAAGCCAAAGGATGCAGTAGAACCATTTTCCTTAGAAATCTTTGGGAGTGAAGTAGGCTTCAGCCACTCCCATCCCTGCCCTTGCAGCTACCACTACCCCATTAGTTTAGACAGGGTCGGGGGTAGAGGGGGAGGGGTCGGGGTGTGGAGAAAAAATCAGCTTGCCTGTGGCCCCCAGGCTCCTTCCCCAGCTGCTTCTGTCCTAGCTCAGGCCTGGGTGCCATTCTTACACTCTCACACTCGTGTGCTCGCTCACGCACACATCACACACCTTGCTGGTCACGCAGTCACAGCCTGGCCTCTGCTCCTGTGGTCCAGTGGCCAGACACCCCCTGGGATGGCTCAAAGGAGTCAGGACTTGAAGTGGGGACATCAGGGTAGCTGAAGGAAATCCACACCCCCAGAGCATCTCGGGGTTCAGACCTTCAGACCTGAGGTAGGCTCCCCCGGGGCTGGGATAGGAGTTGGACAGAATAGAGGATGGAGGACAGCGAGAAGAAGGAAGGAAGAGAAATGCAACGTGTGGGCAGCCCCTAAGAGTGAAAATAGAGGGAAGTGCCATGCAAGTGCTGGACAGAAGGGGGCAGGTGGGACGAGCCCCACAGCCCCCTCCTCAAAAACTACCACCTCCAGGACTCAGTGCTCCCTGGGGGGCAGGCTCTGCCAGCCCTAGGCCACACGTGGCTCCGGCACCCATGGTCCCAGTGCCTTGGATGGAGACAGCCAGTTCTGGCAGCCAGGTCTGATGCTCTGGAATCCAGTTCCATTTCCTTCCCGGCCACGCTCGTCCAGTGGCCTCTTCGGCTGCGTTCAACCCCTACTCACCTGGGGGCCCCGGCTGAAGCACGAGAGCACCTGGGGGGTAGGGCCCAGAGGGATCAGGGGAAGCCTCTGGCCTGGAGGATACGGGGCACGCTTCCCCAAGGGGGGACCCGGCAGGAGGAAGCCCAGGAGCTGGGCCCTGCCACCCAGGCCGGGCTAGGGACATGGCAGGGCCTCAGGGAGGCTCCATCCCCCTGATGCCCCGCCCCAGCCCAGGGCCGGCCCCACCCAGGCACGGAAGCTCCTCCCTGCCGCACCCCAAGGCAGTCGCCTGAGCTTAAGTCCCGCCCCCAGCGGCGAGAACATCCTAGCTCCACCCCGCCCCGCAGCCAGTGCTCCTTGGCAAGCTCCCCCCACTTCACTCCAGGTGGGACCCACCCCGGTGAGGGGGTGTGCCACTTGCCCTCAGAGCATTCTTCTGGGCAGCCGGGGTGGGGGGATTTTGGGGTCGCCCCTGGTACCTGCGTTCGTCCAGGACGCTCTGCCCCTGCACCCAGGAGTCGTCCACGGGCAGGGGCACGGGCACAGTGACGGTGGTCCTGTTGATGTCGCCGATGATGCTGAGCGCCTCCTTCAGCGTATGGTGCATGCGCAGCATCTCGTCGCGCTGCTGTGCCTGCTCTGCCAACTCCATCAGTGTGTACTCATCCCCACACGAGTACAGAGTGGCCAGCGGCTCCAAGATGATGAACTCCCTGGTCTGAGAGTGGGCAAACAGGGAAGAAGGTTGGTACCTGATGCCTGTGCTGCCCTGGCTGCCTTGCTGGGCCCTGCTGGGACTGTGCGCTGGACTTGGAGCCCCTTGGAGTATGGCTTTTCACACGGGCTTCTATACCGCTTCAACTGGAAGATGCACCTCCCCACCGCCTTTTCTCACTCAGATGGGGACACCGAGGTCCAGAGGAAAAGACACCTGTCCAATGTTACAAATCTGGGAGGGGACTTAGGACCTATCACGCCAAGAGGACACCTGTCTACTCAGTTTTTTTTTTGGCGGGACGGTGGGCAGTGACAGGGTCTCGCTCTGTCACCAGGCTGGAGTACAGTGATCACTGCTCACTGCAGCCTCAACCTCCTGGGCTCAAAGTGACCCTCCAACATCAGCCTCTCGAGTAGCTAGGACTACTACAGGCACGTGCCACCACCAAGCCCAGCTATTTTTAAAATTTTTGTGTGGAGACAAGGTCTCACTATGTTGCCCAGGCTGGTCTCGAACTCCTGAGCTCAAGTGATCCTCCTTCCTCGGCCTCCAGGAGTGGGAGTTGGAGCTGATGCCTGGATACAGGAGCTCTGTGGGTGGCAGTGAGACAAAACACAGGGTCCTGAGCTCTGGGGAGCAAGCAGTGTTCTCTGGTGAAAGAAATCCTGGACTTGCCCGCAGAAGTTTTGCCTCTTACTGGCCATGTGCTCTGAATACAGTTACCTGCCCTCCAGGAGCTTCAGTTTCCTTATCTGAAAAATGAGGACACCTGACCCCTTCCCTGCCCAGTTCAGTGTTGTGGGACAGGGCTGCTGTCAAGACAATACCCAGTCCTGCCCTCCTCCCTGAGTGGGCCAGGTAGCACATGTAGCCTCTTCCCCGCGTTCCTGGGTGGCACTGCCAGCCTGGCCCCCTGGTGCCCATTCAATCTAGTCCTTCATCTTGCTGGGGCACGGGGAAGCTCTGAGTAACATGGAACTATAGAGTGCAAGAGGGTTGCTGATGGTCTGGTCCCGTGCCCTCCTCATTTCTGGGCATTCTTGACAAAGGCTCCCAGCAACTGAGGGTACGCAGCAGCTGTAGACACCAGCCTGATGAATATCTCGTTGTGGGGAGGGTGCCATAGCAGGAGTGGAGCTCTAGGGAAATACAGAACCCAGGCCTGGGAGGTGCTGATGTGAGAGGCCCAAGAAACCTCGGCTTTGCACTTGCTGAATACCATCTGCACCTCTCAGGAGTGAGAGTGCCAGGCTCAGGAGGTCCTTGCCCAAGCAAGGGAGCTTGAAAGGGGGGCTAGGGGTGGGCTCTGCCATTTTCAAGGGCTGACAGGGGTCCCATCTGGAGGTACTTGGGGCAGTACTGCGTGCTGTGGCTCCTGAGTGACAGAGTCAGCTCTGCGCCCCACAAGACCGCTCCCTACCCAGAACTCGCTGTGATCATGTGCTGGGTCCAGATGCTCATGCAGCCTCCTGGTGGGAGCATCAGTTGTGCTGCCTGCCCAGGACAGCCCACAAAAGAGTCTGCCCTGCTATGGAACAACTCCCATTCTGCCTTTGGGGAGAAGTGTTCATTTAAACGATGACTGGGCTGGCCCCCATGGCACAATTACCACAGACAGTCTGCCGCTACCCATGGCTGAGAGCTCTAGTTCTTCTCTGAAGCCACCAGGACAGATGAACAGTGGCTTCCCCCTTTTGGCTGACTCAGCTGCCTTTCATCAGCTCATCTGCTCCTAGGATCCACTCTGCCTCTGGCTGGCACCTAATCTGAGCCCCAGGCCCCAGCAGCTGCTTCACCTCCAACTCCATCCCCCACCAAGCACTGCCCCTCACCAGCTACTGGGGTGCCACTAGTGCCCCTACATGGTGCTCCCTCTCCAGACCCTCCGGTCCAGCTGTAGCTTCCTTCGGGAAGCTACACCCCAAGACCCCAGCCCTGCTCTAGGGCCCTGTATCCCCGACTTCCTGCATCCTTCTCCCTCCTTCTGGGAACATGAACTTGCCCTGCCAGCCTGATGACTCCTGGAGGTCAGGACACCGGGGCCCTGGACCATGGCAGGCCTGGGAGTGTCTGCTGCCAGCGATGCTGGAGCTGGTGCCCATGTCCACGTGATGTCCATGGCACAGTGGCCACCTGAGGCTGGGCGCATCTGAGGGGTGGCTGCAGAGTGGGGCCCTTACCTCTGCCTGAGTAAAGTTCACCAGGTCCTCCCCTGTGCTGTCATGCTGGGCGTGGAAGAGCCAGCCTAGCTGGGGGCCCCATACCACATGGTAGAGCAGGAGCTGGGGGTCAGTGCCTGCTCGCTCTGAGGCTCTGGCTGCTGAGTGGCTGGACGGACTCTGCCAGAGGCAAAAGGGGCCATCAGCCTTTGTGATCCAGGCTCAGGCTTGTGGCTGCAGAGGCAGTGTGACCCTGGCATGCCACCCTCAGCTCTGCCCCAGCCCCCCGCACCCAGGAACGCCCACAATCAGCACACCTACCTGGACAGTCAGTGTCCGGCTTCCCTCCAGCGAGTGAAGCACTTGCTTCTGGGCCGTCACTCAGAAGCTAAGTGTCTGGAGGAAGTATGTTCACCGTCAGAGAGGCCAAAGTGGATGCCTCCATCCAGGGCTCCTGGGGACAGGGGTATTGGGTCCAGCTGGCCTGCGCTGGCTCCCCACCTCAGGGTGCCCCTGCAGGCAGCAGAAACCTGGGGCTAGGCCCTCAGCACCCACTTCTGTGTGAGAACAGCACGAGCCCACCATCCAGCTGGGCCTGCGTGAAGCTGTGCACCTCAGTGCCCGGCCCCGCCCACAGCCCTACCCACCCATTGCTGGGCTGCTCAATGGTGTACACCAGGTCCTTGGGCCCAGAGTAACCATCCATGCTCCTCGGAGCCTCTGTAGGGATGGGCACAGTGGCCCCCTCCCACATCTGGGGACACAGGCCTGTGAAGGTTCTGCCCTGTCACACTTACCCACCCCTTCCTCCCCGGCCCTGGGCTGCCACCAGGGCTCCAACCCCACTGAGGCTCAGGCCCTCAGGTGGCATCAAGGCTGGCGCTGCTCTGGCTCCCCTGCACAAATGGCCCTCCCCGCATTCACCTTCCATGTCACCCCAGGGAAGGCCACCCTCCAGGCCCAGCATCCCTGCTCTTCATCTGCCCTAGTCCTGTGTGTCCCTCAAGACCAGCTTGTGTACCCAAACCAGGAAGGCCCTAGCTTTTACCCTCACCAAGTTCTCAGCCCCAGAAACCCCCAACGCTGACCAACAGTGCTCCTTAATCTGTCTCACTGGTGGGGCAGCAATCTCCTTTCAGGCCCTCCATGTGTGCCTGGCAAGGGCTGGGCACAGGTGGGAACAGCGATTTTAGAAACGAGCACTCCTTCCAGCTGAGGGAGGGGTGGGAGGTGCAGAGAGCTGGGGCCTGATGGTTGGCACTGTCCTGCAGCACACAAGCAGTGCTGGGATGGGCCCAGCTGTTTCCAGAGCAGTTATGGGCCCTCCTCGTGTTTGGCAAAGGGGACCCCTTTTCAGGCCTCTCACTAGCAAGCAGAGCAGGCACCTGTTCCTGAGGTCCTGGTACCAGTTTTGCTGGGTCAATTACTTGTGGGCAGTGCTGCAGTGGGACTCACATGCCCAGAAAGCAGCCCTCTGGCATTCCTGGGCTTCCTCCCCCGGCCGCAGGGAGCTCTCAGGCTGAGCCTTGGCAAAAGGGGCCATACTGTGGGAGGCAGGACCCCATCACTGGGCTCCTGGAGCAAACACGGGTAGATGGCACCACCTGGTGGCCACACTGCCACACAGCCATCCCAGCCTGTGGTTCCAGGGTGCTGTGTCCCACTCTTCTGTAGCCTCTGCACCATGAGGCCACCCCCTACAGGCACATCCTAGACCACCAAAGCCCCCCGGTGCCCCATGTCAGAGACAGCCCAAGTCAGCCCTCTTGTGGAACCTTCAGTGGCTCCTGCGGACTGGGGAGGACGCACCCCAGAAGCTGGTGTTCAAAGCCCTGCCATGTGGAAGCCCACATGTAAAGCCATGCCCTTTCTGTTCCACCAGAACTACTTTTGCAATCATGGAGAAGTTTCATCCCATGTCTGGGCCTCAACTTCCACCTCTGCAAAATGGGGGCCCTGCTCTGCTGTGGACAAGGGGCAGGAGTTTGGGGAGCCAAGCTGAGGCCTTCACTTGCTGGAGTGAAGGTGGGAAGCTTAACGGTCCCACCCTGATGCCTGCCCTTAAGGGCTTGTAAGTGATTCTGGCAGGTGTTCCGGTCCTAAGCCACAGGAGAAGGGACAGCAGAGCCACCCGTGGCTGCTCAGAAATCTGCCTACCGCACCTGCAAGTGTCCAGTAACAAAACCTCCCACCTGTGTTCTATTTCAGCACCATCTCACATCTCTCCTTCCAACAACTGCGTGAGGCACACAGTAGTGTCCTCATTTTGCAGAGGGGGAGATCTGTGCGGGGAAGTAGGGGACACTGGCCTCTTTCTCAAAGCAGCTATGGGGGGGGTGGTCCTAGGAATATGCTCACCTGCAGGCCTGACTTTGTATGAGGTCGGTGGGGGGTTGGCCAGTGACAGGCAGGATGCTGACAGTGAAAGCCACAGGATAGCTCTGGCGGTCCATCTCAGAGGCACTAGCCATCAGGACAAAACTGTCAGTGTCTCGCTCCCGTCGTGCACGTACTGGATCAGCTGCTCTTCCACCTAGGGGCAGGCCCAGGGCTGGCAGTCAGGCCCCAGCAGCACCCTTCACGTTCTGCCTTTGGGTGCAGGAAGAGACTGACCCTTTTAGGGCCTCAGCTTCCATTCGTGGAAAATGGGGACCCATAAGTTCTGGCTCCCAGAGGAGTTGAGAGGAAGAAAGGGGATATTTATTTTATTTTATTTTGAGACAGAGTCTCTCGCTCTGTTGCCCAGGCTGGAGTGCAGTGGTTTGATCTCGGCTCACTGCAACCTCTGCCTCCCAGGTTCAAGCGATTCTCCTGCCTCAGCCTCCTGAGTAGCTGTGACTACAGGTGCGGGCCACCACACCTGGCTAATTTTTTGTATTTTTAGTAGAAACAGGGTTTCACCGTGTTAGCCAGGATGGTCTTGATCTCCTGACCTCGTGATCCACCCACCTTGGCCTCCCAAAGTCCTGGAATTACAAGCGTGAGCCACAGCGCCCAGCCTGACACAGCATTTAAAGCATAGGTCCTTCTGAAATGTGACTCCCTGTCTCCTCTCTGTGTATAACCCGTGGACTGGGAGTCCCCAGGGCTCCCTCCACTCTGCCCCCAGAGCTGGGCTGCAGCCCCTGGGCCTCTCTCATGGCCATACCTCTCTCCAGCAGAAGGTGCTGAGGGTCCTGGCTTGAGGCCCATCCTCCTTCTGCAGGGCCCCATGCCGGGGTGGCTCCAGCACCTGCAGGCCAGCGCCCGGGAGAGTGGGGAAGTAGGACCTGGCAACGCGGAGCAGTGGAGGGGCCAGGGTGCAGCTGCCACCATGCCCCCTCTACTGCTGAAGTTTTGTGCCCCCAGTGGGGATGACAGCAGGCAGCACCTCCAGTTCCATGCGATGTCCTCGAGGGGAGCACCCAGGCCGAGGCCACATCCAGTGAGAAGGCATGGCTCCAGGCCTCAGGGCGGGAGTGCAGGTATAGGATCCTGCCTGTGTCCACCGCCTCTTGGGAGAAGCTCTGCACGGGGTCCAGGCTGGGTGGCTCATCTGCCAAGATGCCACGCGACACCATCACCAGGTAGCCGGCACTCGGTGGGCTCTTCACTGAGAAAATGATGTCTGCTGGCGGCACTGCCTCCTGGGCTACCTGGTTAACAGAGGTCATGAGGACTCACAAGGGAATGCAGTGGAGTCTCAGAGGGGCCTACTGTAGCCCTAAGCAGGCAGAACGGCCTTGATCTTGCTCCACTTATTTCCCCAGATACCACTGCTCATTTAGTGACACAAACACACATGTGGGTTCACACACACAGCAGCCAGACATGCAGCTGGTCACATTTTTTGTGTTTTTGAGACAGGGTCTCACTCTCTCACCCAGGCTGGAGTGCTGTGGTGTGATCACAGCTCCCTGCAGCCTCAACCTCCTAGGCTCAACAGCTCAGCCTCCCAAGTAGCTGGGACCACAGGCATGTGCCACCATGCCTGGCTAATTTTTAAATTTTTTGTGTAGACATGGGGTTTCACTGGGTTGCCCCGGCTGCTGGTCACATGTTAATACCCACCCCACACACGGTTACACGGCATCGGTCACACAGCTTGAGATGCACTCCCTCAGGGAGGTGCATAATCACATGTCCCCAGACTCAGTGACACAGACATATGAGTTCATCAGATGCTGATGCAGTCACACATGTACACATGCACATGTGCACATGCACACACAGGCCCCCTGTCAGGATCTGTTCAGGCCTGTGGCTGGTTTGCTGACAGCATCCTCCCCAACCCCTGCTATTATCACCCAGGACCATCAGAGGGTGCCCCGCCCCACCCCTCCTAGAGGCACAGGCACTCCCAGCACAGGCCCTACAGAGCTCACGCCCCAAAGGCCACATAGGCTCCCTCACCTGATGGGCCATCCACAAGAGGCTAAACTGCCCCCAAACTCACATTCGTGTTCTGTGCCTTTGCCTGGAATACCACTCCCCATTCTCTGCTCCCGATGTCCTGTGCTCTTCAGAGCCCAAACACTGCCTCCTCCCGTGAGGCCTTCCTGATGCCAGATCTGCTGGCTCACCGTGGGCCCCAAGCTCCAGACATGCGGACCAGAAGAGTCTCCGAAATGAGCAGTGTGGGAGAGTAAGGCTGAGAGCGGGCAAGGACTGGCCTGAGGTCACAGCACATGTCAGTGAGATTTCTGGAAGGTCCGGGGCTGCTCTGTGGGGTTCCTGGGTGAGCAGAAGCCCTTGACAGACCCTCCTAGTCCTGGTCTGGGCTCTGAGAAGAGAGTGGGGTACACAGGGGTCTGAGGGGCAGCGGCCGGTCTCCATGGCCAGCAATCCCAGAAGTTCAGGACCCGTGATGCCCTCCCAGCGAACTGACTGCAATGCAGATTCTCAGGCTCCACTTCAGAGATTCTGTAGGGGTGGGTGGGGTCCAGGAATCTGCATGCTCAGCCATGCCATGGACACAAGTGGACACCAGCTCTAGAGGCACACACAACTCTCAGGAGGATGGGTGTACAGCAAGCTCCCCAGAAACTCTTGGGAACACAACATATATGGGAGCACATCTGAGGCACCTGCACACACGCAACCTGGGACCACCAAAGGCACAGCCCAAGTCACATGTGTTCCCAGCAGGGAGACTGGGAGGAAGGCCCTCTACCTGGTCCACACCCCCACTCACCACCTCCAGCTCCTCACCTCCAGCTGGTCCCTTCTGATCTCAGCTGCCTCTCCCTGGAAGATGTAGATCTTCTTGTGCCAGGCCAGCTTCAGTGGGGCTAGTGGGCCCTCTAGGGCAACGGTCACTTGTAGGGTGGCATCTGTGTGCACTGGCCCCACATCCATTGAGAAGGCCAGGGTGTTGCGGGAGCTGAGGCTGCCATTGTGGCCATAGAGAATGGCCCCAACCAGCAGGTCCTGCTGGGAGAAGGCTGTGGCTGGCTGAGTGGCCTGGAGCAACTGTCCCCAGCGAGGGCTGTCTGTGACGTGGTAGTGGACCTCATCCCCACTGCGGATGTCGAGGTTGGTGCCCAGGTGGAGCTCGGCCGTGTTGATGGTACCCTGGCCTCCTTGAGGGACCATGAGGCCGGAGCCATTGGCCACACAGAGGTAAGGCTCCAAGGCCTGCACCTCCAGCACCGTGATGGCCTGGTGCTGCCTGTCGGACACCTGCAGCAGGATCCAGCCGTGGTCAGCCCGAGTGCGTGAACAGGACTCGCCTCTTCCTGAGGCCCCTCCTGGATGAAGCGGTAGATGGGCTGCATGGGCTCATCCGTGGCCATGATACTGCCAGAGAGAAGGTCCTTGTGGGTCAGCACCAGCTGGGCCTCAGCAAAGCCCGAATCAGCATTGCTGAAGGCCATGTTGTCTGTAGTCAGCAGCCACCACCTACCCCAGGCCACATGGAAGATGCAGCTGATGGTCTACATAGGAGCGTGGTCATTCACAGGCTGGATGGCCAGTCAGAAGACACCCCGTACCTCCTCCCAGGCCACATCACCACTGCTCTGGTCCTGGCAGCAGCAGCAAATGGGATATCATCTTCCGTGATCTCGGAGTCATCATGCTGCTAGACCAGTTGGCCACACATCAGGTCTCCATTGGTGAAGGATGTCACCATAGTGGTCTTGTCCTGTGTCCCACGCCAAGTCAACCTCCCATGGCGGGGCTGCTCCATGACCTCATAGAGGTACCTGGCACTGTTGAGACTCTTGACGAAGAGCTGGTCAGCAGAGAGGACACACCCACCACCCTCAGGCACCACGAGGACATTGGTGAGGACAGGCATGTCTGGGTCACCGCCAATATGGATGGAGAAGGTACAGAGTGGGGAGAAATATGGTGGAGCTATGACATGGAAACAGAAGGTGTCCTCCACTGCCACTGAGGCATGTGCCATGGCCCCATAGGTCACCTCTCCAGCCTGTATGTCATCCTGGGTGAAGCCCTGACCGTCTGTCAGCCTCGTGCCCTGTAGTTGAAGGTTGCCTTTCCTGGGAGCCTGAACCACCTCACAGTGGAAGGTTGGGGGGCTTGGGCCTGCCTCCTCCAGGGTGGCCTCCAGGTGGGCTGTGGTGAGGGCCTCCTGCTGGGTGTTCTGAGTGTGCAGTGGCTCCACCCGCAGCATCCACACGGTGGCTCTCTGGATGGTCACTAGGAAGGACAGATTGCTCAGGATTTCCCAGCTCACCTGCACCCGCAGATCCAGGTTCTCCACAGTGTCCTCGGCATAGTGCTGTGGGTCAGTGCTCAGGTACCTCACGCGGCCCTGCTCCACATCCTGCTGGTGGAACGCCTGTGTGGCCCACCACTCAGCACCCCCCACAGCACCAGCCCCCCACTTCTGCAGCTCCCCGAACTGCAGGCCTCCGGTGACACGGAACAGCACGCTCACATTCTGCCCCACGGCACTGGTCTCCACCGACAGGTTGGTAGGCAAGATGGGCATGGCAGAGCCCTGGGCCAGATGCAGCCCTGTGCTGCGGTGGATCTGTATGGCCGGCTGGATGGCCACCACCTTCAGCATGGCCGGGGGGCTGGCCTGCAGTCCATTGCTGACCCGGAACGTCAAGTCCTATGCGGGGCCACCGCAGTGGACATAGACTAGGCTGCCGGCCTCCAACTCCCAGCAGGAGAACTCGGTCACCGGCTCCCCAGGCTGGTCTCAGTGCTCCACGGAGAGGCCAGAGGGGGTGCAAGGAGCTGGAAGGTGAGGCCCTCACAGGCAGAGTCCAGGTCATAGGCCTGGAAAACCTCAGGCCCCAGAGGCTTCTGTGTGTGTTCCAGGATCACCATAAGGCTGCCATGTGGGAAGATGATGCGGGGTGAGTCATTGACAGGGTTGACCTGGATGGGCAGGAGGTCAGTTTGGCCCCTCCGCAGGCATGAGTGCATGGGCACCCAAGCTGTCACTGACACCTCCAGCAGCAGCTGGTCAGAGGTGTCCTCAGGGCCATCGTGGATGAAGCAGGCCTTGCAGTTCACCACGTCCAGGAGGGTGAACATTTTTCATGCCTGGGCACCCAGGACATCCAGCTCGAGCTCGCCATAGTGTGCCCCTCAGGTCACACTGAACAGCACCTGGGATTTACGCAGTTCAGCCTCCATCAGGGCCAGCATGGGCTGCACATGCCACCACTCAAGCCAGGCCGTGCCACCTTCGGTCACCACCACTGGGCTGATAGCAGCTGGGTGAAATTGGCAGACAGGAGGTAGCCCTGGCTCAGGCACGCATGGCTCAGCTAGCTCCATGGACAGCCAAGCCTTGGGGGCCAGGGTGGAGAAGGCTTCATAATGGCCATAGGCATTGTCCTCATACTCCTCCACCTCCTCCAGTCTGCAGCCAGCCACCATGCTGTGTGTCAGCAAGGCTTCCCACAGCCCCCACCTCTGGCCATTGACACTGAGGTCTTCCATGCAGCCAGCCCAGCAGGGAGGCATTGGCGGCCCCTGGTGTCAGACCTGAGCAGTGTTCCCAGAGGTGACGAGAGGCCTCTGCAACCAGCTCCCCAAGAAGGAGACTGTCACGTGGCTCCAGGTAGCTGAGGACTCCTCGGTTCAAAGTACGTGTGGGGTACTGGTCCATGGAGATTTCTAGCTGGTGAGCGTTGATGTGGATGCTGACCTTGTGGGGCTGCGCGTCGGCCACAGGCACACTGTTGAGGAGCAGTACATTACCCTGGCCCTTCTCGACCATGGACCACGTGGCCCTCAAATATGTCCACATGGATGAAGTCCCCACTCCAGCCCGCTGCCTGGAAGGCCAAGGGTGCCTGCCAGCTCTGTGTGGTGAGTGTAAACTCCAGGGTTCCTTCATCCTGAGTGCCCCAGGCAGGGAACGCAGCCAGAGAGTGGGGCCCAGAGAAGCCCAGGGCCACATCGTCATTGGCAGAAAACTCTTCAGCACAGCCCTCATGCTTATCGGGGGTCAGAGGCCAGAGGAGTCTGTGGCCATTGAGAGTGGCTGCATGGAGGCAACCCCCCAGGGGATGGCTGGTTCCCCTCAGGTAGGGCAGGCCAAGTCTCCCAGTGCTCCCAACAAAGAGCCCATAGGGGACCTCTAGGGGGCCTCCCAGGACTACAGAGGAGGCATTCAGAAACCCATCAACTGACAATGTGGGCCAGTCCTCTGAGACAGTCAGAACTGTAGTGTGGGGGACAGAGTCACTCAGTAGAATTTCTGCTGGGGTCTGCAGCCTCAGCTCCTCCTGGCCCAAGACAAGCCTGACCTGAGGAGAGACGGGGAATGGGAGATGGGGGGCAGCACTTTGAATCCATCATTTCCCTTATAAAAGCACAGTGGGTTCCCCACAGTTGGGGCCCCAGAGCAGAAAACCTAGGACAAGGGCCTCTGGTGCCACTCCTCTTGCCTTCCTGCCATCTCTTTATTCATCCTCCAAACACTCACCAAAGGAAACTCTGGGCCAGGCCTGGATGGGCTGTGGGGACACTGATGTGAATCAGATGTGGTCCTTGCCCACAAGGAACTGACATATAGCAAGATGCTCTTCTAGAAACCCAACCTGTATTTTTAAATTCTCCTCCTCTTTCCTTGAGTGAGAAACACCAGAAATATTGTCTTGGAATCTAGATTTCACCCCTGGAATAATGGGTAACTGAGAATCCCTTGATTAGTCCTCCTAAGTTTGGCAAAGTTTCTCGAGGTCACTGAAGGAAGCCAGGCTAACTGTTCAGGGATAGGGAGCCCAGGCAGATGCTCTGTGTTCTGAAAAAAAAAAAAGCTGCCTGACCTGTGGTGGAGGAATATTTCAAGGAGAGATGAAGGACATAGTTCTGTCACCATGACACTGACACCAGAAATGGCTCTGGTATGGTGCTCCCAGATGCTAGAATAGGTGATGGCAGAGTATGGGAACTGCAGAACCAGAACACTAAGAACCACGATCTTGGAGTCCTGGTATGGTGCATCTCTGTAGGGATGTGGCATCACTGTACCTGCAGAGCTCAACAGCCATCAGCACCAGACTGCACCATATAGGTGTTCAACAGTGACACCTTGTGGCAGTGAGCAGCAATGACAGCAGCAGACTGACCAAGCCCTAGTCCTCTTCCCACTGGGGTGTGGAAGGAGATGGCTGCCCCAAATTTGTTAATTTGTTTTTTTTTTTCTTTCTAAAATAGAGATGGGGTCTCATTGTGTGGCTCAGGCCAGTCTTGAACTCCTAGGCTCAAGTGATCTTCCCACCTTGGTCTCCCAAAGTGGTGGGATTATAGGCATGAGCCACTGCACCCAGCCTGCCCCAAATTTGGACTAAGACCCTGGGTTCTTAAACTCTTCATGGTATGGGGGAAGACTCAAGTAGGAGCCACAAGACTCCTTGATAATAAAGCTTGTGGTGTCCTGAAGGATGAAATGGAAAAATGAAGCTGAGGCAGTACTTGTGCTGTTACTGTCGTGGACAGACAGTGGTGCTGCAGAGAAACTGGTGCAGTGCCACCAGGATGTGCAGGGGTCATGGGGGCCCAGGATGGGGCCTCGCCCAGGAGGAGGGGATGCCCACACTGAAACTTCAAGGAGAGGCTAGAGTTAGGCAGGTGCAGGGAATGGGTAGGGCACACACCTGGCAGAAGAAGTGTGATGACCAAAGGCCTGGCAGCAAGTGACCATAAGATGGCTAGGAACTGAAAGCAGTTCAGTGTAGTCAGAGCACAAAGGGCCAGTGAGGGCTTGTGGTGGGAAACATGGTTGGAGGGAGCCAGTGGGCAGAGCCAGTTCATGAAGGATTTACCATTTCTGAGCTGCTGCTGCCCATCCCACAGTGGAGAACTTGAGACCCCAAGAAAAAAGTGACTTACACAAGGTCACACAGCCAGCTGGGGTTCACTCAAAGCTAGACAAGGAATCTCGCCCCAATCCCAGGGGGACGTCACTCACCTGCAGGTGTCCAGAGTAGAGCTGCAGCAGGAGGTGGTCAGCTGGGCCTACTGCCAGGAGAAGGAAGGCTTCGAGCTGGGACGTGGAGAACTGCAGCTGTAGGTCTATGTCAGTCAGAGCCATGGCCACAGGCACCTCCAGGTGGTTCTCACCGAAGAAGGAAGCTGTGTGAGAGAGGGAGCTGTGGTCAAGGCGCAGATTCTTGCCTGGAGGAGGTGAGGTGCTGCAGAGAGGGATGGGTGGGTTGCAGAAAGGGGTCCGTGCTGGTGCACCCTCATGGTTCTGCTATATGGTGCTGCCTCTGAGCACTGCCCAGATCCCAGCATTTCCTTGGTCCTGGCACCAGAAGGCACAGCCTCACCTTGTGTCCAGCCCAGACCTTGACTTTGCAGGAGGTCAGACCCAGAAATTCCCAGCAACTCAGGTCTCCTCCTTGGAGGTTCCTGGAGCCAGAGGCCTCTGCCAGCTCTGACTCACCTCCCCTGGGCCCCAGAGGAGTCTCCCTACCAGGTCTGGCTCCCCGACCTGGCCCAAAGGGAAACATCACTGGCCTGATCACCTGGCTTGGTGGTCACAGCCCCGAGGAATGGAGTTTCTGGAGAATCACCCCCAGGCCAGATTTATCCCTGCTCAGATTCCTTCTCCTAAGTGCCCTTGTGCTTGGGCTCCTGTGCAGCACCTGCCGTGCCATGCCCCACCTCCACGGGTTGGCTGGGGCCACGGCTGGGATCTGGGGGTGATGTCAGTGCAGCCCACCTATCCCTGCTTCTCCCTCAGGCCATTCTTCCAGCTGCCATTGAGGGTGGGGGCGGGAGCTTATTGGCCTGAGTTTGCCAAGGAGTAAAGGCTCTGAGGCCAGATGGGGACCATATGCAGTGTCAAACCAAAGTGGGCCCACACTTCCTCCATTACCCCTGCTGTTGCTTCCTGCTAGAGAGCTATTCACAGTCCCTGCTGAGCAGTCAGATCCAGCCCCATTGTTTCCACCGTGGCCAAGGAACCAGGGATGAGAACAGCTGAGCTCCCAACTTCCCCAGGCCACTACTCAGTCTGAGGCTGAAGACAGGGCCTAGGAGGGGCTGAGGGTCTGCTGGGCAGGCCAAAGAGGGCCTCCCCAGGCAGAAGGCCATGTCTGGGCTTGCCTGGGATTAGTGGTTGTTATGCAGGGCCCGTTCTGTCCCACACTGGGACTCCTCCTCATTTGAGTTGCTGCTTCCTCCAGGCAGTTTCCCCAAATTAGCCTCCCTGACTTCCAACCCACTGCCATAATTTCTGGTCCATGCCTTTTGTGGTGACAAGAGCCAAATATAACTTTGAATTGCCTGCAGATGTCCAGGGCTGGGGGGCAGACAAACACAGGTTAAAAACCGTGATTCATCCCTGTTGAGTTTCCCTCAAACCCCAAAAACAAGCACAGGCTGATGGCCTTGATGGGGTGATCCAGCACCGGCCTCACATGCACTGGTCCCTAGCCAGCCTGAGCCAGCTGCCATCTGCTCGAGGAAGTAGCTTCAGCCATTGGAGGAGTTGGAGGTTTGTACACCCTAAGGGCAGCCAGCCCCCCCTGGAGGGATATCCAGGAAAGATCCCGTAAGAGCCCCTCAGGTTGATTTAAATCCCCTCTAGTTATCCCCCCCTCCTGCCAGCACTGCTGGCAACACCAGCACCTTGTCTGGGAAGCTAAGGGAATCAAGTAAGCCCCACAGACCTTCTACACAGGGGTGGCCCAGCAGGCTCAGCAGGCACAGCACAGCTTGGTGCCAGCAAGAGACAGACCAGGGAACTGCAGGTGGCGGCCACCTACTGGGGTGCCTTATCTGCAAAGACATTGATTCCCAAGAGCAAACAGCACACTAAAGTGAGGGAGGCCGTGGCACAAGGGGTGGGGGCACGTGGCCTGCAGGACGGAGCCACCACTGTCACCCGCTGGAACAGCTCACGGCAGCGGCCAGGAGCCAACTGTTGAGAGGCAGGTGATACTGCCCACAGTGGGAACATTTATACCAGGAAAAGAGGCAAATACTGAAAATCAGGGTTCCCTCTCCCCAAGAAAGCCCACTGCTAAAACATTTACCTACCCAGCACCCACGGGGAAGGGGGCACATCTCCCTGTGCCTAATCACCTGTGTTAGTCAGGGTTCCCTAGAGGGACAGAACTAATAGAAGATATAGACAGATATAGATAGATATAGATATAGATATATAAAGGGGAGTTTATCAAGTATTAACTTACACAATCACAAGGTTCCACAATAGGCTGTCTGCAAGTTTGAGGAGCAAGGAGAGCCAATCCGAGTCTCAAAACTGAAGAACTTGGAGTCTGATGCTAGAGGGCAGGAAGCGTCCAGCATGGGAGAAAGATGTAGGCTGGGAGGCTAGGCCAGCCTCGCCTTTTCACGTTTTTCTGCCTGCTTTATATTCGCTAGCAGCTGATTAGAAAGATGGTACCCACCAGTATTAAAGGTGGGTCTGCCTTCCCCAGCCCACTGACTCAAATGTTAATCTCCTTTTACAATGCCCTCACAGACACACCCAGGAGATCAATACTTTGCAGCCTTCAACCGAATCAAGTTGACACTCAGTATTAACTGTCACACCACCCTTGCACTAAAGGTATACATACACCCACTAGGGCATGGTCAATGTCAGAGATCTGGGCCAGGCAGAAACTGAAGTAGATGGTTGGCCCTAACCACTGAACCACCTGCCTGCGGCCCCCTCCCAGCAGAAGAGAGTAGAGGCTGTTTGGCCAGAGTGGAATGGTGGCAGGAAGCAGAGGTACTTTCCGGAGCACTGGGGTCTGAATTGGTCCATTGAGGCTGGGCCCTCCTGCTTCCTGTAGGGCTGAGTGGGAGAAGCTCACAGAGGTGTCTTGTGCTGCTGGAGTGCATAGCCAGGGAGGTCCCCACCCCAACAGAGGCCTCTGAGGCCTTGCTGGCCAGGGCTTTGGAAACTCTGACAGTGCTGCTTCCCCCACCTCCTGATCTCCTTTTTCTGCCCCTCTTACACTCTCTGAGGGGCTGCAGTTGCAAGAACCCAGAATCTCTGTCTTGGAGGTAGTGGGGGGTGGGCAGTTGAAGAGGGGATTTGAATGGAGAGGGTCTGCACAATAAAGATGTAATAAGCTAGGAGTCAATCCAGAGGACTTCCTGGAGGAGGTGATGGTGGTGTAGAGTCACAGAGAGGGAGGAATAGGCAGTCTCAGAGGACAGCAGCAAGGCCAAGTGAGAGGCTGGCAGAGGTATACAGGTCCCCGTTGGGTGGGGTGACGAGGGTTTCTGCTCTCTCACCCCCCAGAGCCTCTGGCTTATCACAGGATAAGAGCCAGCTAAGCTCCAGGGGCTTTCCAGGAAAAGTTCCCTTGGAAAGGGTGTGACCTTTTCACCGGTCCTGACAGCACCCTAGAAATGGCTTGGCCTTTTCCCTCCCCTGAGCTCCACAGAGAACACAGCCAGCAGAGGACACATTCCCTGTCATCCAGAAATGGGTTTGATTCTCAGCTGAGGGACAGCAGGACTGGTAGAGACTTGTCAGTCCACACAGCTGCCTACAGAGCACCCCCATGCTTGGTGGGGGGTGGGAGGGATGGCAGGGTCTGGCTGTCCACAGGCCGGGCATGACAGGAGGCTCACTGAAAGTGGCACACTTTGGAGGGGCAATGTCAGGGGAGAGCTTCCTCTTGTTGGGCCACAAGACTCCACAAGGACAGCACGGTGACTGATTCCCAGTGCTAGAGGTGAGGCATTCGGCCATGTGTAGGTGTATATGTGTGTGTGTGTGTGTGTGTTTGTGTGTGTATACATACACACACATATATGTGTATATATATATGAGGATGTGTGTATGTGTGTGTATATATAATTTATTTATTTAGATGGAGTCTTGCTCTGTCACCCAGGCTGGACTGCAGTGGTGCGATCTTGACTCACTGAAACCTCTGCCTCCTGGGTTCAAGCAATTCTCCTGCCTCAGCCTACCGAGTAGCTGGGACTACAGTCACCTGCCACCATGCCTGGCTAATTTTTGTATTTTTAGTAGAGATGAGATTTCACCATATTGGCCAGGCTGCTCTCAAACTCCTGACCTTGTGATCTGCCTGCCTCGGCCTCCCAAAGTGCTGGGATTACATGTGTGAGCCACAGCACTTGGCTATTTATAGATATTTATAGAATACGACCTCAACTATTTAAACATATCTGTAAGGGTATAAGTACTTTGACAACAAAGCAGCAATACATCCTGATAGAAACTAGCTATCATGTCAACAGTGGTTATATTAGGTAGAGAAATTGTCAGATTTTTACTTTTTTTTATATTTTACTAATCTTCTCAATAATGGTTGCTTATAAGTTTTATAATCAAGAAAAAAGGTTTCTAAAGTTTTTGCAAAATGGAAAGTTATACTTCATATACTAAATACAAAAACAAAACTTCCTATTTGAATACCTTTGACTTTTACTGCAGACTTAGAGACCCTTGAAAGGAAAGGCAATCCCCTCCCACTAGTTCTGGTGTCATTCTCCCCATCTCTCCCTTCACTTCCACCTTGGTCTTTTTTCTACTTCCCACCTTGGCTAGTGGTCTCCACCCAAAACGCTTGCTTGGCTTAATCGTTAGAATTCAGGGAAAAAGAGACCCTGAATTCCTAATCTAAACTAAGGTTATACATGTGGGAAATAATAAAGAGAATACAGGTAGTAAGTAAGATCTGGAGGACTTAAAATACCCAGACTTTAATTCCTCTAAGATTATAGTTATTAATCATGCTTTTATATAATATTATCACTTAACATTTAATTTCTAAATATAATGTTCATGAGGAAAAGAGAAAATAGCTTGGCTTCTTTCCTCACCGAAATGTTGTCCTTAGTATCTTCTAGACGTTCCAGAAGTGATGTCAGATTTGGCTCATCAGAGTCCACAAACCATATCGGTGAAGAAGATGAACAGGATTCCTGTTTAACCCAGAGACACCTATGTTAAATGTTTACATACAGACTAACCCAAATATGCAATTAAACCACACCACTAAATGGCAAGATGACCATGGATTTAAACAAAATGTATGGGGGAAAAGGCAACACGTTTAAACCCATGTGAGGAGCTGGACTTCTGAGACAGCCATTCTCCTTGCATAGCACTGTCTGCTGCTACAGCTCATAGAAGTCAACAATTTTCTTCAACACTGGTAGGCAGCCTCTAAATGGCCCTGATCACCCTCACCTCCTGCCATTCACACCCTTGTAAAATTCCACCCCTGGACCTAGTGACTCACTTCTAACAAAGAGAATACAGCAAAAGTAACACCACTTCTGAGGTGAGGCTACAAGGAGACTACGATGCCTGCCTTGGTCACCCTTCTCCTGCTCCTTCCATTGCTCCCTCTGATGGAAGCCAGTTGCCATGTGATGAGGTGCCCTATGAAGAGGCCCACATGGCAAGGTATTGTAAAAGGCCTCTGACCAGTAACCATCTAGAGACAGAGGCCCAGTCCAACAGCCTCTGACGTGAATCCTGCCAACATGAGCTTGGAGACGGATTCTCTCCCTATCCTGCCTTGGGATGATCACAGCCGCCACCAACACCTTCACTGCCTGGTCAGAGGCCAAGCCAGTGAACCCAAGGTAAACTGGACAGAATCCTGACCCACAGAAACTGTGAGGTAAAGTTTGTTGTTTTAAGCTGCTAAATTTGTTACAGAGCAATAGATAACTAATTCAAACACCATAAAATTCTAATATTTTATTCTATCACACAAACCAAGTAACACCAAGTAAATGCCATTACTATACATATATTCTTGGAACACAATTACATGTGATTTTTTAAAAAAGCTAATGAACTATGCATTATGTGCTTTCACCCACTAACAGATATTCCCCCTGTTACTTCGTACTGTTCTCTATTATAAATTGGGGAAAAAACATTATTATTATATATTAGCTTCAGAATAACTAGGTTCAAGTCATGGAAAACAATTTTGCACAAACAACTTTAGGCAACACTGCTTTGAAAACTGTAATCTGAATTAAAGCTGAAGCCACAGAAACCAAATATTTACTGAAGGTTCCTTTTTAAGAAAAACAAGATGGGCCAGGCAAGGTGGCTCACACCTGTAATCCCAGCACTTTGGGAGGCTGAGGTAGGCAGATCACGAGGTCAGGAGATCGAGACTGTCCTGGCTAACACGGAGAAACCCCGTCTCTACTAAAAAAATACAAAAAAATTAGCTGGGCGCGGTGACGGGCGCCTGTAGTTCCAGCTACTCAGGAGGTTGAGGCAGGAGAATGGTGTGAAGCCAGGAGGCGGAGCTTGCAATGAAACCGGGAAGCGGAGCTTGCAGTAAGCCGAGATCGCGCCACTGCACTCCAGCCTGGCGACACAGCAAGACTCCGTCTCAAAAAAAAAAAAAGAAAGAGGAAAACAAGATGGCTGGGCACGGTGGCTCATGCCTGTAATCCTGGCACTTTGGGAGGCCAAGGCAGGTGGACCACGAGGTCAGGAGATGGAGACCATCCTGGCCAACATGGTGAAACTCCATATCTACTAAAATTAAAAAAAAATAATAGCTGGGTGTGGTGGCACACGCCTGTAGTCCCAGCTACTCAGGAGGCTGAGGCAGGGGAATCACTTGAACCCGGGAGGCAGAGGTTTCAGTGAGCTGAGATGCGCCACTGCACTCCAGCCTGGCGATAGAGCAAGACTCCGTCTCACAAAACAAAAAAAAGAAAAACAAGTTGTATTGAAGGAGGACATCATTAACAGTATATCTCTTCAGTAATGGTTTATTTTACTATTCTCATTCTTCTCATTCCTCTTCTTACTGTGTTCCAAATCTCTTTACAGGCTAAAAGAAACTCTTCAGAATTACTCCTATTCTTTTTTTCCTTTTTTTGGTTTTTTTTGAGACCGAGTTTTGCTCTTGTTGCCCAGGCTGGAGTGCAGTGGCACGATCTCAGCTCATCACAACCTCCACCTCCCGGGTTCAAGCAATTCTCCTGCCTCAGCCTTCCTGAGTAGCTGCGATTACAGGCATGTGCCATCATGGCCGGCTAATTTTGTATTTTTAGTAGACACGGGGTTTCTCCATGTTGGTCAGGCTGGTCTTGAACCCCTAATCTCAGATGATCCGCCCACCTCGGCCTCCCAAAGTGTTGGGATTACAGGTGTGAGCCACCGTGCCCAGCCAATCCTATTCTTAAAGAACACCACTTACTGAGTATTGCATTTTCTTCTATAAATTCTTCAGCATACAGACAGAATACACCATATGGGCCATTTTTACGCTTTTAATTTTGAGTTTTTTTCTTTTGGCTAAGGAAATTGCAATTAGATTTAGGACCTCATTCTGTTAGGTTAGTATTTGTCTAGTAAACTTCAGCATAAGCAAAATAAAATACGTGTTGTTGCTTTGGACTGAAACCCCTCAAAACCATATTTTAAAAATTACAAAAAAAATTAACTGAAATCAAGTTTTTAAAAACCTTGTAGATGAAAAGATATGATATATAGTAGGTCTAAGTGCCTATTTCAATGGTTCCCAAAGTGCGGCCCTCAAGACCCCCAAGTCCAAACTATTTTGACAGGAATACTAACATGGTGACATTTGCTGTTAAGTGTGCAAATACAATGGTGGGTAAAAATGCTGGTACTTTAGCACAAACAAAGGCAGTAACACCAAACTACTAGTAGTCATGGTATTCTTCACTATGCACAGGAAAGGTATAAAAAGGAAGGGTGGGTGGGGCATGGCAGCTCACACCTGTAATCCCAGTGCTTTGGGAGGCTGAGGCGGATGGATCACCTGAGGTCAGGAGTTTGAGACCAGCTTGGCCAACATGGTGAAACCCCATCTCTACTAAAAATACAAAAATTAGCTCGGTGTGGTGGTGCATGCCTGTAGTCCCAGATACTTAGGAGGCTGAGGCAGGAGAATCACTTGAACCTGGGAGGCAGAAGTTGCCTTGAGCTGAAATTGTGCCTATGTAACTCCAGACTGGGCAACAGAGCAAAACTCTGTCTCTAAAAATAAAAATAAAAAGGAAGGGCAACAAAAGGTCAGTTTCATTTAAGAATGTCTATGATAAGGTTGGGAATTTTGGCTCATGTCTATAATTCCAGCACTTTGGAAGGCCCAGGCAGGGGGATCACTTGGGCCTGGGAGTTCAAGACCTGCCTGGGCAACCTGGTGAAACCTCATCTCTATAAAAAATACAAAAATTAGCTGAACACAGTGGCTGCATGCCTGTAGTCCCAGCTTCTTGGAAGGCTGAGGCAGGAGGATTGACTGAACCCAGAAAGTTGAGGCTGCAGTGAGCTGTGATCATGCTACTACACTCCAGCCTGGGTGACAGAACAAGGCCCTGTTTCAAAAATTAAAAAAAAACAATGTCTATGATGAAGCGGTGAATATTTTGCTACATCTATATCCTTGAATATATCTTTTTAATATTTCAAGTGATGAAATGGGAAGTATACATGAGCATTCCTACAGGCTGCCTGAGAAAAAACCCTTGAGTGACTAAGTCATGAAGTGAATTAACCACTTTAATGGAATACCATTTTTACTTGAAAGGCTGACTAACAAAAAATGTTATTTTAACTTGCATTTTTGGCAGGTATTTTCTCAAAAAATGAGATTCTGTCATTTCAAGGAAAACAACAGACAGGCCATGATAAAATTCAATAATAGAATTACTAATAAAATTCAAGCTTTTGAACAAAAAATTACAATTTTGGAAAATTTATACCCACCATCACTTTCCAAAAGTATTCTGATGAGATTGATGGTGGTACTGATGAATGTATTTTCATACTGTACAATCAAATGTATCAACATGTAGAAGATCTTAGTGAACCACTATTTTATAAATGACCAATGTACAATGTAATATCATGCAAGGGTGGAAGATCCAAAGTTCAAGAAAAAACAAGATCTGATGGAGTATAAAAAAAGAAGCCTAGGCAACATGGCAAAACCCTATCTCTACAAAAAATACAAAAAGTCAGCCAAGTGTGGTGGTACACACCTGTAGTCCCAACTACTCTGGAGGCTGAGGTGGGAGGATCACCTGAGTCCCCGGAGACTGAGGCTGCAGTGAGCTGTGATCACACCACTGCCTTCCAGCCTGGGCAACAGGGAAAGACCCCATCTCAAAAAATATATAAATATCCACAATGATCTAAAATGGTTATCTGTATGAGACTGGCCTTTGTTCACATTTTTTCAAGAAAATATCACACAATAAATTGAATGGAGAAGCAAACTGACATACCAATTTGCTAATGACGTATCAAATGACATATCAAACATCATGCAAATGACATATCAAACATCAAAGAAATTTGCAAAAGATGGAAGATTGTACTACTTTGGGTTTAGAAATTTTCTTTTCATAAAAGCATTTATAACAATATGTGGTGAGCTTTTAAAGAATATTTTAAATATTTCTGATTTAATTTCTAGTGATAAATACCAATAGATATACCCTACATAAACCAAAGCTCCTTGGGCCCTCAATATATTTTTAAGAGTGTAAAGGAATCCTGACCCCAAAACTTGGAGAACTGCTGCCTTCCCCTCCACTTTCTTCCTTCCCTAGAATTTCTTCCTTGGAAGAAACATCCCTTTGCCATTCTATATTAACTTACATAGTTCCACTGAGGCCAGTTTTGCTACCTCCCTCCCATCTTTCCATGTCTCTCTCAACACAAAACCTGACCAAAGGACTCTACCGGCCCACCCCATTTCCAGTGATCAGCTGTCAGGTGGGCTAAGCCAAGCAAATCTGGGTTTTCCCTGAGACTGGACCTCTCTTTCTGGGAGAGATGGAATCACAGGGACAAGGTTGGCCACCTTGGGGTAGTGAGAATTCATCCTGCCTAAACAGGGAGAATTCAGACAAGTTTCTAGAAAGCCGAACTACTTTCTAGAAGGTCAAAGATTATTATACTTTTTGCCATGACTGTAAGAATGGCCATTTCATTGCACACTTTCTAACATTTTTACCAATCTGATAAATAAAAGCTGGTACTGAGATGAAAAAAAGGCTGGGCACAGTGGCTCACACCTATAATCCCAACACTTTGGGAGGCTGAGGTGGGCAAATCACCTGAGGTCAGGAGTTCAAGACCAGCCTGGCCAACATGGTGAAACTCCATCTCTACTAAAAATACAAAAATTAGCCAGGCATGGTGGCATGCGCCTGTAATCTCAGCTACTCGGGAGGCTGAGGCAGCAGAATTGCTTGAACCCAGGAGGTGGAGGTTGCAATGAGCCGAGATCACACCATTGCACTCCAGCCTGGGTGACAAGAACAAGACTTCACCTCAAAAAGAAAAAAGAAAAGAAAGTTCCCACACAATATAATTTCTTCCATTTCTAGAAACAAATTCAGCAATGAGAACTGAAAGTCACCACGTGGAAGGTTTCAAGGATTTAGGTCTACCTACTGATGTCTAAAGCATTAGTTATGTTAGAAAAAAATACGCACACACACGCGCACGCACACACACACACACCCCTATGTATTCAGTACCAGAAAACATGACTGACTACATGGTACAGTCATCCAACAGAAAGCACACAATAACTGAAGGCAATGTAGAGGAGTAAGTTATAACATGGGTCTACAATACTGTTGAGTGAAAAAGCAGATTACAAACAATTATCTGATTTTTAAGGGAGAGGAAACGTATGCAAGCACAGGAGAAAAGAGAAGAGCAGATGACTGGAAAGATACAAATTTCTCACAGCGACACCTTCTCAGTGGTAGAATTACATAGGTAATGTTTTCTAGTTTTGCCTGAAAGTTTTCTAAATTTCTTAAAATAAGAAAGTTTTGTTTTCCATATTACAAAATATCCATCACCCCAGGAAATTTAACCTTCAGCACAAACTCTACAACATGTTCAAAGTTTGCTTAGTTTAATATTTAAGAGACAATCTATTTTGAAAGACATTTAAAATGACCAATATTTACACCTATGCATTAATATTTTTCAGTCACATGCTTTAAATTTTGTAATTTTGATAAGGCTAAGTTTTAGACCCAACTTGAAAAGATAAATTTTCTATTTGTCTTTAAAATATTATCTACAATATGCCAGTTTTTAAACAGTGAATGGTGCTCAAAAATCACAATATAAATTCAGGCAGTGTTCCTTACATAGAATGTTTAAGTGTTCCTAACACTGTTCTTTTTCACAAGTTATGAAAACACAGAACAATTACCTAAGCAGCTAATTATTCAGGTCCTTTGTTTCTCCTCCATTCTGTTAGTTTTATACTAATTTCAAGGCCTGTGAGGATGAAGTTGTCTGTGACAGCTACCACAAAGGTTACTATCAGCAGACAAATTTCCAACAAGTTTATCACCACTACCATCCCCACCATAAAACTGTCTCAATCAAGGGCAACACAATTCAAGGTTAGCCAAGACAACCTCTTTACCTGTCACTGCTTAAGAAAAGGATTTTTTGGTCTTATTTAGAAATAACTTTCTGTATCTATTTTTCTCCATAAATCCACTGAGACCAATGTGTGCCTCTATCTCAAGCACCAGCAAGCAAAACTTCCTGCCAGTATGTTCAGTTTTTGTATCTTTCCAAATGTAGGGCACAGCTATCTTTTGATATCATAATTTTTTGAAAACTGATGCACGAACTTCTTCTGGAAAGTTCAGCTAGGCGCGGTAGCTCACGCCTGTAATCCCAGCACTTTGGGATGCTGAGGCAGGCAGTTCACGAGGTCAGGAATTTAAGACCAGCCTGGTCAACATGGTGAAACCTGTCTCTACTAAAACTACAAAAATTAGCCAGGGGCGGTGGCAGGTGCCCGTAATCCCAGCTACTCAGGAGGCTGAGACAGGAGAATCGCTTGAACCCGGGCGGCAGAGGTTCCAGTGAGCCAAGATCGCACCACTGTACTCCAGCCTGGGTGATAGAGTGAGACTCCATTTCAAAATAATAAAAAAAAGAATTTTTGATATACAGCAGTTGTAATTCTTCTGAAGGCTGCTTATGGGACACATTACTTTCATACTTTGCTGTTCAATAAATGTGGGGTGGAGAATAAATTGACATAATTACCATATAAAATAAAATTCTAAGTCCTCTGACAACAAAAGAAACTTATAACACACACACACGCACACAGTTTTCCCTGCTAATCATTTTACATCTAAACAACCAAGTAGCTAACCCAGAGCCCACAAAAGCAGAGTAAAAATTCTAACACTTGGTAAAATAAAAATGCACATATATCCCTGTCATCTAAAAAAAATGCTTAAGTATTCAAAGACAGACAGCAATTACAGCTACTAAGAACATCACTGTAAGCAAACTGAGACAGAGAAAACAAAGGTGCTGATGGGGATTTGAACCACCTAAGCTGCAGAAACCCACTGGATGGTTTCCTAGGTTCCGAGCTGGCATTATCTTTCAGAACGATCTTGTAGAAGAGATCACATAACACTGTTACAAAGGATCTGGAGAAAGGGACCCTGGCTTCATCACTGTGGCTCTCCAGTCACGCTTTACATTTTCACTTCTTACACTCTCTTTCATAGGAAGTCAATTTACAGACTTCCATCAAGCCCTTAGAGACCTTTTTGTACTATCCATGACAAGTTCTTGATGTTATGTCTGCACTTTTGACAAATTCTTAGCAGTTAACTTATGAGGCAGTTAAGATTTTTTGTTCAAGCACAATGTAGCTAGAATAGGGTCATACATTCAATAAAACAAATATTTACCAAGCATTTATTGAGTGGAAGATAAAAGGTACAAAGCATAATTATAAAACATTCTCCCCTGCCACCATAAAAAAATTTTTTTAAAGCCTTACACAATACGGCATAACATGACCAAAGCAAAAATAGTGAGGACTAAAGAGGGGAGGAAGGGGAAATATCAGCATGAACTAAATATGACCCAAAAGAGCCTTGATGGTCAGACACGTAAAGACAAATTGGGTAGGGTTAGGGGGTGGCTGTCAGGGGCACATTCTACAGGGGAAAAACAGCTGATACAGAAGCCTGAAAAGAAAGCGGGCAGAGCACCTGGACAGGTCTCTTACCTGCTGCATCCAGGGTACAATCCGCCTTTCCAGAACACAGCAGCGGCCCAGGTGGAGGGATCGCTCAAACAGCACTAGAGGCTGCATTCCAACTTTTCCTCCATCAACGAGTCCGTTTTCATTGATAGTTTCTCCTTAAAAACAATTGGCTGAACATGCGGGAACAAGGAAAACCTGAGTGAAGAATGAGGCGTTTAAGCTTAAGGGCCTTGGATCAGGGCGCGGTGGCTCAGGCCTGTAATCCCAGAACTTTGGGAGGCAGAGATGGGTCATTTGACGTCAGGAGTTCGAGACCAGCCTGGCCAACATGATGAAACCCGGTCTCTACTAAACAACACAAAAGTTAGCCAGGCGTGGTGGCGGGCGCCTGTAATCCCAGCTACTCGGGAGGCTGAGGCAGGAGAATCGCTTGAACCCATGGACTGTCAAGAGACGGAGGCTGCAGTAAGCCGAGATCGCCCCACTGCACTCCAGCCTGGGCGACAGAGTGAGACTCCATCTCAACAAGCGCCTGCCACCATGCCCGGCTAATTTTTGTATTTTTAGTAGAGACAGGGTTTTACCATGTTGGCCAGGCTGGTCTAGAACTCCTGACCTCAGGAGATCCAGCTGCCTCAGTCTCCCAAACTGCTGGGATTAGCACTGCGCCCGGCCAAAAAACCGAAAATCTTAAAGACCTTTCCCCTTCCCCGCCTGGGCTCAAACAACAGCCGGAGCCGCCCTGCCACGCCTCGTCGCGGTCCCGGGGAGCAGGCTGGCTGACTGAGGGCGACCATGGGCCCCGAAACGGCTGCGGGCGACGCGGGCTCCCACCTCGGGGCGCGGCGACTGGGGCGAGAGGTGTCCGCAGCCCCCAAGCCAGCCCCGCGCAAAAAGCCAGAGAGACGCGCCCTCCCCCTCCTCCCACCCAAGCCTCACGCAGCGGGGCGGGCCAGTCGCGGGAGAAGGGGGCGCGCTTGCCCCGCCAGGGGAACCGGGGCCTCTCCCGGGCAGGCTCCACTTTGTCCCGGGACTCTGGGGGCCTCCTCTCTGCCCTCGCCCTGCCCCGTGAGGCTGCCACTGGGCGCCTCACCGTGATGTTGCAGTGGAGCCTGAGCTGCGGCGGCGGCTCCTGGTTCTTGTGGAAGACAGAGGCCAGCAACTTCAGCTTGGCCTTGAACCCCGACACGGACATTTTACTCTCACCTCTGGCGGGAGGGACGCGGAAGGTGAGCAGGTCGGGAGCCGCTGTCATGGCCGCGACCACCCGCGAGACCTCTCGGCGGCGCTTTCCCAGCTCCGCCTCTCCCCGCTGCCTCGACTCTAGTCGGAGAAGGGCTGGAAAATGGCAAGGGGCACCGAGGCCTCTGCGGGGAGCTGTGTGGCGGCCTGGGCGGCTGCTCCCCTTGTAACAGACTCCACCGACAGGAGGCGCTGCTCCTGTCAAGCCGCAGCTTAAAAGGGCAACAGCACAGCCGTCCCCTCTATGGCCTGGGAAAGGGCTGCCCTTACCCCGCTCCCGTCCCTCTCGCCCCTCACACCCCTCACCCCTCACCCCTCACCCCCGCGCGCCAGGTGCGCATCCGTTTCGGCGGGTGCACGAGTCCAGAGCATGCGCGCGCTTCCGGCTGCCCCTTCCTCGCCTTACCCAGCACTGTTGGACCCATCTGGTCCGTTCTTCACACTCGCGGACTGGAGGCTCCGGGCAGCACAACCACCAACTCCTGTGTGTGTTGGGGTGGGGGTGGGGGGCAGAAAACCACCAACTCGTGTGTGTGTGTGTGTGTGTGTGTGTCTGTCTGTCTGTCTGTCTGTCTGTCTCCCAAGGGAACAGTACTGCTGAGTTCAGGCTATTAGCTCATGGACTGTCAGCAAAATACAGCCACAAGAAGGCTATGTGCTGTTTTGTCTTTTGCAGTGACATCATGTTGCTCATGTTTTATGTTTTTCAGAGTTCATTAGTTTCTGTTTGTTCTCAGTTAATATCCAGCTCAATAGATTGTGTAAGTAGAATACCCCCAAACTGAAAGTCACCCACATAAAATATAGCAAAAAATATGTCACCCACTTAAACTATAGTTGAAAATATGTACTCATTAGTTTTGTGTAGCCAACACTGGATAATGGGTAAGGGCACAGGATCCCAGGGCTAGACTGCCTGGGTTCAAGTTCTGATTTAGCCACTTGCTGACTGTGAAATACTTGACAGCTTTAAGCCTCAGTTTCTTTTTTTCTTTTTTTTTTAACTTAATCCCAAATGTGATAGTAAGTCTCAGTTTCTTGATCTGAAAAACAGAAATTATTCAATGAGAGTCCATGTGAAAACTTTAAAGTTTTAAAGCCACTATCTGGCTCAGGAAAGTCCTCAGCTTTAGCTGTTAAAGTTTTAAAAGCCACTTTAAAGTTTTAAAGCCACTGCCTGGCTCAGGAAAGCCCTCAGCTTTAGCCATTATTAGCTATGATTATTATTGTGCTGGCTACACATGCATTAATGAGGCAGGAAAATGCTCAAGGATAACAACCAAGTATCCAGATTATCTCATCAGACCCAGACAGATGCATGTTGTGTGCATGATCATGTTTTAGCCCAGAGCCATTTGTCTAAAAGGCTCTTGAACTCAGAGGCCCAGGAGTATCAACTTTACTTTGCAGTGGAGCCATCACTTTTGTTAATCAATGAAAATGATATAATGCTCTTTTATTTTTTTTCTTTTTAGCACCAACCATTTGCCTAAAGCTAACTGCGTCAAGAAGAGCATGCCTCAAGGGGCTGGAGTGAGCAATTCAACTTGTGGAGGAATGAGAAATGATAGTGTTGAGACAAGCAACATAAAACCCCAGGGTAAGGTAGGAATCACTGAAAGTCAGGCAAAGGAACTGGCATCCAGTAATGAGTCAGGCTTTGCCAGCCTCTGGCCCTACAGATGGTTCTTTGGAGAGGAAAAAATTAAACCAGGCCTGAGGCCACAGATCCTAAGGGACTGCTGGCAGCTCTAGGCTGTCTATGGAAAAGAAGCAGAAGGTGGCACCTGGTTGAAAGAGGGAGCTGGGGGGCATGGCTTGAACCTACATTTACAGATAGAGTCCCCTGATTCCTGCAACTGGGGAAGAAGATCATGCCTGGATCAGGGGACCTCAAATTAGAACTCTTCCCACCCACACCCCTTCTTTTCAGGGCATCTTTCACTGCAAACAACAGATAAACTAATTAGAAATCTCAGCAGATTCTCACGATGGTGCTTAGCAGGCAGGGCCTAGCTGCCCTTTGACAGTGACTGAGGGTGATGCCACTGGCCTGTAAGCACACATTGGAACATCTTTACATCCATGGACACGCCATGCCCCACAGAGACAGCTGTGCAGGGTTCTTTAGGTTTGAGCTGCTGTGCTGGCAGTTGCCTTATAAATATGTGGGATTAAAATGGGGTGCCCTGGAGCTTAGCTAACCTTTACGCCCCACTCTAAAAGGAACGGACTGCTAGTTTTGTCTGCTTTATGAAAGATGGATCTGTCATTGTTTTTAGAACCTTTGGAGAAAGATTTCTTGGGAGGAAGCTATCCTGAACCCTCAGAGACTTTTCTCATTTACTGGCACACCAGCTTTAGAGTCCTAGGTCTTCATCCTGGCTCAGCCACCCTCCAGCTGTGTGACCTTCAAGAAGTTGCTTGACTACACTGAGTCTCATTGTCACTATGAGTGGAGGTTGCTACATTGCTACTGTGTGGAGCATCTACCCCCAGGCACTCTTATAGGGTGATGGTGAAGTTTAAATGAAATAATAAGGCTGAAGGGGGAGGATCACTTGAAGCCAGGAGTTTGAGACTAGCCTGGACAACAAAGCCAGACCTCATTTCTATGAAAATGTTTTTTGTTTTGTTTTGTTTTGCTTTTTGAGATGGAGTCTCACTCTGTTGCCCAGGCTGGAGTGCAGTGGCATGATCTCGGCTCACTGCAAGCTCTGCCTCCTGGGTTCATGCCATTCTCCCACCTCAGCCTCTGGAGTAGCTGAGACTACAGGCACCGGCCACCACACCAAGCTAATTTTTTGCATTTTTAGTAGAAACAGGGTTTCACCATGTTAGCCAGGATGGTCTTGATATCCTGACCTTGGGATCCACCTGCCTAGGCTTCCCAAAGTGCTGGGATTACAGGCATGAGCCACCTGCCCAGCCCAAAAATGTTTTTTAAAAAATTAGCTGGACTTGATGGTTTATGCCTGTATTCCCAGCTACTCGGGAGGCTGAGGTGAGACCACTTGAGCCCAGGAGTTTGAGGCTGCAGTGAGCCATGATCGCGCCACTGCACTCCAGCCCAGGCAACAGAGAGAGACCCTATCTCAAATAAATGAATAAGTAAGTAAATAAATAAATAAATGAAATAATGCATGCAATTAGTACACTAGTACATGATCAGGCACATGATAAATGCTCGATAAATGGTAGCCCCAATAAACTTTGTAATGTTTTGGGAAAGGGTATCCTTTGGACTCAGCCCAGTGACAGAAGCATTTGAAAAGATTGATTTGTGTGATGGCTATTTCCTCCAGGTACAAACCTGTACCTCCAGGGACCCAGGGCATTGGCTCAGTGGGGCACCTTGTTCTATTTACTTTTGTTTTGGGCAGCACTGATTGCCCTAGAGCTAAGCATGACTGCCACCCCAGACTCCATTGCCAAGAGTATCCCCCTCCCCAAGCTAGCCATGGGAAAGCCACTTGCATCATAAGACTACAGGAAGTCAAAGGGAATAAAAAGCACAATTTAGTCACTCACTCTCCAGTTGATGGGAAATAGGTTTTTGCTATTTTGAACAGAGTTGTTAGGAACATTCCTTGTCCACATCCCCTGTTTTATATTGTTTTATATAGGCAAGAATTTCTCTTGGATGTAGAGTAGAATTGCTGAGCTGGGAGAAGTGTGAATATTCAGCCTTATGAGATGGAGCCAAACTGTTTTCCAAAGTGGTTATACCAGTGTATACTCCCAGCAGCAGTTCTTAAGAGATCTCAGGATCTCTATCTTCTGGTGATGTCACAACATTCAAAAAGAACGAATGCCAGCTATAAACAACAATAAGAATGAATCTTAGCAATATAATATTAAGTGAAAAAAACAAGTTCCAGAAGGATACATGCAGCATCCTCTATATAGCTTGGAAAAGAAAATGTGGGCATGGTGGCTCATGCCTGTAATCCCAGCACTTTGGGAGGCCAAGGCAGGAGGATTGCTTGAGGCCAGGAATTCAAGACCAGCCTAGGCAACATAGCAAAACTCTGTCTCTACAAAAACTAGAAAAATTAACTGGGTGTGGTGGTGCAGGCATGTAGTCCCAGCTACTCATGAGGCTGAGGCGGGAGGATCTCTTGAGTCTAGGTGATCAAGGTTACAGTGAGCCATGACTGCACCACTGCACTCAGAGACAGTAAGTAACTTGTCTAAGGTGGCCTCATTAGAAGTTAGCTGCGGCCAGGTGCAGTGGCTCACGCCTGTAATCCCAACACTTTGGGAGGCTGAGACGGGCGGATCACGAGGTAAGGAGATCGAGACCATCCTGGCTAACACAGTGAAACCCCGTCTCTACTGAAAATACAAAAAAACATTAGCCGGGCATGGTGGCAGGCGCCTGTAGTCCCACCTACTCAGGATGCTGAGGCAGGAGAATGCCGTGAACCCGGGAGGCGGAGCTTACAGTGAGCCGAGATCGGGCCACTGCACTCCAGCCTGGGCAACACAGTGAGACTCTGTCTCAAAAAAAAAAAAAAAAAAAGAAGTTAGCTGTGCTGGCTGGGTGTGGTGGCTCATGCCTATAATCCCAAAACTCTGGGAGGCCAAGGCAGGAGGATCACCTGAGATCAGGAATGTGAGACCAGCCTGGCCAACATGGTGAAACCCTGTCTTTACTAAAAATACAAACATTAGCCAGGCATGGTGGTGGATACCTGTAATCCCAGCTACTTGGGAGGCTGAGGCAGGAAAATAGCTTGAACCCAGGAGGCAAACATTGCAGTGAGCTGAGATTGCACCACTGCACTCCAGCCTGGAAGACTCTGTCTCCAAAAAAAAAAAAAAGATTCAGAAGCATTAGAAGCCAAATAAATATAATGAACACAATCAGATTTTCTGCTTAAAGACCAGCAAAGAGGACAAATGATGGAAGGGGGAAACTGGAGCTCTGCCCCTGTTGATGGGAGTATAAACTGAACCAATTTTTCTGCAGGATAATTTGAAAATTTATATTAAAAACCCTAAAACTGTTTTATGTTATTTTCCTCCAGAAATTCTACTTCTATGAATTCAATCCAAAAATGCTTGCTCTAATCCACTGAAAAATATATATAAGAAAATTTACTTCTGGGGTGGCAATGATTAAGTTAATATACATTGAGCTATTAAAAATGATGGTGCCAAGGATAGATTTACTGCCATAGAAATATGCCCAAAACCTAGTGACAAAACACTATGTAATGATTCTACTTTTTAAAATGTGTATATGCATAAAAAAGTACAAAAAGCAACAAACCAGAATGTTTTGAGTGGCAAAATTAAAGACTTTTCTTCATATTTTGTCTTCCAAATTATTAGAAAAAGAATGTGGTTTTCTTTATAATCAGGGAGAAGTATTATTTTCATTTATTTCTATCTAAATTTCTTTTCTTTTCCTTATTTAGTCTCATGTATGTATCACATATAGTCTAGAAAGCTTGAATCCCTGCCTCTTGAGGTAAATCAGCCCATTTCTTTCTCTATAAATTTGCCTTTTTTGGACATTTCAAATCAATGGAATTATACAATATGTGGTCTCGTGTCTGGCTTTTTTACTTAGCTAATGTTTTTGAGGTTGGTCCATGACATATTGTAGCAGGACGAGCTGCAGACAAAACTCCTCAGACACCAGGTTAAAGAAGGAAGGAGCTTTATTCAGCTGGGAGCTTAATCAGACTTGCATCTCAAAAGCCATGCTCCCCAGGTGAGCAATGCCTGTCCCTTTTAAGGGCTTACAACTCTAAGGGGGTCTGTGTAAGAGGGTCGTGATCAATTGAGGAAGCAGGGGGTATGTGACTGGGGGCTGCATGCACCAGTAATTGGAATGGAACAGAACAGGACAGGGATTTTCACAATGCTTTTCCATACAATGTCTGGAATCTATAGATAACACAAGCAGTTAGGTCAGGGGTTGATTTTTAACTACCAGGCCCAATTTTTTTTTTTTTTTTTTTTTTTTTTTGAGATGGAATCTCACTCTGTTGCCCAGGCTGGAGTGCAGTGGTAGGATCTCAGCTCACTGCAAGCTCTGCCTTCCAGGTTCACGCCATTCTCTTGCCTCAGCCTTCTGAGTAGTTGGGACTACAGGTGCCTGCCACCACGCCCAGCTAATTTTTTGTATTTTTAGTAGAGTCAGGGTTTCACCGTATTAGCCAAGATGGTCTCGATCTCCTGACCTCATGATCCACCCGCCTCAGCCTCCGGAAGTGCCGGGATTACAGGCATGAGCTACCACGCCTGGCTGATAATGAAATTAATGTTTTGCTTTCTTCTTGCATCTATTTTTCACTTCTCTGTCATTTTGATGGATAAAGTTTCATTTGGAAGGATTTTTATTTCAAAATAGAAATAGCATATGACATGAGAATGGGAACTCTGAAAGGTTCAACTTTCTAATCATTAGTTTCCTAAGATTGTCACAAAAGCTACATATAGTCAATCATGATTGGCCTGTATTAAAAGTGAGATAACATTATGTACAACTTAAGCACTGTACTTTCTATCAAATATAGAAAAATAGGTGTGTGTTTGGAAAAGTATTGAGCTAGGAGTCAGGAAGCTTGACTGTTAGTCCCAGCCCTACTTCTTCAGCTGAGCACCCCTAGGCAATAATTCAGCAGCTATTTCTTAAATACCTAATGAGTTTCAGGCTTTGTAGTTGGGCTGGGAATAAAGACATAGATACTACATTCATGATTCTCCAAGTCTCCCCTCCTCACCCCAGCTCACAGTGAGCTTTCTTATGCATTGTGTAAATTTGTCTCCTAACAGGTCCCAACTCTCTCTCCAACCTGCTTCACAGGGCAGCTGTGAGGATCAAATGAGAGAGAATATGTATGAAAGCAAATTCTAAATGATTTTAAAATGCAATAAAAATATGACCTATGGAAAATTATTTAAAGATCCTTAGAATTTTAAATAAACAGTACATTAACCTGAGTTCTCTATGGTTTTTATTTTAAATAGATATGAAAGTTTTACAATGAACCACTGATATGGTTGAAAATCTTAGCTTGATTATTCTCCGAGAAAATGATACAGTGGTTTGTGTGAAGAATTTTCTAAACTTGCCAGCCAAATAAAACCAAAACCTTTTTTGAGTTGAGTGTTGAGTGACTGGATCAGTCAAAGGAACACTGACTGTGTAATGAAGAAATGTTTTCTGTGTTCACTGACAGCTTGCCATTGTTTGATTCCAGCTGCAGCATATCGTGAGTGATGAGGTCTGTGTGCAGGTAACTGACCTTTACCTGGCAGAAAATAATAATGGGGCCACCGGAGGCCAGCTGAACACACAGAACTCAAGAAGCCTCCTGGAATCAATGTATCCACAGAAAGCCGAGCAGCTAATGTCAGATGAGAAATGCTTTAAGGTGAGAATTGCTCATGTAGTCAAAGACCTTGCTGGTGACAATGTAAGTTGTTGGGATTCTCTGAATTGGAAGTTATAGCCAGGGTACTTTGACCCCGTGATTCTACTCCTGGAACTTTTTAGAGTTCCTAATGAGTTCACCAGAGAAATACAAAGTGGAAGTAACCATCTTCCTGGACAATCTATTTTGTTTCTTTCTTACCTTAAGAAAAAAAAAAAAAAAAAAACTAGTTATATATGATTTTTTACAATTTTGTATTCTTTTTCTCTGAACATTTTTCATAGTATGCTTTGTATATATTATTGTTAAAAAAAAAAGTTGGTACATGAAACCCATGGTCATGGTCTAGGCCTGGCACACGTGGCTCACACTTGTAATCCCAGCACTCTGGGAGGCCGAGGTGGGTAGATCGCTTGAGACCAGCTTGGGCAACATGGCAAAACCCCATCTTTGCAAAAAATACAAGAATACAAAAATTAGCCAGGTGTGGTGGCACGCGCCTGTAGTCCCAGCTACTCAAGAGACAGACGTGGGAGAATTGCTTAAGCCTGGGAGGTCAAGGTTGCAGTGAGCCCTGATCACATCACTATATTCCAGCCTGGGTGACAGAGTAAGACCCTATCTCAAAAAAAAAAAAAAAAATGCAGATAACCAAAAAAAGTCACCGTAGAATTCTTTCCTGAAATTACCATCGAAGACATTTCTAGACTTTCCTATGCTTGAGTATATATTTTGAAAGAGTTTATACTGGACAAATGGTCTTTTACTTTATTTATTTATTTAGAGACAGGGTCAGGCTCTGTTGCACAGGTTGCAGTGCAGTGGCATGATCTTGGCTCACTGCAACCTCTGCCTCCTGGGTTCAAGCGATCATTGTGCCTCAGCCACCCTAGTAGCTGGAATTACAGGCATGTGCCACCACACCAGCTAATTTTTGTATTTTTAGTAGAGATGTGTGTCAGATCCCAGGGTCCAGGTCCAGCCCATGGTGAAGTCTGAGGGGAGCAGGTGGGTGAGCAGAAAGAACACTCGGGGCGGGGGCCATAGGCAGGTGAAAGATAGTTTTACTCAGCAGCAGCTCTCATTAACAGCTTTCTTACACTAGCTTTCTTATTAGCAGCTTACTCTTAAACTGCTCGCCCTGTCTCAGCTGCTTGAGCCAGCTGCCCCCACACACAGCTGCGCAGCCGACACTCCCTTGCCTTCAGGATCAGCAGCTTAACTCCTTCTCTCCCTGGGCATGAGCAAGCCCAGCTGTGTCCTGGCTCCCTCCCATCTCTCTACAGGATGGACAGCTTTGGCTGTCTCTTTCTCTGGGTGCCAGTCCGCTCGTCACGTCAAGCCATGTTGAGCCAAACTGAGCCAAGCCCCGAAGAGCCATGTCTCATGCACAGCATCAACAGGGCAGTTATACCTTTTACAGACAATAGTGGCATAAAGCCAGGAATTAACTTACACACAGGTTATATTACAAGTGGAGCTGTGTGCTTGCATGCCAAACTCGTGAGTCACGCAGGCCTGGATATCCACCTCGGCCTATTCCTTGACCAAAGCACATCCATGTACCTTACAATGTGCTTTCGCCATGTTGGCCAGGCTGGTCTCAAACTCCTGGACTTGAGTGATCTGCCCACTTCAGCCTCCAAGTGCTGGGATTACAGGTTTGAGCCACTGCATCTGACCGGAAATGGTGTATTTTTGCTCAATTAGCAACACTTCTGGGTCTTTAATGCCTTTCTATGGCTATTTGATATTCACTTTATAGGGAATTAATGCCTGTATTGTTGGACATTTAAGTTGTTTCCAAGTTTTCACCATTATAACTGTATTTGTGTGTATATATTATATTCTTGCCAGGCTGTAAGCTTTACTAGCAGAGAGGAAATTTTAAAGCTTTAAAAGAACACTGAGCTAGATCTAGCTTCTAGCTCTGTGTGTTTATTGACTAGTGGTGTGCCTTGAGAAACCAGAACTCTCTGAATTTCAGTTTTGTCTCTGTGTAAATGAAGAAGGTTGAAATAAAAAAAATCTCAAGTTTCCTTCTAGGCTCTGATATTCTCCATGTGATTCTGATAGTTACCTCCTCTGCAGAAAGCCCTTAGGGTAACAGCACTGAGAATCTCAGGGTTCTGAAAGAGGAGATCCACGTGCCATCACCATTGATAGTTGTTTTGTGCAAAACATGTTTTGCTTGCCTCTATTGGTATGTCGCTTTTAAGTATGGATTTCTTTTTTTTTTGTCACCAGGCAGCCCCTACAACATTTTTGGCAAAAAAAATCATTCTCCCAGAGCAGATTGTGCTTGTGACCTTGGGCCATGATAAGGCCATAGTCTGGTGTCAGTGTGGGGCAGCAACGATGACACACCTCATCCTGCTGTGAGGCCTTGTTGGAGGCTCTTTGCCTAGTCTCCAGGCAAGGGGAAGCTGCCCTTCTCTTAGCAAGGAAAGGGGCTACTTCTTTTAGACCAGAGCATTCCGTGGAAACTGGAGGCTCAAAGTTCTCAGATGTATCCACTTAAGTTTCCGCATACCAGCTATCAGGATCCTATTCTTCTCCTCTCCTCCCCTCCCCTCTCCTCCCCTCCCTTCGCTTCCCCTCCCCTTTCTTTTCTTTTCTTTTCTCTTTCTCTTTTTCTCTCTTCCTTTCTCTCTTTCTTTCTTTTTGAGATGGGATCTCATCCTGTCACCCAGGCTGGAGTGCAGTGACGTGATCTCAGTTCACTGCAACCTCTGCCTCCTGGGCTCAGACGATCCTCCCACCTCAGTCTCCTGGGTAGCTGGGACCACAGGCACACGCTACAACATCTGGCTAATTTTTGTATTTTTTATAGAGATGGGGTTTCACCATGTTGCCCAGGCTGGTCTCAAACTCCCGGGCTCAAGTCATCCTCCTGCCTCAGCCTCCCAAAGTGCTGGGATTACAGGTATGAGCCACTGCATTCAGTTCTCCTTTTCCTTAAGTAATTCTAAATAAAAACAAGACTAAATCATAAAATCAAATGTGTGTTTTTTGGGGAAATGACACAAAACTTCCATGACACCTGACATTAAAATAGTTTGTTTCTCAATTTCCTGCTGTGTGCATGTGTGTGTGTGCACACTTATCATTGGTTGATGTCCTATGTGTGTTCTTGCTATAGCTACTGGGTCAATCTGCACAATGTCTGACTCCACAGTTTCCAGCAAATAAAAGCTCTACATGGCCTAATTTTCAAGCAGTTGAGACTGAAGCAGCAGTCTCCTTCTGGGTTTAATTTGAATTAAACTGCCAGGCTGCACGTGTGTGGGAAACTGACAATTTTCAGCAAGAAATTTCCAGGTGAGGCCTGTCACCCTCCAGTGTATCTCTAGGGCCTGCATGGCAGGGAGACTGGCTTTGGCTGGAGGCTGGGTCAAAAGACCTCTCCTGGAATGGCACATTCCTGTCTCAGGGAGGGAGCTCTGTTTGGGAGCAAGAGATGGACCAAGAAGACCCATCCATTAGGAAAGTGGCCCTTGGTCTGTCCAGTTTTAATACAGGGGGGGAGCTTGGTGCAATAATCACTTCTGATGGGGAAACTAGTTGGAGACATGGGCATTCTTTGTCTTTCCCATGTGTGCCCCATCGGGGCCCAAACTTGAGGGGTGAAAAGTTCCAGGAGACAGATCAAGAGTGGTGTACATGTCACAACTGCCCAGGCTGGGCTCCTCCCACCGCCCCTCAGTCCTGCCCTCTGGAACCCTGGCCAGGCTGGCAGGAACCCTTTTTGTGGTCTGGGCTTCTGGCCAGGATGCCTGTGGCTTCCTAACACCCACGTGGGGCAGCCTAGTGTAAAGATTCTGAAAATAGGAGAACAGCAATTGATCAATTGAACCCAAGATATGACTAAAACTGTCTCTGGTGGCAAGGCCTTTGATGCTGAAGAGTCTGGCTTATAGAAAGATGGCTCTGAGCATGGCACCTCTGACCAAATTCCTCACTCTGACCTACTGAGCATATGAACCCAGCCCTGCTCACAGCTGGGGCTGGAGGAAGACCTCATGGAGTTTATGTGATAACTATACTTCCTGTGTGCCTGTTACAGCTGATTCCACCCACACTGTCCTCTGCTCTGGCCAGCCCAGCCCTGCCATGCCCTGCCATTATAGTCAGGGCTTTTTGGGTATGAGTGACAGAAAATTCACTCGAGTTGGCTTAGGCAAGAAGGGAAGTTCGTTGGTCAGTAAGTTAGCCATGCACAGGGCAGGGAACAGCTGGGCCTCAGGAATACCTGGACTCAGAGTCACCAGCACTGTCAGGATTTGCAGCCTCCTTCTCTTGTCTCTGTCTCCACCTCAATCTGCAGATCAGTTTTGTGCTCTCAGAGCAACTTTCTTCACAAGGTTGGAATCAGGCTGTTGGTAGCGTGAGGCTTCCATCTTCCTGGCTTTGCCCCCAAGAAAGGATGGGGCTCCTCTCCATTAGTTCCTATTCAGAAAATTCCAGAAGAAAGTTTCTGCTTGGTCTAGTCTGGATTGGCTGGGTAGCTGGGACACTAGAACTGCCAAGCTCTCTAGTGTCATGTGGTTGAAGTAGGGTGGGGAGATGTATTAGTCATTTCAGGGTGCCATGCCAAAATACCACAGATTGGGTGGCTTAAACCACAAACATTTATTTCTCACAGTTCTGGAGGCTGGGAAATCCAAGACCAAAGTGCCAGAAGGTAGGTTTCATTCTGAGGCCTCTTCTCTTTTCCCGTAGGTGGCTGCCATCTTGTGTGCTCACATGACCACTTCTTTGTATGCATGTGGAGAGAGAGTGAGTGCATTCTCTGGTGTCTCATCTGATAAGGACACTAATCCTACTGAATCAGGGCCCCACCCTTAGGACCTCATTTGACCTTAATGACTTCCTGAGAGGCCTCGTCTCCAAATGCAGCCACAGAGAGGGTTAGGGCTGAATTTGGAGGAGACAGAGACATTCAGTCCATCATGGAAAGAAAAACTATTCATGAAAAAAGGGGTGCAGTGGCCTGAAAAGGGGCAGACAAAACTACAGATGCTCTTCCCATTTCCCCCAATACACAATACACACACACCTGCCTTTGTCCCTTCCTCACAAGGCCACTCCCCACTGCATGATTATTTACCTCCCTCCTGTCCTGCTCTCTGGAGCTACCCCTTCCCCTAAGTTGTCCTGTGGCTCACTGAATGCTACATGCAGATAGTTGCATGTAAATGCAGCCTGGAACTGGGAGCCTCCTGGACCATGTGTGTCCTGAGCCCCACCATGGGACTGGGCAGGAAGTGGGTCTCACCCATGTCTCCTGTCCTCAGGCAGAGCCTAGCACTGGGACATGAGTTCAGTGGATGCTGCAGCTTTGTTGGATTCACCTCAGTCCCCCTTTCCCTATCCACCTATAAGGTTCCCAGGGCCTTGATACCTCTGTCCTTGGAAGAAAAGAATGAGATTACCCAGCTCACATGAACCTGCTGGTGGCTTCCCACAATAGAAGGACATAATTTTCTAGTTCAAAAGAGTCTACTGAGTGACTAGCATAGTGAATGAAGAAAGACCTACAACAAAGCACATCACTGGGAAATTCCAGAAAACCAAGGATAGAGAGAAAATCCTAAAATCTTATAGAGAGAAAAGAGTTCATATATAAAGAGCCAAGAATCAGCATGACACTGACTTCTTCCCAACAACACTGGGAACTAGAAAATAATAGAGCAATATTTCCCAATGTGAGGAGAAGTTACGTTTAAATTAGAGCATTATTTCCAGCCAAACTATTAATCAGGAGTTGGAGTAGAACAATGACATTTTAAAACATGTGGGGTCAGAAGGCTTGGCTTCCATTCACTCTTTCTCAGGAAGCCACTGGAAGATGTGCTGCAACACAATGAGAGGATAAACCAAGGAAAAAGAAGATCTGGGGCCAGGGAACAGGAGATGCACACAGAAGAGGCAGCAGGAAATTCACACGATGGTACAGAGATATGCCAGGATGCCAGCCGTGCCATGGGCTGAGAGACGAGTCCAGTTTGGAGCAGAAGGATGGAGGGCAACGGAGAGAGAGAAGCCTCCAGGAAAATAATGGGGCTGATAGAGTATCCAGTGTATCTTAGTTTTGGGATAATTATCACTAGGCATTTGATAGATTGGTTGAAGCACCTGAAAAAAATTGGTAGGTAATTGGTAAAAAAATAAAAATAAAAATAAAGAAAAACATAAACAAATGAAGGGAAAAAGTCTAAAGCAATTATTGACTCTGGGGGAATAAAGGAAAGAAATGAAACAATTTCAGTGCGGAACTTGGGTTAGGGAACAATATTTAGATAGCTACAAGAATGTAAATGCTTTTGATTTCATAAGATTTTGATGCAGTCAAATTGGTGTAATGGAGGCAAGGAAATTAAGACCTCATAAGGAAGGTAAGCCTTATACTGTGCTATGCCAGGAATTGACAGATACTGAAGAAAACAAATCAAGAAAGAGAAACATAAACATTCTTTAGAAATACAATGATAGTCCGGGCATTGTGGCTCACACCTGTAATCCCAGCATTTTGGGAGGCCAAGGTGGGTGGATCACCTGAGTTCGGGAGTTCAAGTCCAGCCTGACCAACATGGAAAAAACCCATCTCTACTAAAAATACAAAATTAGCCAGGTGTGGTGGTGCATGCCTGTAATTCCAGCTACTCGGGAGACTGAGGCAGGAGAATCGCTTGAACCCGGGAGGTGGAGGTTGTGGTGAGCGGAGATCACACCATTGCACTCCAGCCCAGGCAACAAGAGCAAATTTCCATCTAAAAAAAAAAAAAGGATAAATACCAGAGGAAGTAGCAAAATCAGCTTAAAGTGATGGCCTCTGGGAATTAGGACTCAAAGGCAAGAAAGGAAAGGGAAAAGTAAATGCTTTTTGATATAAGCCTTTTATTATCATTTTGTTCTTTTTTCTTTTCTTGTTTTACTGAGGATTTCTTGATCCAGATACCATTTTGTTCTTAACTCTGTGTATCTAGTACTTTGATCAGAATTAAGTATAATGTTATAAGTTCTGGAGACCTGTTGTACAGCATGATGACTATAGTTAATCATAATGTATGCTTGAAAATTGCTAAGAAAGTAGATTTTTTGCTTTAATTATTATTATTATTATTATTATTATTTGAGACGGAGTCTCGCTCTGTCACCCAGGCTGGAGTGCAGTTGTACAATTTCGGCTCACTGCAACCTCCACCTCCCGGGTTCAAACAAGTCTCTGCCTCAGCCTCCCAAGTAGCTGGGATTACAGGCATCTGCCAGCAGGCCTGGCCAATTTTTGTATTTTTAGTAGGGACGGAGTTTCACCATTTTGGCCAGGCTGGTCCTGAATTCCTGACCTCATGATCCACCTGCCTCAGCCTCCCAAAGTGCTGGAATTATAGGTGTGAGCCACCACGCCCAGCTATTTTTATTTTATTTATTTATTTTTGACAAGGAGTCTCACTCTGTCACCCAGGCTAGAGTGCAGTGGTACGATCTCAGCTCACTGCAACCTCTGCCTCCTGGGTTCAAGTGATTCTCCTGCCTCAGCCTCCTGTGTAGCTGGGACTACAGGCCCATGCCACCACGCCTGGCTAATTTTTGGTATTTTTAGTAGAGACGGGGTTTCACCATGTTAGCTGGGATGGTCTCCATCTCCTGACCTTGTGATCCACCCGCCTCAGCCTCCCAAAGTGCTGAGATTACAGGAATGAGCCGCTGTGCCTAGCCTCCTTTTATTATTTTTAATCAACACATAGTTGTATATATTTATGGGGTATGGTATAATATTTTATACATGTATACAATGGGTAATGATCAAATCGTAATTAGCATCTCCACCACTTCAAACATTTATCGTTTCTTTGTTCTGGTAGCATTCAAAATCCACTCTTCTAGTTATTCAAAACTATATAATAAATTGTCATTAATTATAGTCACCCTATAGTGCTAAAGACACTAGAACTATTCTTCCTATCTAGCTGTACTCTTTGTTTTTGTTTTTGTTTTTGTTTTTCCCCCAGACAGGGTCTCATTCTGTCCCTAAGGCTGGAATGCAGTGATGCAGTCACAACTCACTGTAGCCTTAACCTCTTGGACCCAAGTGATCCTTCCACCTCAGCTGCCCAAGTAGCTGGGACCACAGGCGTGCACCACCATGCCTGGCTAATTTTTAAATTTTTTGTAGAGAGTGGATCTCCCTATGTTGCCCAGCCTGGTCTCAAACTCCTGACTCAAGTGAGCCTCCCAAAGTGCTAGGATTACAGGCGTGAGCCACTGCACTCAGCCATGTACTCTTGTATCTGTTAACCTGTTAGCCAACCCCTTGGTTACCCCCTCCCACTTACCCTTCTTCACCTCTAGTAAACACTATTCTAAGCAAAGAGATCTTAAATGTTCTCACCACAAAAATAATAATAAAAGTATGTGAGGTGATTAAAATGTTAATTAACTTGATTTAATCATTTCACAATGTATGCATATATCAAAACATCATACTGAACACTGTAAATGTACACAATTTTTATTTGCCAATTATACTTTAATAAAGATAGGGGAAGAATTGAATATGATGTTAAAACAAAAACAATCGCAAAACCTAAAGAAAATTAATAAGCTAGTTCAGACCAGCCTTTTACAGATGAGGTCACTGAAGTGCAGAGAGCTGAACTGACTTGTCTGATCTTACACAGCAAGTCACCAGCAGAACTTGGCCTGAAATCCAAAGCCAAGCATTTTCTAATACCTCCAGGTCCTTCAGTCCAGCCCTCCCGGGGCTCTGCTTGGGGAATTGGTATTGGTGACAAAGGGAATAGAGAGAAACATGCATAGCATTCTCCATTTAGATTAACATATTCACACTGTGCCAGGGCATTGGCCAGAAACAGTGCAAACTCCAAGAGTGCTCCCCTGACCCTTTTCCCCTCCCCATCCTCTCTCATAATCAACTTCAGCTAAAAGGACTGAGAAGAAAAGGGAATCTTAGATGACTCTCACTAGGGTATAAATGGCTCCCACCATGATTTTTATTTTATTGAGACATAACTCTAAAACCAGTTTGATGGATAGGATGCCAGGCAGTAGAATGAAGACAGACAGGGAAACTGCCTAGGGTCATGAAGAATGTGGAGGCACTGAGGTCCTGAGTAATTTTATAAAGAACACCTTAGGAAATGTCCAGCACCATGGTTTTTTACCTTCACTCAGGACCCACAAGGCCCCGCGTTCTGACAGATTTTGTTTATCAGACAAATTGCAATCAGTCATGCTTCATTCATGTTCCCCAGAGAGTTCCCAGGTTACACAGAACTGAGATAATTTCCCCCCACCCCATTACCCCCAGGAAGACACTCCATCTTTTTGTTTGCAATACAATCTTATACGGATCAATATTAGATTTTCATGGCGCTCTTTGAATTTTGCAACTATTGCTCAAGCTGGAGACCCAAAAAGAGCACTAGCTTTAGAGTCAAAGACCCCTGGGTTCCAGTTTCAGCTGAGAGACTGTGAGCACATCACTAGCCCACTCTAATCCTGTATCCCAGTTGTATAATCACCTATTTCCCATCAATTGCAAGGCTGGAGAGAAAAATGTCCACTCTGTGACCAGTACACAGTAGGAGCTTAGTACGCTTAAGTTCTCTTGCTTCCCCACTATCCTAATGTGTTAGGGGAAAGACAGAGATGTGGGGAATGGCACCTGGGAGGCTCCAGCTGTGTGCTTCATAATACTACCAAAGAAAAATCTGAATTAGGCTTCAGTTTCCCATCTAAAAAATGAGACAGGACAGGAGTGGGTAGGAAGAGGAGGAGCTGGGCTTTGTTGGTTTAAGCTGGGCCCGTCTGATTCTGTAACGTGGACTTCACTGTCGGATCCAGCCCACTCCCCAGCCGGAGCTTCGCGTGCTCTGAATGTCTTTTGGCCAAGTCCAAGGCTGTCCAGGGTCGGGGTGGGGCGGCGGGGTGGTGGGTAGCGGGGTGGGGAGAAGCAGTTCCCACACATAACCTGTAGGTGGCACCAGAGCAGCGCAAGAGCCAAGGGTTCCGCTCCAGCCTTCCTGGAGACCCGGGCAGGGCGGGGTAGGACTAGGCAGAGGTGGTGCACACCGCTCAGCTGGGCAGCGCCACCAGAGCGGCTGCGGATGGATCCACACCGTTTGAAATAGACACATAGGTCTTCTGGCTAATTTCCTCTCTTTAATAGGGTGATCATATGCTTTATCATCCAAATCCAGACACTTCAGAGAGTGAAAGGGGACACTAATAATTGCACCGGGACAGCAGATATAACCTTAGCTGTACCTTGCAAACCAGAACGAACATATGGTTGCCCTACCCTCTGGTCACTTTTTCTTCCTTGTTTCCATTCTTTCTATTTTTTTTTTCTTCTTAAACACACAGCATTCTCTTTCCCTGAGCGCCATTGTCTTTTAAAATGTCCTTGCAATCAGGGTGTTTCCGACCATGCAACATCGGCTTTCGCATCTTGAATCTGAACAGTCTCTCTGAACCCACCCCAAAGGCTGGTTTTAGCTTCCAGTCAGAAGACTCTGTTCCTGGCTTACTATCCCCATGACTCAGGAATTAAAGATGTCAGACGTGGAACAGTGGGCCTTATCTCAACTTTGGTGCCTCTTTCCTAAATTTATTCATGTAATTTATTATTTTATTTTATTTTATTTTTTTCTGAGATGGAGTCTCACTCTGTCGCCCAGGATCCAGTGCAGAGGCGCGATCTCGGCTCACTGTAACCTCCGCCTCCCCGGTTCAAGTGATTCTCCTCCCTCAGCCTCCCAAGTAGCTGGTACTATAGGTGCCCACACCCATGCCCAGCTACTTTTTGTATTTTTAGTAGAGACGGGGTTTCACCACTTTGGCCAGGCTTGTCAGAAACTCCTGACCTCCGGTGGTCTGCCCGCCTCAGCCTCCCAAATTGCTGGGATTACAGGCGTGAGCCACCGCCCTTGGCCCTGTTCCTGTAATTTTGTTCTGAGTGCTCATGTCCTTTGTCTCTTTGAATTTACGTATATTGATTTATTGAATTGCAAGTAGACAAGCCCCATTCAGCAGGATTCTTATATTTCCAAGATCATCCCATTATGCCATTCAACCCCAAATTAGCATGCCATTTCTCCCCTTGTTTCTGAACCCTCTTCACTTAATAGTCTCGGAAACATCCATCCATTGCAAAACGGACTCAAACTTTGCTCACTTCCATTTTTAGTTATCCAAGTAATGATTTGTCTAGGGGAGTTATTAGTAGAGAATTGTGCCCTTAAATGTATTTTTATAGTTGGATTCTGCTAGTTAATCTCTCTCTCTGTCATTCTCACATTGCAACAAATGACTGTGGGTTTCTGTCTTAACCTAAAATCTAGGTTAGAAATTTGGTTTTATCTGAATAGGATATTAATAGATAATGTGAGAAAAAAATTTAATTTACTGAAACTTTTCTCAGCTAAGAATGACACTCATGGTCACAAATACGTATGTAAGCAAGCAGAAAATTGGGCTGTAAATATATAAACTCTTTTTTCGAAATGGAGCCTCACTGTGTCACCCAGGCTGGAGTGCAGTGGTGCGACCTCGGCTCACTGCAACCTCCACCTCCCAGGTTCAAGCAATTCTCCTGCCTTGGCCTCCTGAATAGCTAGGATTACAGGCACGCACCAGCATGCCCAGCTAATTTTTGTGTTTTTAGTAGAGACGAGGTTTCACCATGCTGGCCAGGCTGGTCTCAAACTCCAGACCTCGTGATCTGCCCGCCTCGGCCTCCCAAAGTGCTGGGATTACAGGCATGAGCCACCGTACCTGGCTATTTATTACCCTTCCATTTTTATGTCTAACTCAGTGTCTTGTGGGGTCTATTGGTAATTTTTAGCTGGATTGGTATTAAAAATCTTCTTATCGATGGAGCTTAGGAAATTTTTGGAAGACGAAAGCCTAATAAACCTAAGCCCCCCAATCTTAAGCCAACTTTCCTTCTCGTGCCTGCTTCAGTTGCTCTTCTTTGTGTGGTATTTTTTTCCTCACAAAGCTAATGGAAAACCAAGGAACACAGAAGCTCTTCATCATGTTATCAGCTTACAGATGCTTGTCATCTGAATAACAGGGTAGATATTTATAATCTGAAATGTTAAAATAACAATAGCACACACTTACATACCACTAACTGCTGTTCAAAGTGGCTTTACATATATTATTTTCCTCAAAAAAACTCTGTGAAATAGACACTATTATTGTCATCCCCACATTTTAAATGGGGAAATTGAGGCAGAGAGAGACCATGTAACTTTCCCAAGGTGGTAGAGCCAGGGCTTGAACCTGTGTTTTCTGGTTTTAGAGGCTACACACTTCACCACCATACCATATTGTGTAGCCTGATACTTCCTGTAGTTAAAGTATTTTCTTCTATTAGATTGGGAGCATTTTCTGAATAATACAAATCTTATAAATTTCCTTGAAAGAATACGAGTAAATTGAAATGGAAGATCTAATATAGAATGTGTGGCATTCGTGAATAAGTTATAGGACTCTCTGGTTTTAAATAATAATTATTTGCTTATCTCGTGACTTTTGTCACAATGGGCTATAATGTGCTAGCCTCATTTTCCTTCTCTTCAATAGGAGGAGATGGACTCAGAGACAGGCACAGTTTATCATAAAGTCTCATCACACTTTCCCTCACCATCTGGAAGCTGGAGACAGGTTCATGAAATCTTGGTTGAGAAGTAGTTGAATGCCACTTGTAGCATAGCGAGTTTAAGAAAGAAAGATGGTTTTACTTGCCAGTTCTGTTGCACAGGGTCCTGCAAGTTTTGGCAGTTAACATATGTGACCAACAGTTTTCTCACAAAGATTATCAGGGTTCTAGAGGAAATTGTCTTCCAGTTTTATTCTGCTGCTAAAGTACTATATTTCTTTTCTTTTCCTTTCTTCTTTTTTTTTTTTAACAGAATCTTGCTCTGTCACCAGGCTGGAGTGCAGTGGTGCAATCTCAGCTCACTGCAACCTCCACCTCCCAGGTTCAAGCGATTCCCCTGCCTCAGCCTCCCGAGTAGCTGGGGCTACAGGCGCACCACCACACCCAGCTAATTTTTTGTATTTTAGTTGAGATGGGGTTTCACCATGTTGGCCAGGATGGTCTTGATCTCCTGACCTCGTGATCTGCCTCCCTCAGCCTCCCAAAGTGCTGGGATTATAGGCATGAGCCACCACACCCAGCCAGTGCTGTATTTCTTTATAAATGAACTAATTAATTCTTGGTCACTTGTTTTTCATTAGACATTTCTTTTCCTCTTTATGCTGTTTTATGTCTCTTTATGCCCAGCCCCAGGTTTTTCCTTCTAACAGCAAGAAGATTATTGAAATTTTCTCTCTCTGTCAAACTCCCAGGCTCAAGTGATCCTCCCCCATCTGCCTCCCGTGTAGCTGGCATTACAGGTGTGCACCACTGTACCCTGCTGATTTTCTCTTTAACCTTCCCCCTGAGTGTGTGTATGCATACACACAAACATGAATATAGATACCCAGACATCCACATGTATACACAAACACACACAGAGACATACACATATCTACATGTACTTATTAGATATACATTTATGAACACAAACACACATGTGCACACACATATGTACACATCTTCCTCCCATCTTCTTCTCAAGACTCAGGGTTCTCAGAGAGTGGAAAGAGCATTATACCATGAGTCAAGAATCAACTGTGCAACTTTGCTCAAGTGCCTTTCCTTTTGACATATTGTTTATAATAATAAACATCCTTACCCACCAATTAGGGTTATTTTGAAGATAAAACAGAAAGGAAGGATAACAGAATGATGGTATGTTATATAGTTAAAAAAAATTAATCTTGACCCAAAAGAGGTCTGGCCTTTGTCCTCGACTCCTAGGAGGTAATCTCCAACATGTAATGCCTGACAGGAATATCTTTGCCTGTGGATCTTGGGTCTTGATGGATAGTCTAGTAGAAAGATTTAGGGTGGGGACTAGCCAGGCCAGGAAAACCAACTATGTGATTTAGAGTCCAGGCTTTACATCACCCCTGGAATGATGGGAGACTTGAAACTGAGAGCAACCACGTGGACAATCAAGCATGCCTCTGTGATGAAGTTCCAGTAAAAACCCTGAACACTGAGGCTTGAGGGAGCCTCACTGGCTGGGAATACTCCACGTGTATTGGCACATAGCAAAGTCAGGAGGGTAATGCACTCCGACTGCATGGGGAAGGGATAATGGACACTCCATGTCTGGTAACCTTCTGGACTTAGCCCTATACCTTTCTTCCCCTGGCTGATTTTAATCTATATCCTTTCCCTGTAATCAAACCATAACTGTGAGTATAACAGTTTTCTGTGAGTTCTAGCCAGTTCTTAGAGGTAAGCAAGCAGAGCTCATCTACTGCTTGCTGAAAAAACTATTTTAAAAACCCTAAACCAAAGAAGGCCAGAGTTCTCATAAATCTGACCCAACAGATTTTGAAGCCAAAGCTGAGGGCATTTGGAGCCAAAGCTAGGCTACACAGAGACGAGGCTCCTGGGAGGGAACAGGTGCAGTCCTGCTCAGGCTACAGTGTCCCGGGGCTACAGCTTGACAAGGGCTCCCTCTGGGTCACAGCCTCTAGGGACAGAGTTTGGGGCAGGTTGACTGTCTGATTTGTAGGACTCTGCTTATGAGCTCAGCTGGGAAACTGTGTGGTAATGGGAACAGAATGGTTTTGCTTTTCCAAATCATCCACCGTCTGCATGCTTTGATCCATATTGGAACTCAGTGTGGAAACAGTGCCTTTGAACAGCCTAAGCCTAAACTCTGGGCTGTGTGTCCAGTTTCCTGGCCTCCAGCTTTGTTCGCTCCTTACCCCGCCCATCACTGATACCAGATCCATCCTCCCAAATATCCTTTCATCATGTTACCTCCCTACCACATCATGGCACCTTCTACACAACAGGAAATGTCTCCAACCTCAGCCTGGTATTCAAGGTTCTTTCTGATGTGGCCCACCTCTCACCACTCCACCACATCTCCCTGTGGGCCCTGCCAAATTGGATCATTTTTTTTCTATCCATGAGCTGTGAACTTTCCCACCTCCAAACTGTTGCTTATACTGTGTTCTTCCTCTGAATGTTCTCTTCCTCCCTCTCCCCAAGTCCAAATGCTATAGACTGAATTGGGTCTCCCCAAAATTCATACATTGGAGCTCTAATCTGCTATGTGATTGTATTTGGAAATAGGGCTCTTAGGAGATAATTAAAGTTAGGTGAGGGAGGAGGAGCAGATCAAGATAGCTGAATAGCAGCCTCCACCAATGATTCTCCTTGCAGGAAAATCAAATTTAACGACTGTCCACAGCAAAAAAGCATCTTCATAAGAACTAAAAATCAGGTGAGGACTCACAGTACCTGACTTTAACTTCATATCGCTGAAAGAGGCACTGAGGAGAGTGGGAAAGACAGTCTTGAATCACTGATGTTACCCCCTCCCCCATCCCTCAGCAGTGGCAGCTGTGGTGCTGAGAGAGAATCTGTGCGCTTGCGGGAGGGAGAATGCAGCAACTGTGGAACTTTGCACTGAACTCAGTGCTGCCCTGTCACAGCAGAAAGCAAAACCAAGTGGAACTCTCATGACACCTGCCCATGGAGGGAGCATTTACACCAGCCCTACCCAGAGGGGCTCACCCATCCCAGTAGTTAGGAGGCTTGAGGCTTGGGTTTTGACAAGCCTTGGCATGGCAGGCTATCATGCTCTGGGGCCCTAAATAAACTTTCAAGCCAGTCTAGACCATAAGGACTTCAACTCCTAGGCAATTCCTAATGCCATGCTGGGCTCAGAGCCAGTGCACTTGGGGCACACGACCTAGAGAGACACCAGGCAAGGGAGCCAAGGGATGGTTTGAACCATCCCTCCCCCAACCCCAGGCAGCGCAGCTTGCAGCAACAAAAGTGACTTCTTCCTTTTGCTTGAGAAGAGGAGGGGGAAGAGTAAAGAGGACTTTATCTTACATCTTGGATACCAGCTCAGACACAGTAGGATAGAGCACTAGTTAGAGTTGAGAGGCCCCCATTCCGGGATGTAGCTCCTGAATTACATTTCTAGATACACTCTGGGCCAGAAGGGAACCTGCTGCCTTGAAGGAAAGAACCCAGTCCTGGCAGGATTCATCAACTGCTGACTCAAGAGCCCTTTTGCCCCAAATAACCTGCAGTGATACCCAGGTAGTATGCTATGGGCCTGGAGTAAGACTCTGAGGCATGCTGGCTTCAGGTGAGACCCAGCATATTCCCAGCTATGGTGGCTGTGGTGAGAGATTTCTTCGGCTTGAGAAAAGCAGAGAGAAATGTAAAAAGGACTCTGTCTTGCAGCTTAGGTACCTGCCTGGCCACAATGGGGTAGAGCATCAAATGGGCTCTTGTGGTCACTGATTCTAGGCCTTGGCTCTTAGACAGCATTTCTGGACCTGCTCTGACCTCACCCTGAAGGGTGAGTCCCAGGCCTGGAAGCAATCACCACAAGTGACTGAAGAGCCCTTGGGCCCTAAGTGAACATTAGCAGTAGCTTGGCAGTACTCCCTGTGGGCCTGTGGGGGTGGCCACAAGGTGAGGCTCCTCTGCCTGTGGAAAGGGGAAGGAAGAATGGGAAGGACTTTTTCACATGGTTTCAGTGCCAGTTCAGCCACCATAGACTAAAGCACCAGGTAAATTTCTGAGGTTTTTGACTCCAGTCCCTGGCTCCCAGACAGCATCTCTGGACCCGCCAGGGCCTGAGGGAACTCATTGCCCTGAAGGGAAGGACACAAGCATGGCTGGCTTTGCCACCTGCTGACTGTAGAGCCCTAGGACTTGAGTGAACATAGGAGATAGCCAGGTAGTGTTTACAGCAGGCCTTGAGTGAGACCCAGTGCTTTGCTGGCTTTAGGTCTGATCCATTGCAGTCCCAGTGGTGGTGGCCATAGGGATGTTGTGTCAGCCCACCCCCAGCTCCAAGTGGCTCAGCAGAGAGAGAGAGAGAGAGACTGAGACTGTCTGTTTGGGAGAAATGACAGGTAGAGGATAAGAGTCTCTGCCTGGTAGTTCAGAGAATTCTTCTAGATCTTACCCAAGACCACCAAGGCAGTACTTCTATGAGTCTGCAAGAACCATAACATTACTGGGTTTGGCGTGTCCCCTAATGCAGATACAGTTTAGATCACAAGACCCACATCCTTCGAATACCTGGAGAGCCTTCCCAAGGATGGGTACAAACAAGTCCAGACTGAGAAGACTACAATAAATACCTAAATCTTGAATGCTAAGGCACTGACAAACAACTGCAAGCATCAAGACCATCCGGGAAAACATGACCTCACCAAACAAACTAGAGGGGTGAATCCTAGAGAAGCAGAGATAAGTGACCTCCAGACAGATAATTTAAAATAGCAGTTTTGGGGAAACTCAGAGAAATTAAAGATAACACAGAAAGAATTCAGAATTCTATAAGATAAATTTAACAATGAGATTGAAATAAAAAGAATCAAGCAGAAATTCTGGAGTTGAAAAATGCAATTGACATAATGAAGAATGCATCAGTCTCTTAATTGTGGAATTGATCAAGCAGAAGAAAAAATTAGTGAGCTTGAAGACAAGCTATTTGAAAATATACAGTTAGAGAAGACAAAAAAATTTTAAAAAAATGAAGCATGCCCACGAAATCTAGAAAACAGCCTCAAAAGGGCAAAGCCAAGAGTTATTGGCCTTAAAGAGGAAATAGAGAAATAGAGATAGAAAGTTTATTCAAACGGATAATAACAGAGAACTTTCCAAACCTGGAGAAAGCTATAAATATTCAAGTACAAGAAGATTATAGAATACCAAGCAGATTTAACCCAAAGAAGACTACCTGAAGACATTTAATACTCAAACTCCCAAAGGTCAAGGATAAAGAAAGGATCCTAAAGCAGCAAGAGAAAAGAAACAAATAACATACAATGGGGCTCCAATACATCTGGCAGCAGACTTTCTGTGAAAACCTTACATGCCAGGAGAGAGCAGCATGACATATTTTAAGAGCTGAAGAAAAAAAAACTTTTACCTTAGAATAACATATCCTGTAAAAATATCCTTCAAACATGAAGGAGAAATAAAGACTTTCCCAGACAAACAAAAGCTGAGGGATTTCATCAACACCAGACCTATCCTACAGGAAATGCTAAAGGGAGGTCTTCAATCAGAAACGAAAAGGACATTAATGAGCAATAAGACATCATCTGAAGTTACAAAACTCACTGGTAATAGTAAGTACACAGAAAAACACAGTATTATTAACACTGTAATTGTGCAAACAACTCTTAAGTAGAATGACTAAAAGATGAACCAAACAAAAATAGTAATAACTACAACAACTTTTCAAGACATAGACAGTACAATAAGATGTAAGTAGAAACAGCAAAAAGTTAAAAAGCAGAAGGACAAATTAAAATACAGAGTTTTTATTAGTTTTCTTTTTATTTGTTTGTCCTTTGTGCAAGCAGTGTAAAGTTGTCATCAGTTTAAATAATGGGTTATAAGATGGTATTTCCAAGCCTCATGGTAATCTCAAATTTAAAAATATGCAATAAATACACAAAACACAAAAAGCAACAAATTAAATCATACTACCAGAGAAAATCACCTTCACAGAAAGGAAGACAGAAAGAAAAGAAGAAAGAGAAGACCACAACAACAAGAAAACAAAATGGCAAGAATAAGTCAATAATAACATTGAATGTTAATGGACTAAACTCTCCAATCAAAACTGTTATGGAAAGAACTGTTATGGAGCAGTTCTCCCCATTCCCACCCACATCATTTTTCATCAACTCTATATGAGCTAACGGCCCCCAAATGCCTTAGGCTGAGCATTCCTTGGGGTGAGGTCCCTTCTTGCTCAGACCCTAAAGACAAGTAGTGATACTGTTTTTGCCTGTCCAGTGTTTCCTAACAGGCCTTCAGTCTCCAGAGTGGAGAATCTGCCTTTGTGTGGGGTATTAGTAAGAAAATCTAGGAGCCAGATCCAATCATCTCTCACCCTGCTGCATCCAGGGAATGTGCATGTGACTTAGACTCAACCAACCAAATGCTCTTTCCTTGCATGGGAAAATTTGTGTGGGAAAGGCGGGGAAACAGAGATGGCTGTAGTACCACCAGAGGTCATGAGATGGGCAAGCTGACCTTTTTCTGCTCAGAGACTGTTATTGTGGTTCTTGGGGACTTCCTCTTTGTTTCTTGGCTCCTAACTGTTCTCAAGCCTGATTCGTCAGCTCCCTTCTACTCTGTCAGTTCCCTGACAGTCTTTCAATAAGTCCCTTTTACTTAAGTTAGCCAGATTAGTTCTTAAGCTTTTAACCAAGAATGCTTCCTGGTGGAACAGAGCCTCTCTCACCCTTGTGGTTTGGCCAATGGAGAAATGAATCTCTTGGGGGGGCAACCTTGAACTTGGCTGTGTTTCCAGGCTTGCTTCAATGTAGCAGGCTGGTCTTAGGGTACCAGCTTGGCTACCAGGGCCCTTCTCAGTAGGATCATTATGCCATGAATTGGTCTTAAATGTGACTTTCTCTCGGTCTCATGTAGGATAGTTGACACTGGCAAAGACCAGCTTCCCAGAATCAGACACAGAGGAGACGGCTTCTCTAGGACTCTCCAGTGACAAGCTAGTGCCAGTTCTGTGGTCAAGGGTTGACATGGGTTAGGAACAGAGGTAAATAAACTCTTGAGCTGCTGGAAATTTCCATCTGTGCATCCCCAGCCTCCCCTACATCTTTTCCTTTTTGTGTAAATTTCCATTCCTGGTAAGGATGGACACATGGAGAAACCCATCTTTTTTAATACAATGTCATCCCAAAAAAATCACTTGGAGGGGTGGTGGCCCAGAATTCTGCATCCAGGGGCTTAGTGTAGACTTCTCAGGCTGGCCTGGAGGTGGTGCTATTTGCATGTGGTCAGTCTGAGGTAATAAAGATGCTACCAGGGTATTGGATAAGATTCACTAGCTGAACTTCACTTTGCATCTCTGTAATTGGATTCAAGAGGTTAATTAGTGAAAAACAGGTGAATTTCACATAATCTTTGGAGTGGTGCAGAGGACTTTCTAACACAAAACTCAGAGGCTATAAAAAGACAAGATTAACAAATTTGACTGCAAAAAAATTTCAAATTTCTATATTTAATAAACCAGCAGAAAACAAACAGCAAACTGAGAAAGAGTAGCAACTGCTGTGACAAAGAGATAATTTTCTTAATATACAAAGAGCTCTTACAAATAAATCCAATTTAAAAATGGGAAAAGGACCGGGCATGTGGCTCATGCCTGTAATCTCAGCACTTTGGGAGGCCAAGACGGCTGGATCACCTGAGGTCAGGAATTCAAGACCAGCCTGATCAACATGGTGAAATCCCTGTCTCTACTAAAAATACACAAAATTAGCCGGCTGTGGTGTTGCACACCTGTAATCCCAGCTACTTGGGAGGCTGAGGCAGGAGAATCACTTGAACCTGGCAGGGCAGGATGCAGTGAGCCGAGATCGTGTCACTGCACTCCAGCCTGGGCGACAGAGGAGAAAAAAAAAAAAAGCAGTCATTTCATTGCAGGTGCCTCCAGTAATTGCTCTGTGCAAACATATACAACTATTCTATCACAGACCATTAAGGGTGTCTCTCTCCATTTTTAGATTTTCCGCTTGAGTTTCCAGGTAGTTTCTCACCTGTTTTCAAGCAGGGTTGGGCAGCCGTTTCTTCAACAGCGCCAGCCGTAGGAACACAAAGATGGAGGCCAACCTCCCACACCTGGGCATCCTCCCTTCCCCCATACTGAGATTGACAAATAAGCAACCCGGTGATCAGTACTAAAATGGAGACATCAGCCAGGTGCGGTGGCTCACACCTCTAATTCCAGCACTTTGGGAGGCTGAGGAGGAAGGACCGCTTGAGCCCAGGGGTTCGAGGCCAGCCTGGGCAACATATGGAAACCCTGTCTCTATGAAATGTAGATCCTGTCTGTGTGTGTGTGTGTATGTGTATAAATAAATATATATATACAAATACATACATATATATTTAAAAAATAAAATGCGGACGTCCAACAGGTGTACTATGGGCGGGGTCTCTGCCTGGTGAGGTGGTGATGACAGGGCAGGATCCACCCAGGAGGAGCTGGAAGAATGGGAGTTCCGCGGCAGAGGAGGCGGGGCAGGGCGTTCCTCCAAACACAGGAATACCACGTGCGAAAACAAAGGGGTGTGCGAAGACCGGGTGCATGTGTACAGCTGCAAACTGAGGGAACGGCGCCAGGATTGGGCAATGAGGATTTGTTTCCCGATGGATTCCCTTCCCGCCCAGGGTCCGCTCTCGCCGGTCGAGGGTGCCTAACAATACTCCTTGCCACACGGTTCGCAGCTGAAAAGGTCCTTCAAGTCCGGCCATCCAACTTTCACTTTTTATAGACAAATATACAGAGGCCTTAGATAAGTGAAATGGCTTGTCTCGGGTTACAGCTCCGGGCAACACAGGGTTTCTGACGGTCAGTCTGCGGATTTTCCTGCCTCTGGTCCGCAGGCACTGCCCAAGCTATCAGCCCCAAACCCTGCTCCGGGGACCGCGGTCAGGTTCGTCTCTGGGCGGACTACATCTCCCAGAATGCCTTGGGCCCAGCCTCCCTCCTGCCGCCCGGCTGGGTGCCGTCTCCACCAATAGAAAGGCATAATTTCCAGGGCCGTTCTCGGCAGCCAATGAGCGCGGCGGTGGGCGGGCCTCTCCCGTCCATTGTTCTCGGTGCCCCACGGGCTTGAGCCGGGGTGAATCTGGAGGGGCCGGTCCGAGCCCAGGGGCTCTTTTTCACGCGAAGCAGCCGCTAGAGCAGTACCTGGTCTCCCGAGAGGTGAGCAGGAGAGGCAGGCCTGGAGCCGCGCGGACCCCGGGCAGTAGCCCGAGGTGAGGGAATAGCGGGCCTGGAGCCAGCTGCCGGCAGCTCTGCTGGGGGAGGGGCGTCGGGGTCGCGCTCCGTGTCCTGCGGGCCCTGCAGCCCCGATATACGCGCCGGCTCCGCTCCGCCAACCGTCCCGGACCCGTCTCCCTGGCGGAGAGCTCCTTGCGTCTCCTACCGAGAAGCGCAGGCTTTGGACGGGAAGGGGCATTCGACGACATCCCGCGCAGCGTACACGTTTTACTGATGGGGAAACTAAGGTTCAGAGGGGGCGTGTCGTGCCCCAAGTCAGACCGCAAATTAGCTGACCGGGCACACTTTTTCCAGGCTCCCAAGTAGGAAGAGTTCTCTTATACCATATGCCAGTGTTTCTTCTAGTCATTTGAGTAAATACACGTTGAGAGCTTCGGTTTTCCCACTAGGTTTTATTTTCTTTTTGTCCTTTTTTTTTTTTTTTTTTTTTAGGTTTTGTCAGCTTTTCTCCCCTTTTCATTGAGGGAGGGTTGTTAGTTGAGTTTTTATGATGTAGTAATGATTTTTTTTTAATTTTTTTATTTTTGTAGAGACTGGGTCTCACTCTGTTGCCCAGGTTGGTCATGAACTCCCGGCCTCAAGCCATCTTCCCTTCTCGGCCTCCCAAAGTGCTGGAATTACAGGCGTGAGCTACAGCGCTTGGGCTAAAAATAATTTTGTATTGCTTTTATAATATTTTAAGTCGTTTGCAGTTCCACTGCTTTCAATATTTTGTAGGTGCCGTCCCGTTCTTTTTTCCTGTGAGTCCATTTTTTTTTTTTTTTTTGAGACGGAGTTTTGCTTTTGTTGCCCAGGCTGGAGTGCAATGGCCTGATCTCCGCTCACCGCATCCTCTGCCTCCCAGGTTCAAGCGATTCTCCTGCCTCAGCCTCCGGAGTAGCTGGGATTACAGGCATGCGCCACCACGCCCGGCTAATTTTGTGTTTTTAGTAGAGACGAGGTTTCTCCATGTCGGTCAGGTTGGTCACGAACTCCCGACCTTAGGTGATCCGCCCGCCTCAACCTCCCAAAGTGCTAGGACTACAGGTCTGAGCCACCGCGCCCGGCTGTGAGTTCATTTTTAAAGGGAATTGAGGACTTACTGTGTCTATGGTTTTTCTGCCCTGCTGATTTTGTGTTTATCCATTATTTTCATATCAGAAGGATTATCTTGAATCATTAATGATTAATCTTTGTCAGTATAATTTTTAAAATATTAAAAACATACAGCGTAATGCGCAGATCTTAAATTTCATATGTTTGCTGTTGTGCCGCCATTGCCAAATGAAGATATTGAAAATTTCCATCATCCCAGAAGGCTCCTTTGAGCCCCTTTCCTGTCATTACCACCCAAAGGTAGCCATTATTATAGCACAGTTTCTTTTCTTTTTTTTCCTCTTTTTTTTTTTTGAGATGGAGTCTGGCTCTTTCGCCCAGGCTGGAGTGCAGTGGCACGATCTCGGCTCACTGCAACCTCCTCCTCCCAGGTTCAGGCAATTCGCCTGCCTCAGCCTCCTGAGTAGCTGGGATTACAGGCGCCCACCACCATGCCTGGCTAATTTTTGTATTTTTGGTAGAGACGGGGGTTTCACCATATTGGCCAGGCTGGTCTCGAACTCCTGACCTCAAGTGATCCGCCTGCCGAGGCCTCCCAATGTGCTGGGATTACAGGCAACCGCGCCAAGCCTATAGCACAGTTTGTAATACACGCTACTATATGGGTGTGTCATAGTTTATCAGCCATTCCCTGCTGCTGGATTTTTAAGGACTCAATTTTTTGGTTATTTTTTTAAGATAAAGTACTGAGGGGCCGAGGCTGGATTGGAGAGTATAGGCATGTTTTAAACTTCATACTTAAAGTATGGTAATAATGCAGTTGAGATACTGCCTTTCTTCCAATGAAGCTCAGAGTGCTTTGACATCTGATCCATTGCTAATCCTTAAGATGTCCCCATAAAAACAGAAACATGAGTGTTATTATCTTTATTTATTAGGTGGTCACCGAGTTTGGTGACTAAGTTGTATGTTAGGTCAAGGTCACACAGTGCAAGTCTAAACTGACTTATGAGAGTCCTCAGTATTTCAGTCATGAGTTTTTCCCGGGGACTTTGCATTTCTGATGTTTTGGAACAATGCTGTATTTTTTGGGATACTTTTTTTTTTTTTTTTTTGAGACAGAGTCTCACTGTTGCCTGGGCTGGAGGGCAGTGGCGAGATCTCTGCTCGCTGCAACCTCCGCCTCCTGGGTTCAAGAGATTCTCCTGCCTCAGCCTCCCAAGTAGCAGGGACTACAGGCCCCCGCCACCACGCCTGGCAAATTTTTGTATTTTTAATAGAAATGGGGTTTCACCATACCTCAGGTGATCCGCCCACCTCGGCCTCCCAAAGTGCTGGGATTACAGGCGTGAGACACTGCGCCCAGCCTTCTCTTACCACAGAGAGATGTTTTCAGGAATAAGCCATTTTTTCTTTAAAAGGAACAGGAAACGTCTGTTGGTTTGCATATGTAAGGACCACTTGGTGGTCTGATCTGGGCTTTTGTGAGTTAGATTGCTTTAGGACAGTCTACCTATAGATTATGGTTCTCTTTTTCATTTCTCAGCGGGACTACTTGTTGATATTTGACAAGGGAAGTGTCTTACCTGAGAGCCTGGCTGGAGAAGACTTGAGTCCAAGGCTTGAAGCCTAAGTGATTGCCCCAGGACTGTGGATGATGGCTGCAGAGATCCCGAGAGTGACCACTCCGCTGAGCCCCTTGGTCCAGGTGCCTCAAGAGGAAGATAGACAGAAGGAGGAGGTCACCACCATGATCCTGGAGGATGACTCCTGGGTGCAAGAAGCTGTGCTGCAGGAGGATGGCCCTGAGTCTGAGCCCTTTCCCCAGAGTGCTGGCAAGGGCAGCCCCCAGGAGGAGGTGACCAGGGGACCACAGGGTGCACTCGGCCGCCTCCGAGAGCTCTGCCGGCGCTGGCTGAGGCCAGAGGTACACACCAAGGAGCAGATGTTAACCATGCTGCCAAAGGAAATTCAGGCTTGGCTGCAAGAGCATCGGCCTGAAAGCAGTGAGGAGGCAGCGGCCCTGGTGGAAGACTTGACCCAGACCCTTCAGGACAGTGGTGAGACGCAGAACCTCATAGGGAGAGGGCGGGAGCACCCTTCCAAGGTAGAGGAGTGTGGTGTTTCGGACGGGGAGAAGGTGGTGTCCAAGGCAAAGTTGGGGGCCAGCGCCATCCCTCTGCTCTGTCTGCAGGCAGTCAGTGTGTTCATCAGCCTTTTAGTGTCCTCACTGTGTGCACTGTCAGCTCCAGAACTGCTTGGAGGGTCTTAGAGCTACATTTGAATTGTAAGCACAGTTTTTACTTCTGTGTTTATTTGGGGTGATTGGGAAGGTGATGGAAGTTAAACAGGAGGAGATGGAGACCCCTGGCACCTTCACTTGGTTGTGCAAGAAACATCCAAATAGTTCTTGCAATTAGAGAAAACAATCTGATATTTTCAACATGATTTTTTTTTCTTTTTTCTTTTTTTTTTTTTTTTTTGAAACAGAGTCTCGCTCTGTCACCCAGGCTGGGGTGCAGTGGCACAATTTTGGCTCACTGCAACCTCCATCTTCTGGGTTCAAGCAGTTCTCCTGCCTCAGCCTCTTGAGTAGCTGGAATTACAGGTGCGCGCCACCGCGCCTGGCTAATTTTTGTATTTTTAGTAGAGACGGGGCTTCACTATGTTAGCCAGACTGGTCTCAAACTCCTAACCTTGTGATCCGCCCACCTCAGCCTCCAAAAGTGCTGGGATTACAGGCATGAACCACCACGCCTGGCCCCAAAGTGGTTATTTTTATGAAACCAAGAGAAATGACAAGTAAATCAGCTAATAATTAGGGACTTTCTGTGGTATAAAGTAATCCTGGGCTCTTAAAATCGTAATTTCAAACTTGAGCTCTTTGCAGTAGTTACTCTATTTTTTTTCCGGTGTTACTAATAAGTATTGGGATCTTGGCTTGCCGTTTAACTGCTGTGTCTCCCTCCTGGTTTTCCGTTGTAAAGTGGACTCACTTGACCAAATATTTACTTCAGATGTACCTGTGCCTTGAGGGCTGTCTCAGGGCTCGAAGGATATGGCTGCCTTTGTGCTGATGAAAACTACGGAAGTTCAGAGACGGGAGCGTGGAGAGGAGAGGTCAGGTCAGAGAAGGCTTCCTGGAGGAGGTGACACCTAAGCAGGAGGTTGTAGAAGGGAGTAGGGTGTGGCAGCTGAGAGGAGCTGTGCTGAGCAGAGGCTTGGAAGGGCAGAGCCACGGTAGTTTATACCTTTGGGTGACAGGAGAGCTGGCTGATTGGAGTGGCAAATGTGTTTTTAGGAAGTGGTAGGAGGTAGAGTTTGGGGGAAGGGTGGGTGAGGGCTTGGACTGAATGTCTTTGGCCTCAGCGGGTTCTTGAACTAGGGCCCCAGGGGGCATGGGAGGAAGCGGAGTTTGGCAACAGGATGTAGGTTTGATTAGGGTAGTGAGAGGCTAGGGGCAGGAGAGTAGCTAGGAAGCTCCCTTGTCTTCGGGTGTGCAGTGATGGGGGTCAGCCCCAGATGGGGCACGTGTGAGAAAGAACTGATAGTCACCATGGCTAGCACTTTCCAAGCTCTTTCTGCAAGCCAGGAAATATGCTTAGCATCTAATATGGAAAACTCATGTAATCTTCACCACCCTGGAAGATAAGCAGGATTATCATCACCAGAGATCCCTTAAGATCATGTGCCTTTGTACCAGGCAGAACCAAGGTTTGAACTTATGTGTCTGAGGACATGGCCCATGTTTTTAAGCGTTGTCACATGTATGATTCTAAGAGACACTTCCTAATGGGTGTTGGAAGTTGGGGATGCAGATGGAATTAAAACAGTGACTACAGAGCATCTGACCTGGAGGATTCAGAGGACTGGGAAGAGAAGAGAAGGAAACTGAAGGGGGTTTGGGGCAGAGACTTATCACAAACTCCAGGTACTGGGAGAATGAGTAGAGCTGTCCTCTGGAGAAAGGGACTGACGCCGAAGGTCTGCAGTGACCCAGCCCTGCCCTGGGCACCTTCATGCCTGTCTCACTAAGAATCCTGTGAGTGGGTGGCATTGTCATTTCACAGATAGGAAATATATGTGCAGGAAGCTCACATGGCTGTTGAGTGGTGGAGCCAGGATTCAAACCCAGACCTGTCTCTTTCTGCATAGAGATCTCAGTTTTGCTTGAAGCAAAGTGCTTGATTTTCTTTGGCCCTGAAAAAATAACTGCATTTTATTCCTCCTATTAAAATAAGCAAACCTGTCTCCCTATTTTACAGCTGTCTTTGCTTCCCTTCTGGTGGAGGTGACCAGTTTGTAATGAACTTCTGGATCTCCAGTCAGATACTGTGGAGGAGAGAGTGATGGAGGGCTGAGGAGAGGCCTCAGGTTGTTATTTGGTTGGGGAGGCACAGAGCAGAGGTTCAGGTCTCAGCAGGTGTCAGAGGTGATTACAGCCCTTCCTATCTAGCTTGCAGCAGGGGCTTTGTGCCTTTCATCTTTAACTGGGCACCTGAGATGGGAACCAGTGGGGACCATCCCAGACACATGGGTTTGTCTGTCCCCTGACTTCTGCCTCTGAGATTGTCTTTGTTGGTCTTTGTTTACCAAACGCCCTGACCTTCCTCATGATTGCTCACAAGAGTCCCTGCATTTGTCTTCATCCCTTCTCAAACATTTACTCGACATAAGGCCGCGTGACCTCTATTCTGTTTGTCCAGCTTATGACCTTTGGACACATTCACCCAGCACAGGACATTTCCAGGCCTGGTTAGTCAGTGGCAGTTTAATGTTTTTCTAACAGGAACCTCTGGGCACTCACAATTCAAGTACCTTCTAATTCTAATGAAGATCGGACCTATATTAATAGATTAAGTAGCAGAGCTTATGTCTCTCTGTGACTGTTTCCTCAGGACATTTTACTCTCCATACCCAGCCCTAATCCAGGTGCATGGAGTTTCTCACCTGAATTCTTGGAGCAGCTGCCAAACTGAACCTGTCTTCAGCTTCTGCCCCTTCATTGCAGCTCTTCCACTTCTACCAGAGTGATGGGGCACTCCTGCTTAAAAACCTTCATAAGCTTTCCAGTATCTACCAAATCAAGCATGACCTCCGTGTTCTGCTTGGAATCTGTGGCTCTGGGACCAAGCGCAGACCTCCCCTGCAGTCTCTTCCCACCCCTGACCCCCCCCATGCTCTATCCCCACTCCATGCAGACCAGATCTTGCTCTTTCTTGAACACAGCCTGTGCTTTTGTTTTTGTTTTTGTTTTTTTTTTTTGAGACAGGGTCTTGCTCCGTCCCCCAGGCTGGAGTGCAGTGGTGCCATCTGGGCTCACTGCAACCTCCGCCTCCTGGGTTCAAGTGATTCTCCTGCCTCAGCCTCCCAAGTAGCTGGGATTACAGGTGCGTGCTACCATGCCCGGCTAATTTTTGTATTTTTAGTAGAGACAGGGTTTCACCACGTTGGTCAGACTGGTCTCGAACTCCTAACCTCAGGTGATCCACCCACCTTGGCCTCCCAAAGTGCTGGGATTACAGGCGTGAGCCACCACGCCTAGTCCTTGCTCCTGGATATTTGGCTTGGAATAGCCTTGTCCCATCTCTGTGATAAAATCCCAGTTGTTCTTTGAGTGCCCACTCGTGGAGACCCTCTTCATAAAGCTGCTCTTAAACCCTGTCCCTTTTCCGCATCCCCAGTTCCACACACCTGGGAGCACCTTTAATCACCTCTGCTAGAAGTCATCTCCCCCAGAACATTTGGATTCTCTCTCTTGGCTTTTTATCATAGTCCACCTTCTTTTCTGTTTATATGAATACTTGTCTAATATTCTAGGAACCTGTAAAATCCTAGAAGACAAGGAACCTTTCTTTTTTCCTTTCTCTTTCATTCCGCCTCTTCCCTCTCTTCCACTCTACTCCCTCTTCCTTTCCCTCTCCCTTCAGTATCATGAACCTCTGAGCCCCACCCTAGAACTCCTGAATCAGACACTTTGAGGGTGGCTGGGCGCGATGGCTCACGCCTGTAATCCCAGCACTTTGTGAGGCCGAGGCGGGTGGATCACTCGAGGCCAGGAGTTCAAGACCAGCCTGGCTAACATAGTGAAACCCCATCTCTACTAAAAATACAAAAAAAAATCAGCCAGGTGTGGTGGCATGTGCCTGTAATCCCAGCTACTTGGGAGGCTGAGGCAGGAGAATCGCTTGAACCTGGGAGGCGGAGGTTGTAGTGAGCTGAGATTGCGCCATTGCACTCCAGCCTGGGTGACAGCAAGACTCTGTCTCAAAAAAAAAAAAAAAAAGAAGAAACTGTGAGGGTGATGCCCAGCATTCTTCTAAGTGATCCTGATTCAAACTCCAGTTTGATAACCTCTGCCCTAGACCTCTGTAGACCTCTGGTTCTCAAACTCAGCCGCACATTAGAATTACCTGGGGGCCTGGAGCCTACTCCAGGGATTCTAATTTTCTGATTTAATTGGTTTGGGGCATGGCCTGGGCAAGGGAGTTTTGAAAGTGCCCAGGTGGTTCTATTATGCAGCAAAGTGTAAAGACCACTGCCATAGAGCTTTGTTCTTCAGGGGGTGGTCAGTGGGCCAGCAGCGTCAGCTCACCTGGGAGTTTTTTAGACATAGGACTGTCAATCTCACTCAGCCCCATTGAAGCAAATTTGCATTTGACAAGATCTCCAGATGATTCCTATGCTCTTTGAAGTTTGAAAAGCACTACCCAGGAGAGGAATAGAGGTTATCAACTTCAAGCCTACTCTTGTCCAACAGTTGAGTGAGAGAGTCACAGCTGACCTCTCCAGCCATCCTTAGCATCATCTGGCTTTCAGCCATCAGAGGCAACAGGTGATTTGTTTTGAGCTTGCTGCCCCAGCAAAATGCTCCCTTAATGACCACAAGTGAACACATACATTCATTTGTCTCAGCCAGAAAGGGAGTGGAGAGTGTTAGAGCTTATGTCTTTTTAAAGCTACAATTCTTAGCTTCAAAACAAAATTACTTTAATATATATACACATATATATATATATCTATGATATATATCATATGAGATATATATATATCTATGATATATATCATATGAGATATATATATATATCTATGATATATATCATATGAGATATATATATATATCTATGATATATATCATATGAGATATATATATATATCTATGATATATATCATATGAGATATATATATATATCTATGATATATATCATATGAGATATATATATATATCTATGATATATATCATATGAGATATATATATATATCTATGATATATATCATATGAGATATATATGAGAGAGAGAGAGACAAAGTCTCACTCTGTCAACCCAGGCTGGAGTGCACTGGTGTGATCATAGCTCACTGTAACCTCGAACTCTTGGCCTCAAGTGATCCTCCTGTTTCAGCCACCCAAAGCACTGCGATAACAGGAATGAGCCACTGTGCCCAGCCCAAAAATTACTTTTAATTTACTCAAATATTTGAAAAGTATACCAGACAGAATTCTTAGGGAGCAGTAACGTTATACCTATGAAATGTTTAGCATTCATTTATTTCACCTGATAACAGTCCATTGGTGTTTTTATCAGCAGTTAGTCTTTCAAGCAGCCAGAGTTGAGGGGGAACAATGCTCCCAGTCCCACTGGGCTTGCCAGGGCAGCGCTCTAATGCGGAGAGCCCCAGTGAGAATGGAGCTGGGCATACCCTATATCGGAACCACTTCTCTATTTTAGACCAGTGGCTGAGACACAGGGGTAGGTCACAATCAGGCAGGAAGGGGCTGGGGAAGAATTTTGAGCCAAACACACACCAAAGCACCAAAGATTGTGACCAGTTTATTTCATTGTTACAGCAAAGTCAGGTCTATCCCCTATTGACATGAGTCTTCCCCATGTTCATTCTGGTATGCTCTATGGTGCAGGAGAGAAAGAGGAGGCCTGTGGCCAGGCGAGGACACGCAGGGCCCTGTGAATGGCCATGGGAATTTGTGCTGTGCACGTGAGGCCAGAGCACACGTGGCAAATATGAGAAGTACAAGGACCATGGGCTTGGATTGAGCTACAGTGGCAGCTTTTGTCCACTGACAGATAAGGGGAGAGGTCCTGTGGCCCTTCAGAAACTGTTCCAGTGAATGATTTTTGGACAGTGGTCAAATCATTTTGAAAAAACTAAAATTGGATACCTACTTTGCAGCTTACAAAGAAATAGATCCCTGCTTTACAAGTTACACAAAAATAGTTCCCAGATGGATTATAGATCTGTAATAGACAGGATATAAAATGACATGTGAGAGAATATTTTTGTAATCTTAGCATGCGGAAAGGACTTTCACGTTTGTTTGACAGGAACCTCTAGGCACTCACAATTCAAGTATGAAGTGTGAATAAGCAATACAGAAGTCATCAAAGCTAGATTGGACTCAAAACAGAAGTCTTTCTTTTTTTTTTTGAGATGGAGTCTCACCCTGTCGCCCAGGCTGGAGTGCAGTGGCGCCATCTTGGCACTGCAACCTCCGCCTCCCAGGTTCAAGTGATTTTCCTGCCTCAGCCTCCCGAGTAGCCGGGACTACAGGCACCCACCACCACTCCTGACTAATTTTTGTATTTTTAGAAGAGATGGGGTTTCACCATGTTGGTCAGGCTGGTCTCGATCTCCTGAACTCAGGCAGTCCACCTGCCTCTGCCTCCCAAAGTGCAGGGATTACAGGCGTGAGCCACTGCACCCAGCCAAAACAGAAGTGTTTCATATAAAAAACGATGCTGTGAATCAAGTTAAAAGACAGCATACATACTAGGAGGAAATATTTGCATCCAAGTCTGTAATGTAGCAGATCATGAGTCAAAATCCTTGATCTACAAGATCCTCTGCAAATTCATAAGAAAAGTCAACCAAGTGGAATAAAAGGTAAAAGATATAAACAATTTAGAAATGAAGAATTAAAAATTATGAAAATATGTTCTGGCCAGGCGTGGTGGCTCACGCCTGTTATCCCAGCACTTTGGGAGGCCAAGGTGGGCGGATCACGAGGTCAGGAGTTCAAGACCAGCCTGGCCAACATGGTGAAACCCCGTCTCTACGAAAAATACAAAAAAAATTAGCCAGGCATGTGGTGGTGTGCACCTGTAATCCCAGCTACTGGGGAGGCTAAGTTAGGAGAATTGCTTGAACCCAGGAGACAGAGATCACGCCACTGCACTCCAGCCTGGGTGACAGAGCAAGACTCCGTCTCAAAAAAAAAATTTTTTTTTCTTTTTGATTAGCCAGGCATGGTGGCACACACCTATAGTCCCAACTACTTGGGGGCTGAGGTGGGAGGATCACTTGAGCCTGGGAGGTCAAGACTTAAGTGAGCCGAGATCCCACCACTGCACTCCAGCCTGGGAGACAGTGATATACTGTCTCAAAAAACAACAACAGACCAGTCGTGGTGGCTCACACTGTCATCCCAGCACTTTGGGAGGCTTAGGCGGGTGGATCACCTGAGGTCAGGAGTTTGAGACCAACCTGGCCAACACAGTGAAACCCCATCTCTACTAAAAATACAAAAATTAGCTGGGAGTGATGGTGGGCGCCTGTAATCCCAGCTACTCAGGAGGCTGAGGCAGGAGAATCGCTTGAACCTGGGAGGCAGAGGTTGCCAAGATCGCGCCACTGCAGTCCAGCCTAGGCGACAGAGCGAGACTCTCAAAAAATGCAAAACAAAACAGAAAACAAGAACAACAAAAAAGTGGATGTCTGGGCCATCCAGCCTCTTACTCATAAGCCTGCTTCCTCAGAAGCCGCCTCCCTACATCTGCTCATATCCACAGAATATGGATCTCTTGGCATCCTGGAGTAGCCAAAGCCATTTCTATCAGTAAAATTTTTTTTTTTTTTAATTCCCAGCTGCCACCATCTCCTCTCATCTCCATTCACAACATGGTAAGAATATTATTTTTGTATCTGACCAAAACCAGTTTCTGAGTTTTCATTTTCTTAATTGGCCACCAATAAATAAAGGAGGGACTCACCTGCCCTTGAACGTGCTCTGCTGTGTGCTCTGGATCTCATAGGGGCCAGCCTTTCTCAGGGAGCCGGGAGGGGGCCAGGGATCCCTTATTCTTCCCAGCTCAGTGACTTTTTCCCATTTTGGAGGCCCTTGTCAGGCAGATCACCTGAAGGGCCACTCTTTTCTGTCCTGTAGAATGACTCCTGTGTCTCTCTGTTCTCAGAGGGCAACTTGTGAAGAACTGCCAACCCTCCTTTGGTCTTCGCTGGATGGCAGCGGTCTTTGTAAAGATAGGACTGGTCTTTGAGCAGTACAGTGAAGGGGTTATTGGGCCTGGATTCTACTTAGAGGGACCTCTGTAGTGAGGTTTATGATATTTATGTTATACAGCAGTGTAGAAATGACCTTCTAAAGGCTAGGAGCGGTGGCTCATGCCTGTAATCCCAGCACTTTGGAAGGCCGAGGCAGGTGGATCACGACGTCAGGAGATCGAGACCATCCTGGCTAACGCGGTGAAACCCCGTCTCTACTAAAAATACAAAAAAATTAGCTGGACGTGGTGGCCGGCGCCTGTAGTCCCAGCTACTCAGGAGGCTGAGGCAGGAGAATGGTGTGAACCCAGTAGGCGGAGCTTGCAGTGAGCCGAGATCATGCCACTGTACTCCGGCCTGGATGACAGAGTGAGACTGCATCTCAAAAGGAAAAAAAAAAAAAGGAAATGACATTCTAACCAAAATTGGGGTTGGGAGGAATAAGGTGGTCTTATAGGACATGTTCGTTGATTGTCTTGTTTGTAATACCCGGGAGTTCAAAGACTTGACATTTAAAAGAAGATAGCCCCATAAATTAAGTATCACACTTAAAGGCTGCCAGATTTTAAAGAAATTCTTTCATATGTTCATCTAATAGTTTGATGCTGCTATTTGGTTTTTTGTTTTTTGTTTTAACATTTAAATCTTAGATCCATTTGGGATTTGTCCGTTTCTGGGTCCAGCTTGAATTTTTCCATTTGAATTGAATTTTTCCAGTTTTCCCTAACTAGTTCTTCCAGCATCATTTATTGTTATGTTGTGTCTCTTCTCCATGGATTTAAGAGGCCAACCATATTGTATGCTAAATTTTCATAGTCATTATACAGATTCTCTTTTCTGTTCTCCTGGCCTGTCTATTCATGTTCCACTTGTATTAAATTCTGAACTTACATATCTATTGAATCTATTTCTGGAGTTTTTATTCTGTTTATTTGGTCTGATTATTAATGTTTTAATTATTGAGATTTCATGATGTTTTTGTTTTTGTTTTTGAGACAGAGTCTCGCTCTGTTGCCCAGGCTGGAATGCAGTGGCATGATCTCGGTACACTACAACCTCTGCCTCCCGGGTTCAAGCAATTCTCCTGCCTCAGCCTCCCAAGTAGGTGGGATTACAGGCGCCCACCACCACACCCAGTTAATTTTTGTATGGGGTTTCACCATGTTGGCCAGGGTAGTCTAGAACTCCTGACCTCAGGTGATTCACTTGCCTCGGCCTCCCAAAGTTTTGGGATTACAGGCGTGAGCCACTGCACCCGGCCGAGATTTCATAATGTTTTAACATTTGACAGAGATAGTCCCTCTCCCTCCAATTTTAGTCAATAATCTTTCTTTTCTTTTTTTTTTTTTTTTTTCTTTTTTGAGATAGAGTCTCACTCTGTCACCCAGGCTGGAGTGCAGTGGCATGATCTCTGCTCACTGCTGCAACCTGCACCTCCTGGGTTCAACGATTCAACGATTCTCCTGCCTTAGCCTCCCAAGTAGCTGGGATTACAGGCATGTACCACCGTGCCCAGCTCATTTTTGTATTTTTAGTAGAGATGGGGTTTCACCATGTTGGCCAGGCTGATCTCGAACTCCTGACCTTGTGATCCACCCACCTCCGCCTCCCAAAGTGCTGAGATTACAGGTGTGAGCCACTGCTCCTGGCCGCTTTTTTTTTTTTTTCCAGAGACAGAGTCTCACTCTGTCACCCAGACTGGAGTGCAGTAGCGTGATCATAGCTTACTATACCCTCAAACTCCTGGCCTCAAGCAGTCCTCCCACCTCAGGTTCCTACGTAGCTGGGACTACAGGCAAGTGCCAACACACCCAGCTAATTTTGTTATTTTTTGTAGAGATGAGGTCTTGCTGTGTTGCTCAGGTTGGTCTTGAACTCCTGGCCTCACGCAATCCTTTCACCTCAGCCACCCAAAGTGCTGGGATTGCAGGCAAAAATCTTATCTTTCTTAATGTTTATTTTTACAAACCTCTACTTCAGCTGCATGCTTTACCAGTTTTAAATGTGAATTCTTTGAACTCTCAGGTTATTACAGATGAGGCAATCAATGAACATATCCTATAAACCACCTTATTTCTCCCAACCCCAGTTTCGGTTAGAACGTCATTTCTACACTGCCGTATAACATTTACAAGCTCTGTAATCACCCTAATTGCCATGGTAGTTTTCGTCTTCATTCTAAAGTTAAATTTATTAGATGTTCACCCCCCTAGCAGTCCATTAATTTGTGTATGTTCAAAGCTGTTTGCCTATAGGTTTATACTTGAAGGACGGTTTTGTCGAATATAAAGAGATCTTTTTTTTTTCCCTGAGATAGAGTCGCCCAGGCTGGAGTGCAGTGGCGCGATCTCAGCTCACTACGACCTCCGCCTCCTGGGTTCAAGCAATTCTCCTGCCTCAGCCTCCCGAGTAGCTGGGATTAGAGGCACGTGCCACCACACCCAGCCTGAATATAGAAAAATCTGAAACCAGTTGATTTTCTTTCCCCTTGTAAGTGATTTGATCCTTTTGTTGTTGTCCACTGGTCTCACTGTTAGCCACCCTGGGTTAGTTTTTGTTGGCCCATGGTACAGCTTTCACAGGTTCTTATATCCTTATAGGTTATATCTTTAAGTATTAGTTCTTTTTTTTTTTTTTTTTTTTTTTTTGAGATGGAGTCTCGCTCTGTCGCCCGGGCTGGAATGCAGTGGTGCGATCTCAGCTCACTGTAACCTCTGCCTCCCGGGTTCAAGTGATTCTCCTGCCTCAGCCTCCTGGGTAGCTGGGACTATAGGCATCTGTTACCACACCCAGCCAATTTTTGTATTTTTTTAGTAGAGACGGGCTTTCACCATATTGGCCAGGCTGGTTGCGAACTGCCGACCTTGTGATCCGCCTGCCTCAGCCTCCCAAAGTCCTGGGATTACAGGCGTGAGCCACCGCACCTGGCCTTTAAGTACTAGTTATATTGCTTTGGTTTTTTGAGAACTCAAGTTATGTTTACTGATTCTCCTTTTGCCTAACTTCTGTTGCTATCTTTTTGTCTAAGATGGGGTCTCACTCTGTCACCCGGGCTGGAGTCCAGTGGCTGCAGCCTCTGCCTCCTGGCCTCAAGCAATCGTCCTGCCTTAGCCTCTTAAGTAGCTGGGTCTACAAGTGTGTACAGCCACACCTGGCTAATTTTTGTATTTTTTGTAGAGATGGGGTGTTGCCATGTTTCCCAAGCTGTCCCAAACTGCTGGGCTCAAGCGATCCACCTGTCTTGGCCTCCCAAAGTGCTGGGATTACAGACCTGAGCCAACGCGCCTGGCCCTCTGTCATTCTTTTTAATCCTTTTAACCTATTCCTTTGTTTCCATTTCCTGTCACTGCTTTCTTATTTTGGTCCTCTTTTTCCCATTCTGTGCTTTCCAAGATGCCTATTCCCATTGTGCTCCTTTTCCTGTTGTCTTCATTTCTCTGGCTGATTTTCCCTCCTTTCCTGAGTTCTTCTAGTGTACATTTAATCTCTTCCTGTTGTCTCACCATCCCTTCTTCAAGCTCTACTCTGTGGTATTCCTTTATAAAGGCAGTTGCCTCATTTAATTATTTTTATGGATGGAAATGATCACTTTTCTCAGTAATAGTAATTCCTTGGGCCCGGCGCAGTGGCTCAAGCCTGTAATCCCAACACTTTGGGAGGCCGAGGCAGTTGGATCACTTGAGGTCAGGAGTTCGAGACCAGCCTGGCCAACATGGCAAAACCCCTTCTCTATTAAAAATACAAAAACAAGGATCCAGGGGTGGTGGTGTGCACCTGTAATTCCAGCTACTCAGGAGGCTGAGGCAGGAGAATCGCTTGAACCCGGGAGGCAGAGGTTGCAGTGAGCCAAGATTGTGCCACTGCACTCCAGCCTGGGTGACAGAGTGAGACTTCATCTCAAAAAAATAAATAAAAAATACCTTGCTTTAATGTGCATGGGTCAAAGGCTCTTTCCTTCTCTGCTTTCCAGAAACAGCTACCTGCATACATGGCTGCCCTGTGTGATTCCGGTTGCAGCCTCACCTCCTTTGCCTCTCTGAACCAAAGAAGCCAGTCATGCTTACCCCAGTTCCCAAACACAGGAAGTGATATTCTGCCTGAGCTTTCTGAGTTCTGTTCCCTCCCACCCCAGGGCTTTCCATGCTTATTCATTGCACTTTCTTCCTCATTGCTTCTACCCAGTCTGCTGTTTTGGGAAGCCCTGACATGTATTTTGGTGTCTACATATTTTATCTTCTGATCTCACTGAAAATAAAATTGGATTTTACTTGTTTTCCTTGTTGCTTCCGAGCTCATTCGAGAGCTAACCAGTTCTGATTTTAAAACAGCAAAAGCAGCCTTATTAGCTAATGTTACCTATTCAATTACTAAAATCACCCAAAAAAATGTTTTTGGGCATGTTAGTTTGCTAAAAATAAATCAGGGCCTTGGCCGCAGGTTCTTTTAGAAGAGAGATGATAGCAAGGCTCTATGCTCAAAACTTGCCAAAAAACTGTCTTCCGGCCAGACATGGTGGCTCACACCTATAATCCCAGCACTCTGGGAGGCTGAGGCAGGCAAATCACCTGAGGTTGGGAGTTTGAGACCTGCCTGACCAACATGGAGAAACCCTGTCTCTACTAAAAATACAAAATTAGCCGGGCGTGGTGGCATATGCCTGTAATCCCAGTTACTTGGGAGGCTGAAGCAGGAGAATCGCTTGAACCCGGGAAACAGAGGTTGCAGTGAGCCAGGATCGTGCCACTGCACTCCAGCCTGGGCAACAAGAGCAGAACTCTGTCTAAAAAAAAAACAGTCTTCCATGGCCAGGCACAGTGGCTCACGCCTGTAATCCCAGCACTTTGGGAGGCCAAGGTGGGCGGCTCACTTGAGGTCAGGAGTTTGAGACCAGCCTGGCCAACGTGGTGAAACCCTATCTCTACTTAAAATACAAAAATTATCCAGGCGTGTTGGCGTGCGCCTGTAGTCCCAGCTACTCGGGAGGCTGAGGCAGGAGAATTGCTTGAACCTGGGAGGCGGAGCTTGCCCTGAGCCAGGATCGTGCCACTGCGCTCCAGCCTGCGTGACAGAGTGAGACTCAAAAAAAAAAAAAAAAAAAAAACTAAAAAAACTGTCTTGCAGGAAGTTGAGGAAGCACAGAATTCCTGGTTCTGCCAAGTCAGAGTATACCTTGTGCCCCTTGTGCCTGTATCTGTCCCCTAGTGATATGAGGGGTGGGGCTGGAGGGCAGTTCTGTGAACCCACAGATTACCAGCAGCATGTGTGTCAGTGTAAGCATGGAGTGTAATTATATGCCTGTTTTCAACTTTAAAGGTGATCTTATGGCCAGGCGTGGTGGCTCATGCCTGTTATCCCAGCACTTTGGGAGGCCAAGGCAGGAGGATCACTCAAGCCCAGGAGTTTGAGACTAGCCTGGGCAACACAGCAAAACCCCATCTCTACAAAAATACAAAAAAATTAGCTGGGTGTGGTGGCATACACCTGTGTAATCCCAGCTACCTGCAAGGCTAAGGTCGGGGGGTCACCTGAGCCCAGGAAGTCGAGGCTACAGTGAGCTGCAATCTTGCTACTGTACTACCGTCTCGGTGACAGACTGAGACCTTGTCTCAAAAAAATAAGAAATAAAAATAAATGTGATCTTAAATTGACTGAAGGCAAGAGTGGAGCCCAGGTCCTGCCTGAGAGGGGCATGTCCAATTTTATCATGTTCGTATGTGAGAGTTTACATTAACTTACAGAAAATTAATTGAGCATCTAACCTTAAATAAAGTTTATTAGCTTTAATAATAGAAATGTCACTAGGAGTTCTAGCGTGATGGCTCACGCCCGTAATCCCAGCACTTTAGGGGGCCCAGGCGGGCAGATCACCTGAGGTCAGGAGTTTGAGACCAGCCTGGCCAACATAGTGAAACCCCATCTGTAGTAAAAATACAAAAATTAGCTGGGCGTGGTGGTGTGCGCCTGTAGTCCCAGCTACTCTGGAGGCTGAGGCAGGAGAATCTCTTGAACTCAGGAGGCTGAGGTTGCAGTGAGTCGAGATCTCGCCACTGCAGTCCAGGCTGGGTGACCAAGTGAGACTCTGTCTCAAAAAATAGAAAAAAGTGCAGCTTTTTTTAGGATTGAGGTCAAGAGGGAAATTTCCTCCTCAGGCTCATCAAGAGGACATTGTATGGTATAAACAATGTCATCAACAACTTCCTGGCAGCATTAATGTTCCCAACAGCCATTAATTTTTTTTTTTTTTTTCGAGACGGAGTCTTGGCTCTGTTGCCCAGGCCAGAGTGCAGTGGTGTGATCTCGGCTTACCAAAATGTCCACCTCCCGGGTTCTAGTGATTCTCCTGCCTCAGCCTCCCAAGTAGCTGGGATTACAGGTGCCTACCACCACGCCCGGCTAATTTTTTTCTATTTTTAGTAGAGACAGGGTTTCACCATGTTGGTCAGGCTGGTCTCAAACTCCTGACCTCAGATAATCTACCCACCTTGGCCTCCCAAAGTGCTGGGATTACAGGCGTGAGCCACCATGCCTGCTGTCAGCCATTAATTTCTAATGACACTTCTTAGAGTGTCAGCCAGGGCTATGAAGCCAACACACTGTTCAGTAAACACAGTTCTGCCGGGGGTCAGAACAGTGTGATCCAGGCTCAGCTCTCTGCTGCTTTGGCCTCATCCTCGGGTAGATTTTACAGTCCCTCATCTAAGGAAGGGGCTATGTTCTTCTAGCAGTCCTCCCTAATGATTTCTTTTACTCAAATATTTGGGCAGTGGAAGGTTTAACAAGTTCCTGGAAGACATTTTATATTACCAATTAAAGATCTATTCGTGGTCGGGCGTGGTGGCTCACGCCTTTAATCCCAGCACTTTGGGAGGCCGAGGCAGGCGGATCAAAAGGTCAGGAGATCGAAACCATCCTGACTAACATGGTGAAACCCCATCTCTACTAAAAATACAAAAAATTAGCCGGGTGTGGTGGCGGGTGCCTGTAATCCCAGCTACTCGGGAGGCTGAGGCAAGAGAATGGCGTGAACCCGGGAGGCGGAGCTTGCAGTGAGCCGAGATCACGCCATTGCACTCCAGCCTGGGCCACAGAGCTAGACTCCATCTCAACAAAAAAAAATCTATTCATAAGCTCCCACTGCAGACAAATTTGAGGGCTCTTTTAACAATCCGGTTAACTTGCTTCTAGTCATTGGTATACATGCCTAGGGTCCTTATTGCATGGGCTCTGTCATCTTTCCTATGTCTTAAATACAAAGTAATGCAGTCATAAACACCAGATACATTGTTAATACAAGAAATTATTATATAAGCTCCTTTTGAAAGGAGACTGAGCTTTAGAGAAATGTCTATGATACCAATAAAAAAACTCATTCATGCACTCATTACATTGAATTAAGCACCAGGCATTATGGTGAGTGTGGGGGTAATTGGGTAGGTACTCTGTTTATGTCCTTTAAAATTCCCACCTGACCTCATTTTCAGATGAAGACACAGGTAGTGGGGACATGGAACCCAAATCTTTAAGGCTTTGAAATTCTGGGTGATTGCCACAAAGATTATGAGGCCTGACAACCAGTCAGAATGAAATAAGCCTGGGTTGTTTTTTTTTCCTTCAACTTTTAAGTTCAGGGGTACATGTGCAGGATGTGCAGGTTTGCTACAAAGGTAAATGCATGTCATGGTGGTTTACTGCCCAGTTCATCCCACCACCTAGATATTAAGCCCAGCATCCATTAGCTATTCTTCCTGATGCTCTCCCTCCCCCTCCCCCACAGGCCCCAGGGTGTGTTATTCCCCTCCATGTGCTCATGTGTTCTCTTCATTCAGCTCCTGCTTATTGAACATATGTGTGCATGTATCTTTATAATAGAATTATTTATATTCCTTTGGGTATATTTAACCTGATTATTAAAGGCTTTGAGGATTTCCTTGCCTCTTTATGTTCACTGGAAGTTTAATTTTTATAAATTTCCCCCTTAGTTTCCTTTTGTCATCATGACAGGAAGTTGAGTAGACATTGTATGTTTTTCTTCATTGTTTCAGATTTTGAGATACAGAGTGAAAATGGGGAGAACTGTAATCAAGACATGTTTGAGAATGAATCACGTGAGATATTCTCGGAAATGCCTGAAGGTGAAAGTGCTCAGCACTCCGATGGGGAAAGTGACTTTGAGAGAGATGCTGGCATCCAGAGGCCCCAGGGACACACCCCAGGCAAGGACCACGGGGAGGTGCTCTCTCAGGACAGGGAAGTTGGCCAGCTCATAGGCCTGCAGGGCACCTACCTAGGGGAGAAGCCCTACGAATGTCCCCAGTGTGGGAAGACCTTCAGCCGGAAATCCCACCTCATCACACACGAGAGGACCCACACAGGAGAGAAATACTACAAATGTGATGAATGTGGAAAAAGCTTTAGTGATGGTTCAAATTTTAGTAGACACCAAACCACTCACACTGGGGAGAAGCCCTACAAATGCAGAGACTGTGGGAAGAGCTTTAGCCGGAGTGCCAACCTCATAACCCACCAGAGGATCCACACCGGGGAGAAGCCCTTCCAGTGTGCCGAGTGTGGCAAGAGCTTCAGCAGGAGTCCCAACCTCATTGCACATCAGCGCACCCACACGGGAGAGAAACCCTACTCGTGCCCTGAGTGTGGAAAAAGCTTTGGCAACCGATCCAGCCTTAACACGCATCAGGGGATCCACACTGGAGAAAAGCCCTATGAATGTAAAGAATGCGGCGAAAGCTTTAGTTACAACTCCAACCTAATCAGACACCAGAGAATCCACACAGGAGAGAAACCCTACAAATGTACCGACTGTGGGCAGAGGTTCAGCCAGAGTTCAGCCCTCATTACCCACCGGAGAACCCACACAGGAGAGAAACCCTACCAGTGCAGTGAGTGTGGGAAAAACTTCAGCCGCAGCTCCAACCTGGCCACACACCGGAGAACCCACATGGTGGAGAAGCCCTATAAGTGTGGGGTGTGTGGAAAGAGCTTCAGCCAGAGCTCCAGTCTGATTGCACACCAGGGCATGCACACAGGGGAGAAACCCTACGAGTGCCTGACGTGTGGGGAGAGCTTCAGCTGGAGCTCCAACCTCCTCAAGCACCAGAGGATCCACACGGGAGAGAAGCCCTACAAATGCAGCGAGTGTGGGAAATGCTTCAGCCAGCGCTCCCAGCTCGTAGTGCACCAGCGGACCCACACGGGCGAGAAGCCCTACAAATGCCTCATGTGCGGCAAGAGCTTCAGCCGGGGCTCCATTCTGGTCATGCACCAGAGAGCCCATTTGGGAGACAAGCCCTACAGGTGCCCTGAGTGTGGGAAAGGCTTTAGCTGGAACTCAGTCCTCATTATACATCAGCGAATCCACACTGGGGAGAAGCCCTACAAATGCCCCGAGTGTGGCAAAGGCTTCAGCAACAGCTCTAACTTTATCACACATCAGAGAACTCACATGAAAGAGAAACTTTATTGAAGTGGCAAAGAGTGAAAGTGAGGGACTGGCCTGGAGTGGGAGTTGCCACACTGCCCCAACAGTGATTCCCTTTCAAAGAGCTGTGCTTCCTAAACATTCTGGGGGGTTTTGCCAGAACCTTCCCCTTGCTCATCCTCATTTCCAGGACACTGTCATTTTAGTGGTCTGAGTCAAGTCCCGTGTACGTTCAAGAACAGAGCATAGGAGTGGAAGGTCTGGAAAGTTGGGTCTTTTTCCCTTACATTGGGTGACTTGATTGGCCCTGTCTCTCGTGATTCCTCTGTGCCTCAGTTTCCTCTTTGGTAAAATGGGGGGAAATGTTTCTCCATGTGGAATGGAAGACAGCATGGCCCACAATGTGGGCCGAGTCCTCAGAGAAATACTGGAAATCATTGGTGTGGTTCTGGTTGTTTTGTTGTTTTGCTGCCACGTTATTGGGCTAAGGTGCCTTCACCCCAAGCTGTTAGTGTTCCAGGGCTCCCTGCCCATGCTACAATCTGCTCTTCTGGCTTTGGTGTCTTGGGCTTTGATTTCAGGTCAAGATGGACGGGCTTCACCAGTTCTGAGTCACCCATGTGAAGGTAAAGCCCCTTTCTATTTCCAGAAATTGTCAGGAGTACAGAAACTTGAGAAAGTACAACCTGGATCCAGTATCCCAGTGTCCTTTCCATTGGTAAGAGTTGGACAGGGCCTTCAGGAAAGGGGTAAACTGAGGACATTTCAGTGCTTGCTTTTGTCTCTGCCTACTGTCCTGTGGTAGGTCAGCTACCAGGGGAACACATTTGTTCTCATGGGGTTTTGTCTTGGAGAGTGTAGTGAAGTCCGAGAGCCCCAGCTGCCAACCCATGGTGGATGGTAACTTCTGTCTCATCAAGAGTAAAACAGTCCTGCATGCAGCAGGGTGGGTTTGTGCCTTTGGCCCAATGGATACATAGCCCCATAATTTCTGAATTATTCTATGCACTTGTTTCCCTCTTCTTTTATTTTTTATTTGATATATGCCGACCTAGAATCCTGTCGGGTAGCTTTTGTCTACTAAGAACATTATTATTATTATTATTATTTTTTTTTTTTTGAAATGGAGTCTCACTCTGTCGCCCAGGCTGGAGTGCAGTGGTGCGATCTCGGCTCACTGCAAGCTCCGCCTCCCGGGTTCACGCTATTCTCCTGCCTCAGCCTCCTGAGTAGCTGGGACTACAGGTGCCCGCCACCATGCCTGGCTATTTTTTTTTTTTTTTTTTTTTTTTTTTTTTAGTAGAGACGGTTTCACCATGTTAGCCAGGATGGTTTCGATCTCCTGTCCTCGTAATCCGCCCACCTTGGCCTCCCAAAGTGCTGGGATTACAGGCGTGAGCCAGCACACCCAGCCAAGAACATTATTTTTAAAGAAGTGCCAACTTTGAGGACATATCTGTTCCCTGGAGATATTTGGGCTTGAATCAGGAGTTTGTCCTACAGGTGTCACCCTTGATCTCGGGATGCTACCAGGGCTTTGTTATCGGGATCCTCGCACCTGGAGAGTGAAGATGGGCATGACGGCAGGTGAAGGGGTTTGCTGTGAAGGAAGAGGAGATAAGGCATTTCCAGGAAATGGGAAACTGCCTCCTCCTACACATGGGGCCTGTGCTCAGAATGGGCTTAGTTCTTACAGGATGGATGCTCAGTATTCCTTAATAAAGTAGAGTTCCATTCTTTTCCTGAGTCTGTCTTTTACTGTGTTAAAAACCTGAACTAGGCTGGGCGTGGTGGCTCACACCTGTAATCCCAACACTTTGGGAGGCTGAGGCGGGTGGATCACAGGGTCAGGAGATCGAGACCATCCTGGCTAACATGGTGAAACCCCGTCTACTAAAAATACAAAAAATTAGCCGGGCGTGGTGGCGGGCACCTGTAGTCCCAGCTACTTGGGAGGCTCAGGCAGGAGAATGGCATGAACCCAGGAGGCGGAGCTTGCAGTGAGCTGAGTTCGCACCACTGCACTCCAGCCTAGGTGACAGAGCAAGACTCCATCTCAAAAAAAAAAAAAAAAAGTATACAATAAATGGTAAAAAGAGCTGGCACAGTGGCACACACCTGCAATCCCAACACTTTGGGAGGCCGAGGTGGGTGGATTGCCTGAGCTCAGGAGTTCGAGACCTCCCTGGGCAACATGGCAAAACCTCGTCTCTACAAAAAATACAAAAAGTAGCTGGGCATGGTGGCAGACGCCTGTAGTTCCAGCTACTCTGGAGGCTGAGGCAGGAGAATCGCTTGAACCCAGGAGGCAGAGGTTGCAGTGAGCCGAGGTCGCCCCACTGCACTCCAACCTGGGTGACAGAGCAAGACTCTCTTCAAAAGGAAAAGAAAAAAAAAAAAAAAAGCAAAAGATAACCAAAAACACAATCGCTTCACCCTCAGCGTGGCCCTCCAGTCCACCTCTGCAAGTCTTTTACCTGACTTTCATCACTTCCCTTTCCCAGTCCCCACAATGGCTGTGTACCCTTTGGCCATTCTGGGAATGTCAGCTCCCAGGCTCAGCTCACATGTGAGAACCTTGAACCCTTCAGGTGTGAACTCCCTCTGTTTCCTACCTCCAGGCTAACAATCTCTCTGCGCACCCTCAGCCTCTCACCCCTACCCTGAGCCTGGAGCTATGCTTTCAGCTTCATAGTAACCTCCACCCAGAGCTTCCCCTCCACTTCTCCAGGATCAGGACCTTGCCTCATCAGCTCTTTCCTGTCTTGATTTTAAGTCTCTCTCTTGGCTTCTTCCTGCCACCTACTCACCCATTGAAGTTGTTCCTGGAATCTCAAACTCAGCATGTCCCCTGACTGCCTCTTCTTGCCTTTCCTCTTTGTGAGTAGCACCATCACCTTTCCTGCCTCACCCAATCCCAAAACCTGGGATCATCCAAGACGCCTTCCTCCCTCAGAGCCATTCATTCGGGAACCACAGCGTGCACATTCTGCCTCCCTACTCAGCATTCCCAGCCTCAAAGCCCCTGGCAGAGTTCAGACCTTTGCCTGGCAGCTGCCACAGCCCTTCCTGGTTGCTTCCCAGCAATTTGACTTCCGTTTCCTGCCTCAGCCTCTTGAGTATCTGGGATTACAGGCATGCGCCACCGCTACTTCCTTCCCAGTTGCTTCCCGGCAATTCTACGTCCATTTCCCCTATGGCTGTGGGATGTTTTATCAAGACGGTGAAAAAGGAAAACGGACAAAAGTGAGATTTTGTCCAAAGATCTGAAATAGCTTAACTGGGCCAGGGAGCAGGGAGGCTAGAACCGCCCTCCATTTGATAATCTCCAAGGCCATCTGTGAGAGACTATGGAGACTATGGGTACAGCAAGCCCAAGACATGGGGTCCCTGCTGAACTTCCTGGTTATGAGACAGGACACCCTTCAGGGATAAAGGGCCAGGAAGGATGATCACAAGTCACACGCAAGGAATGACCAGTTACAGTTGTGGATTGTCCTGATACTAGCTTTAGTCTTTTAGAGAAGACTAAACATTGTAGCTAATATATCTTTTTTTTTTTTTTTTTTTAAACAGTCTCCCTCTGTCACCCAGACTGGAGTTCAGTGGCATGATTTCAGCTCACTACAATCTCTGCCTCCCCGGTTCAAGCGATTCTCCTGCTTCAGCCTCCTGAGTAGCTGGGATTACAGGCGCCCACCACCACACCAGGCTAATTTTTTTGTATTTTTACTAGATTTGGGGTTTCACCATGTTGGCCAGGCTGGTCTCGAACTCCTGACCTCAAGTGACCCGCCCGCCTTGGCCTCCCATAGTGCTGGGATTACAGGTGTAAGCCACTGCACTGGTCCGTCCCTGGTATTTCTATGAAGTCATTTCCTTTGAACACACCTCCATTTAGGACGTAGCATTTCGCAAAACATTTATTAATACCACTGCATTGGAGTTATTTGGGTTGCACATAACTCCGTGGCAGCGTTTTAGAAAATGCACCCTCCGCTGCATTGCATTCCTTAAGAAGAAGGAGTGTCTCCCTTTTTTTTCTCCCACCACAGCACACTCGCCGCCTGGTGCTTGGCCCAAATTGCTCCCCAACTGTTGAATGAAAGTCAGTGGTATTAATCTCGAGTGACCCAGGACTGTGCAAGCAGGAAATGAGGAATTGTGTGTGTGGTAGGTGAGGGGGGGAGGAACAGAGTGGTAAAGCATTACCACAGCTACCAACCATGCCAGAGAAAAGTGCTTTAAGTGGCAGAAAACCTTAATTGGAGTCCCAGCTTCATAAGGGCAGAGACCTCAGTCCCAAACTGTCTCGATTTATTCATCTGCATAGTAAGGATAAATAGGGACTAACAGGGTTAAACAGCTGCTCTCGGCCCTAAGTGAAAATACTTTATAAACTGGCGTGGCAGCTCATGCCTATAATCCCAGCACTTTGGGAGGCCCACGAGTTCAAAACCAGCGTGGGCAACATAGTTAGACCTCGTCTCTATTAAAAACAAAACAAAGCCGGGCGCGGTGGCTCGCGCCTGTAATCCCAGCCAAGGCGCGTGGATCATCAGGTCAGAAGCTCAAGACCAGCCTGGCCAAAATGGTGAAACGCCGTCGCTACTAAAAATATTAAAAAAAAAAAAAAAAAAAAAAAAAATCAGCCGGGAGTGGTGGTGGGCGCCTTGTAATCCCAGCTACTCGGGAGGCTGAGGCAGAGAACTGCTCGCACCCGGGAGGCGGAGGTTGCAGTGAGCCGAGATCGCGCCACTGCACTCCAGCCTGGGCGACAGAGCGAGACTCCGCTTCAAAATAAATAAATAAAAAATAAAAAACAAAACAAAACAAAAAATTTTGTAAAGAGCCCTCTCGCTCATTACCACCAGGGCCGCGCAGGGCGAGAGGTCTCCATCTCCGATAGGAGGCAAGACCCACACCCTCCCAGGTGCGGGAGTTGTGGCTGCGGTTCGCGACCCCGCCCCGCTTATCCCCTGGTAGAAAAGTCCCACCTGTCATCAATGATTCGTCTGAAACGAATAGGCGCCTGAGATATCCTCACATTTTATTGGCTGCCGCTGCTGTCTGTCTTCGGGCGGCGGCCTCTGGGAAATGTAGTTCCGGAGAACATGGAGTCCTTCTGGGGCTAGGTTTTCCGCTTCCGGTGCTCAGTGGCTATCCGAATAGCCGTGTTTGGGGCCTGGGCTCGGGCTTCTTGCGTCCCCGCGAAGAACATGTCACGGGGCCGAATCGTCCGTATTCTCTCAGCCTCAAGCTCCTCTACTTTTCAACCAGATCACTAGCCCTTGACTCCTCTTATCAAACTTCCGGAACTGCCACCCCACCAGTGACAACACAGGCACCAGGGCATGCAACAGGGCTGGGACAGGAAGGCTGTCTTCTTCACCTGAAGCCTGCTGGGCTAACACTTGCGGTTTTTACTAGAGTTCACTTTGTAATATATGTCTCTGACTCTAGAATTTCAAGAGAAGTTCCACTTAGTGACTCCTAAGTGGAAGTTCTAAGATGGCTTCCCAGTGAGGTGATAGAAGAGGTTTGAGCTTCAGAGTGCAGTTGCAAGGCTCTCCTCTGACCTGAACAATGGCTGTAGCTGTGGACCAACAAATCCAGACTCCTTCAGTACAAGATCTCCAAATAGTTAAACTGGAAGAAGATTCCCACTGGGAGCAGGAAATTTCCCTTCAAGGGAATTACTCTGGACCAGAGACATCCTGCCAGAGCTTTTGGCATTTCCTTTACCAAGAAGCATCAGGACCCCGAGAGGCCCTCCTCCAGCTCCGGAAGCTCTGTTGTCAGTGGCTAAGGCCAGAGAAGTGTGCAAAAGAGCAGATCTTGGAATTGCTGGTCCTAGAACAGTTCCCGACTGTCATTCCCCAGGAGATCCAGATCTGGGTCAGACAGCAGCATCCGGAGAGTGAAGAGGAGGCAGTGGCCCTAGTGGAAGACTTGCAGAAAGAACCTGGAAGACAGAGCCTGGAGGTGAGGTATAAAAACATAGTTCTGAGCAGTTAAAATAGAGATATGTGAGAAACAGAGCTGCCTTGGGTTGCTAGCAGTGTGGGTGATGCGTAGTACCTCACTATTGGTGTTAAACTGAAATTTGGTTATTTCGTGGTCATGGTAGCTGCAACTTTCCTTCCAAGTTCAGGCTGACTCTTCTGAGAATGCACAACATTGGCTGCTCTGAGTGTCCGTCCCTGCTATTAAATAAGAAAATTGCTTAAAATGGCATGAGCCTCATTCTGATCAGGGAGGAGCACATATGACAGGGATGACTTTTTGGAGAACAGCTCTCATTCTGTAGCAGCCAGCCAGAGGCGAGCAGTTTCAGTGGTCTCTGTCGACATTATTGAGCCTATTGCAAAACACCTGAATTATCCTATGTCTCTTTGCCTAGGGGTTGGCAAGGCAGGTAGGAGCAGTCCCCAGAGAGCTGGGTGGCCAGGATGCAGTGGTCCATGGCCTTATCTCCATAAAGCCTTCCACATATCCACCCTTTTTACTGCTGTTGCAGGCTTTTGCATAAGATTGGCTTTTTCCTCTGGTTTTTTTTTTTTTTTTTTTTTTTTTGGAGAGGGAGTCTCACTCTGTCACCCAGGCTGGAATGCAGTGGTGCGATCTCGGGTCACTGCAACCTCCGCCAGCCGGGTTCAAGCGAGTCTCCTGCCTCAGCCTCCCTAGTAGCTAGGACTACAGGCGCCCACCACCACGCCCGGCTAATTTTTGTATTTTTAGTAGAGACGGGGTTTCACCATATTGGCCAGGCTGGCCTCGAACTCCTGACCTTGTGATCCACCCGCCTCGGCCTCCCAAAGTGTTGGGATTACAGGCGTGAGCCACTGCACCCAACCTTTCCTCTGCTTTTTTATGTTTGGGATGCTTAAGTTTTAGTTCCTACAGAATTTTGACCACTTCCAGTCCTTGAAGAGGGACAGGATGTGCTCTCAAAGAAGGAGCCCTCAGGATCAGTACTGAGTTCTCTAAACATCCATCCGAAGCAAGCACAGACAGAATCTGTCTGTTCCAGGCAATGGTGAAGAAGTTCACAGCCAGAACCAGAGGAACAGTTGAAGCACAGCCCCAAAATAGAACTCTAGCCCGTCCACAAGAGTGGTAAGAAGTAGCAGTGTGGGCCCTCGCGCGCTGCGCGGCCGGGTCGCCGCCGGGCCGTGGTGTACGTGCAGAAGGCGCAGAGCGAGCGGCACCCGCTTGCCCTCCACAGCCTGGGCCGGGCCGCCCAGGACGCTGAGGCGGTGGCGGCGGCCGAGAGAGCCGGTCTTGCGCTCCGCAGGCTCGCGCGCCCGAGCCCAGGTTGGCGTTCGCCGCACAGGCCGCGTTCTCTCAGCCTACGGCGGCGATGAGGCGCTGAGGCGGCCGCCGGCGCTGCGCCGGGGCCTAGGACTCGGAAGCGGCCGGGCCGAGGGCCTTGGGTGCCGGCCTCCCTGAGCCAAGGGTAGCCAGTGCATGGCGCAGTGACAGCCCCTATCTCTCTCTCCGCTCCCCAGCCTCGGGCGAGGCCGTCGGGCCGCCACCCCTCCTGCTCAGCTGCCGTCGCCATGGCCAATGACAGCTGCGGGCCCGGCGAGCCGAGCTCGAGCGAGCGAGACCGGCAGTACTGAGAGCTGTGCGGGAAGATGGAGAACCTGCTGCGCTGCAGCCGCAGCTCCTTCTGCTGCAAGGAGCGCCAGCGTCAGGACTGGAAGAAGCACAAGCTCGTGTGCCAGGGCAGCGAGGGCGCTCTCGGCCACGGAGGGGGCTCTCACCAGGACTCCGGCCCCGCGCTGCCGGCTGCAGCGCCGCCGTCCAGGGACGGGGCCCGGGAGGCCAGGAAGGCAGCGAGGCGCCGGGACAGCGCCTCCGGGGACGCAGCCAAGGCAAAGGCCAAGCCCGCGGCCGACACCGCGGCGGCCGCGTTCCCGTCTCGCGCGTCCCCGGGCCGGACAAAAGCCATGGTTGCTTGTTATCCGGTCAATGGAACGGGTTATGTACGTCATGTTGATAATCCAAATGGAGACGCAAGATGTGTGAAATGTATTACATTACGTTAAAGACTGGGATGCCAAGGTAAGTGGAGGTATACTTCGAATTTTTCTAGAAGGTAAAGCCTAGTTTGCTGACATTGAACCCAAATTTGATAGACTGCTGTTTTTCTGGTCTGACCGTCGCAACCCTCATGAAGTACAACCAGCATATGCTACAAGGTACGCAATAACTGTTTGGTATTTGATGCAGATTAGAGAGCACGAGCTAAAGTAAAATATCTAACAGGTGAAAAAGGTGTGAGGGTTGAACTCAATAAACCTTTAGATTCAGTCAGTAAAGACGTCTTATAGAGCCTTTGATCCAGCAATACCCCACTTCACCTACAATAATTGTTGACGCTATTTGTTAATTTGTGAATACGAATAAATGGGATAAAGACAAATAGACAACCAGTTCGCATTTTAATAAGGAAACAGAAACAACTTTGTGTGTTGCATCAAACAGATTTTGACTGCTGTGACTTTGTACTGCATGATCAGTTTAGAATCTGTGATTGCTTACAAGAAGATAAGCTACTAATTGAAAATGTTTTTACCTCTGGATATGAAATAAGTGCCCTGTGTAGAACTCTTTTCATTCTTATATTTTGCCAGATCTGTTACCTAGCTGAGTTAATTTCATCTCTCCTCTTTTTTATATATGTCAAGTTTGAATTGGGATAATTTTTCTATGATTAGGTACAATTTATCAAAACTGAATTGAGAAAAAATTACAGTACTTCTCAAAATAACATCAATCTATTTTTGTAAAACTCTTCATACTATTAAATTTTGCCCTAAAGACCTCTTAATAATGATTGTTGCCAGTGACTGATGATTAATTTTATGTTACTTAAAATAAAGAAAAGGAGCACTTTAATTACAACTGAAAAATCAGATTGTTTTGTAGTCTTTCCTATCTTACACTAATTTGAACTCTTAAAGATTGCTGCTTTTTTTGGACATTGTCAATAATGAAACCCAATTGTAAAACAGTCACCATTTACTACCAGTAACTTTTAGTTAATGTCTTACAAGGAAAAAGATACAATAAGAAGAGTTTAATTTTTTTTTTTTTTTTAGAGTCTTGCTCTGTTACCCAGGGTGGAGTGCAGTGGTGCATTCTCGGCTCACTGCAACCCCCACCTCCCAGGTTCAAGCAATCCTCCCGCCTCAGCCTCACAACTAGCTGGGACTACAGGCACACACCACCATGCCTGGCTAATTTTTGTATTTTTAGTAGAGACTGGGTTTCACCATGTTGCCTAGGCTGGGGTTTAAGTTAAATTTTTTAAAAAACTAAAGTGACTGGCACTAAATGAACTTGAGATTATCCTCAGCGTCAAGTTCCTAAGATAAGGGCTTTCTTAAGCTTTCAGATACATGTATCCTCTAGATGTAGACAATAATGTCCCATTTCTAAGTCTTTTCCTTTGCTTCTCCTTAAGTTGATTGTACTTCCAAATTTGCTGTTATTTTTTTTCCTAATACTGTGATTTATTTGATCTACAGACAGGAACCTTGTCTCTATTGAAGAGCATCAAGGGGAGATTAGGTACGCCTTGAAACCGAAGTGTGTTGTTACCGACTTAATGTGCAGTAACTCCACAGATATCTGTGAAGGCACTTCCCAGATGTGATGCCAGTCTTCTTACCTGTACTGAAAGATGTTTAGCTTAGAAAAAAAAAAGTGCAAAATCAGATTTAAAAAAAAACAAAAAGAAGTAGCAGTGTCGGGAGGAAGGAAGTACCCTTCTGTGGGGAGGATATAGAAGTACTTTGTGAGTGCAGAAAGTGGGGTAGAAGGTACAGCTCCCTTCTACTTAGAAGATTGGTTTGTTGCACTCAGGCTGACCACATGAATCTCTGGGATCCTAAATGGGCACCTCCAAAGCAAAGAAGGACCTCGGTTGGCATGTTTTGTAAAACAACATAGGGGAGCCTGTGGCACCTTTCCTTATGTGAGTCAGAGATTACCGGTCCCAATAGGTTACAGTTGGAGACAGATTTTAGGTCTGGTTGGTGGGAAGGGCAAAAGGGTAGGGTTAAACTAAGGTGCAGTAATCCTTAAAACAGTTAAGTGTCCCCAAACCAATTTAGATGACTCAGGTGCGTTATCAAAACTGAAAAACAAGGCCAGTTATGGTGGCTCATGCCTGTAATTCCAGTACTTTGGAGGCTGAGGTGGGTGGATTGCTTGAGCCCAGGAGTTCGAGATGAGCCTGGGCAATATGGTGAAACTCTGTCTCCTCTAAAAATACAAAAACAAAAAATTAGCTGGGCTGAGGTGGGAGGATCACCTGAGCCCAGGAGGTTGAGGCTGCAGTAAGCCAAGATCACGCCACTGCACTCCAGCCTGGGCGACAGATCGAGGCCCTGTCTCAAAAAAACAAAAAACAAACAAAAAACCTGAAAAACAAAATCATGAAACCCTGACAGTCAGCACCTAGATGGATATGGAGGGGAAAACCTAAAACTTTCATCTTAGAAACGTTTCATTTTGGCCGGGCGCGGTGTCTCACGCCTGTAATCCCAGCACTTTGGGAGGCAGAGGCGGGTGGATCACGAGGTCAGGAGATCGAGACCATCCTGGCTAACACAGTGAAATGCCGTCTCTACTAAAAATACAAAAAATTAGCCAGGCGTGGTGGCGGGCGCCTGTAGTCCCAGCTACTTGGGAGACTGAGGCAGGAGAATGGCGTGAACCTGGGAGGCGGAGCTTTCAGTGAGCCGAGATTGTGCCACTGCACTCCAGCCTGGGCGACGGAGCGAGACTCCATCTCAAAAAAAAAAAAAAAAAAAAGAAATGTTTCATTTTGGTTTTTCACCAACCTTCCTTTGATAGGACAAAGCAGATACTAAGAGGGGGAGGAAAGGCTGTTCTGTGTCTGAACCCAGTTGGGCTAGTCCCCAAGAGGAGCGGAGAGCCATATACTCTAATGCCTCCCTTTTCTTCCCCCAGCCCTGCCTGATGTGGCTCTGGGAATTCCTGCAGAGAAGAGCAGGGGTGGCCAGGAGATAGGGAACAGCTCCCAGGTGAGTCAGCCATTTTTCTTATACAGGTCACCTTTTCTCTCTCTCTCTCTCTCTCTCTTTTTTTAATAGAAATATAACTCTGAGGCACAGCTCAGTTTTCTCCTTTTAGGAAAACTATTAAGTCATTTGTCTTTACAGATTATATTTCTTTTTTAAATTTTCTCTATATTTTTATTATACTTTAAGTTCTGGGGTACATGTGCAGAACGTGCAGGTTTGCTACGTAGGTATACACGTGCCATGGTGGTTTGCTGCACCCATCAACCCATCGTCTACATTAGGTATTTCTCCTAATGCTCTCCCTCCCCTAGCCCCCAACCCCCCTCAGGTCACTTTTTACTACCCAAGTGGGGCTCCTGCAACCAACCCTCTTGCTGCTCAGAAATTCCAAAAGAATTTTACCCAGCAAGGAGGCCCAGTAACTTTACAATTTAGGCTCCAAAATTTCATCAGCCTGAAAAAGATTGCCCAAATCTCTTTACCCATAGGAGGCCAGTGCCATGGCTGTGGTAATGAGGGATTGCATTAAAATTATTCTTTTCTTTGACCCTGAAATAATCAGATTCTACTGATCTGCTTGTTTGCCTTAAAGATACTGGTTACTTCATTCTGTGTTGGGATCTTGCTCACATGGCTTGCAGTACTGTGTAGTGGAGGAAAAAAAACAAAAACCAAAAGCTTCAGAGTCCAACAGCCTTGAGTTGAATTCCTAGCCATACCCTGGACTCGCTGTGTAACTCTGGGCAAGTCTGAGAAGCTTCTGGCTCAGTGCGTAATGTCAGCTTGTTTTTTTCTCTGTCTCCTCCTGCCCCCTTGATTGCATTTAAAAGCCAAAATAATCACTGTTTCGTTTCTTCTAAGTCTGTTTTGTCACTTGCCCTGACTCAGGCATCAGAGAGGCATTTTGTTCCGAGGCCATGTGTTTTGAGAAGGGGTGTTGTTTCCTCAGGAGCTAGCGACACCTGGTGATTTGGCTGTGTATATCTCCTAGGAGGCATGGAGGGATCCAGAACCTGGACAGAAGAACCACCTAGAAATAACTCAGCAGAATTCTGAAAATGAGGTCACGCTGGGTAAGAATGCCTTTTTTTTTTTTCATAGTCAAAGTTAGCTATGGAGTTTCTGTAGTATTCACTACTCCAGACCTTTTTCAGGTTGAATTTTTTTTTTCTTTTTCCCTATGTCTGTTCTTACTTATTTTTTTAAAACTCTTATTTCAGTAGTTTTTGGGGAACAAGTGGTGTTTGGTTGCGTGGAAAAGTTCTTCAGTGGTGATTTCTGAGATTTTGGTGCACCCATCACCCAAGGGCAGTCTTTTTTATCTATCCATCAAGTCTGTACCCAGTGTGTAGTCTTTTTTTTTTTTTCGAGACTCATTCTATCACCCAGGCTGGAGTGGAGTGGTGCAATCTTGACTCACTGTAACATCTGCCTCCCGGGTTCAAGCGATTCTCCTGCCTCAGCCTCCTGAGTAGCTGGGATTACAGAGATGTGCCACCACGCCCAGCTAATTTTTGTATTTTTGTGTTTTTTGTAGAGACAGGGTTTCACCATGTTGGCCAGGCTGGTCTTGAACTCCTGACCTTAAGTGATCTGCCTGCCTCGGCCTCCCAAAGTGCTGGAATTACAGGCCTGAGCCACCATGGGGCCCCAGTGTGCAGTCTTTTATCCCCTCAGTCTGTACCCAGTATGTAGTCTTTTATCCCTCACCCCCCTGCTCCCACGCTTTCCCTCTGGGTTGAATATTTCAAATCTATTTCTTCCTTAAATCTTACTCAAAAGAAATCTAATACCATAGTCAGTTTCACCAAGGATGAATTTCTTGACCCAGAAAGGAAAGCTCATTTTAGGGAGATGGTCAGTTTAGGTATGTGTCTGAATTTTATTTAAGATAGATGAACATGGAGATATAGTTATGCATTTGGGCCTGAATTTTTTTTTTCTAATTGTTCTTTTCACTGAGCTTTCCCAAGAATCCCCCCAGAATTAAAAATAAAAATTACTATCTCCTCTCCCTGGCATATAAAATGGTTGGGATTAGATTTACCAAACCATTACATCTCCCTTTTGTCTGCCTGCAAACAGATTTTCCAATCCATAGGCCCAAAGTGAACTCCCACGTGGAGTAGGAGGAAAACCCACAGTCTAGATCTTCATATTCTGGAGAAAAGCAGAGTGTGAAAGACTGCTCAGTGGCTGGGGTGAGTCAAGTCTGGCCAGGTGCTAATCTGGAGAAAAACCAAGACCTGAAGCGAGCTGGAGTGGCAGGCCCTGGAGGATGAGGTGGTGGCAGGAGTGCACTGGGGATACAAGGAAACCAAGATTTTCCTGGGAATTCTCAGAGGCCTGGATCCACAAAAAACTCCGCACCCGCCATCGAAACCACCAGGGGTACCGGATTATGGCTGAGCAGCTGCGAGAGCATGGCTTCCTGTGGACCCTGGAGCAATGTTGCTGTCGGTTCAAAAACCTCCTGACCGATTACTGCAAAGCCAGGAGCACCTACACACCAGGCACCAGTGTCTTCTATGATGAGGTGGATGCCCTGATGAGTCTTTGGGCACTTTCTAACACCTTTGATGCCTTAGAGGTGGTAGGAGGCCTTCTTTGGGATTGAGAGGATTCCAAAGGGAACCAGGGCATAACACTAGAAGATGTGGCGGGATGGTAATGATATAGTGGAGGAGTCTCAAGAGGAATCCTGGAGCCTTGGTCCCCAGGCCTTGAGGTGGAATCCCAGTGGCAACTCTCCCCCACAGTGGACCTCAGAGCAGTGGGAGCGATGCATTCCTGTGGGAAGCGTTCAGGCTCAGAATCAGGAGATGTGATTATTGTCCTGGCTCTGCTATGACTAATTTGGGTCTGGAATGGCCTCATCGGGGGAAAAATTGGTGACAACTTTAAGGGAATACTGTTTATATCCTGTCCTCAATATTGCTTGACTCAACCCTCTATTGAACCAGTAGTCCAGGGTGGCTCACAAAGACCACTTTAAGGCTCTTGCTCTGCTGTTTAGCCAAGGAGTCTCCCTTCCTGCCTTTAGTAACAACATTACAGGAACAGAGGAGAGAAAGGTAGGAGTTAAAGATCCAGTCATTTGTTTCCATCTAAAGTGCCCTATAAGCCAGGCATGGTGGCGCAAGCCTGTAGTCCCAGATACTCGGGAGGCTGGGGCAGGAGAATCACTTGAGCCCAGGAGTTGGAGGTCGCAGTGAGCTGTGATCATGCCACTGCATTCCAGCCTGGGTGACAGAGTGAGACCCAGACTCAGTTGAAAAATAATAATATTATTAAAAGAATTTAAAATGAAGTGTTCCATAGATGTGAACCCTGCGTAGATTATATACACCAGTCTGCCATTTAAAAGGTTTGTTGTTCTTGGGCAACCTCTTTAAATACCCTTAGCGTCCATTTTCTCATCTGGACAGTGGACACTGTGATGGTTTCTAACTCCCTGGGCTGTTATGAGGATCCTGACACAGTATTAGCACTTGGCAAATGTTAGTTTTCATTATCATCATTATAATTATTATGAAAATAGATAAGTACATTGTCTTGTACCCTCAAAGGAGTAAAAGGGGGAAAATGTCTGAGTTATTAAACTTTCTCTTCTGAGAACTAGACCTTCCTGAGAGGCGCCATCATTCTCATTTCACCCGTCACTTTCAGACATGGGAACAGAAAATGAATTTCAGAACTTCATGTCCCCTCCTGCTTTTCCCTGAGCAGGACTTCCAGTTCCCCAGCCAGATGGGGTCACATTGCTGCAGAAAAGTGAAGAGCTTTGGAATGAAGATCTCCCGGACTTCAAGGAGATTCAGAAAACGTCCAGTGCAGGTGGGAAATGAGTGGGAGCTAGCATTCCAGCAACAAAGTCAGCCCTGGGATTCTAACTCAGACAAGCCAGCACTGGGCAAGGGCTGAGAGGGGAACCAGGCACTCAGTGCACCCAGTTTACTATTCTGTGGTGTGGAAAGCACAGGACTTGAGAAGCAGGTGGCACCCAGGAAAGCCTGTTCCCCTAAGTTTGAAATTTAGTTATCTTAAAAAAAGGTATAACTGAATTATGAATGTTTATGATTTTATCTTTATTTTATTTTTTTTGAGATGGAGTCTCGCTCTGTCACCCAGGTTGGAATGCAGTGGCACAATCTCGGTTCACTGCAGCCTCTACCTCTCAGGTTCAAGCAATTCTCCTGCCTCACCCTCCCGAGTAGCGGGGATTACAGGTGTGCCACCACCATGCCCGTCTAATTTTTATATTTTTAGTAGAGACAGGGTTTCACCGTGGCCAGGCTGGTCTTGAACTCCTGACCTCAAGTGATCCACCCACCTTGTCCCCCCACAAGGTGTTGGGATTACAGGCGTGAGCCACTGTGCCTGGTCTATCTTTAAATTCCTATCTGAATTTGTTTAGGTTTTTTAAATAAAAATCTTTTTTTTGAGAGACAGGCTCACCATGTTGCCCAGGCTGATCTCGAACTCCTCCTGGACTCAAGCTATCCTCCCACCTCAGCATCCCAAAGTGCTGGGATAACAGGCATGAGCCACATGCTTGACCTGAATTTTAACTGCAGTTAATTATCACTTAACCAGCGAATTCACACAGGAGAAATCCCCTGGCCGGGCACGGTGGCTCACACCTGTAATCCCAGCACTTCGGGAGGCCAAGGTAGGTAGATCAGAAGGTCAAGAGATCAAGACCATTCTGGCCAACATAGTGAAACTCCATCTGTACCAAAAATACAAAAATTACCTGGGCATGGTGGTGCGTGCCTGTAATCCCAGCTACTTGGGAGGCTGAGGCAGGAGGATTGCTTGAACCCGGGAGGTGGAAGTTGGCAGTGAGCTGAGATCACGCCACTGCACTCAAGCCTGGGTGACAGAGCAAGGCTCCATCTCTACTACAAAAAAAAAAAAAATTCAACCACCTTAGGAAGCCTTTCATTTATGTATTTCTAGCATGTACTTAGTGTTGCACATGGGAAGGGCTAACAGATGCTGACAGAGTGAACAACTTATTTAAGCTTATCTATTTTGTGTGTGTGTGTGTGTATGACAGGGTCTCACTCTGTTGCCCAGTCTGGAATACAGTGGCATGATCACAGCTCACTGCAAACTCCAACTGCCAGCCTCAGCCAATCCTCCCACCTCAGCCTCTTGAATAGCTGGAACTGCAGGCTCACACCACCACACCCAGCTAACTTTTGTATTTTTAGTAGAGACAGGGTTTCGCCATGTTGCTCAGGCCAGTCTCAAACTCCTAGACTCAAGTGATCCACCTGTCTTGGCTGCCTACATTGCTGGGATTACAGGCATGAGCCACCATGCCCAGCCAAAATTTTTTTTTTAAGGGAAGGGATCTTGCTATGTTGCCCAGGCTGGTCTCAAACTCCTCAGCTCAAGCAATCTGCCCACCTCAGCCTCTGAAAGTGCTGGGATTACAGGCATGAGTCACCATGTCCAGCACACTTTAATATTCACTATGGGCCCTCAAAAGGAAATGTTTGTGGGGCCATCAAAAGCAAATGTCTCTTGAACCTAGTCACCTGGGGGGACAAGTGTGGGAAAGTACACCTGTGTTCCCATGAGAACCACTCAAGAGGAGCAGAAATCTTGTTTTGCTATTTCCTTAATTGCTACTAGGGCTGGGATTTTTTTCATGTTTATTGGCCCCTCTACATTTTTTTCTTTAAAAAAATTCACAAAGCACGTTTATATTTGTTAGCTCTTTTGATTCTTCCTATGATAGTGTGAAGACAGGGACAAAACGCTGCCATTTTACACTCCCAGATCTAACAATAGCTACCAAGTAATTAAGCCATGCGTTTCTTCTAACCTTCGCAATATCACTACGAGGTAGTTCTTACTATCCTCATTTTACAGATAAGGAAACTGAGGCTAAGTGACGCTGGTGGACTTGCCCAAGGCCACACAGCTGGTAACAGGGACTGGCAGTCACTTGAGTCCTACATCAGTACCTTTGCTACTACAGCAGCTCCTCCCCTTTCTAGAGGCCAGGATGAAAAGATGCTGGTGTCAGTGGGGGGCACGAAGGTCCACCCAGTCCCACACATGCAGAGAGGCATCATTTGTTGCTGATAACAAAGTCCTTGGTCTGCAGGGATGCCAGGTGTGGGTGGTGACCAAAGGAGCAGGGTCCATCCCGTTTCCATCTAGGAAGATGTGACCTCTGTGAGTGAAGAGAGGTTCTACTTGGCTCCGTGTTCCATCCCAAGATGTGGCATCATAGACCTGGACTGTACCATCAAAACCTGAGAATACAGAAAAGAGAGGCTTGACAATGAATCCGTAATTTTATTTTAAAATAATTTTCTTTCTATTTTTAATAGAGATGGGGTTTCACCATGTTGACCAGGCTGGTCTTGAACTCCTGGCCTCAAGCGATCCTCCCATCTCAGCCTCCCAAAATGCTGGGATTACAGGCACCCAGCCCCTAAAATACTTTTTATAATTTGTTCTATGGTACCAAAACAGGCTATTGGATGAGGAATCAAGGCACTTAAAAGGCTAACCATGGGCAAGTAGCATGTACCCTCAGTGTTGGCAGCTGATGACTCCCTGGGGCATGTAACCATGCGCATCTGTTGTGCACCTGTTATGCATGAGGCTCGAAGGCTAATTCTGGACAAGTATTAGCTCTTTTAATCCTCAGAACTGTATGACACAGATACTATTATTTTCCCCAGGAAACTGAGGCTTAAGAGACTTCTTCAAACATTTTCAAGTTGCCCCAGAGTCCAATCCCCTACCTCTGGGTCCCTTTCAGCAGATGGCCTTGTCTCCTACTTGATGGGGGAAACAGAAGCCTTTGGAGAGAAATATCCTCATGTCCCTGCACGATCTAGCTGCACGCACTTATCCCATCCTGCCATCTTGGTACTGAAGAGCAAGCCCCTCTACCTGAGCTTGGCTCTTCTGTTCTTTCTGGATCCTGGCATTTCTAATCATCCTTTCTTGCTCTCTTAATGATTTTTTTCAACCCCCACCTGCCTCGACGGATCCTTCCTGTTGGCTTTTAGATACCCACATTAAGTACCCCAAGCAACTAGCTACCACCAGACCAGAACCAGGGGCCTGCTGACCTAGCTGGCTTGCTACTTTTTTTTTTTTTTTTTTTTGAGACAGAGTCTTGCTCTGTCCCCAGTCTGGAGTGCAGTGGCGTCATCTCAGCTCACTGCAACCTCTGACTCCCAGGTTCAAGTGATTCCCCTGCCTCAGCCTCCGGAGCAGCTGGGACTACAAGCGTGCACTGCCACACCCGGCTAATTTTTTTTATTTTAGTAGAGACGGGGTTTCACCCTGTTGGCCAGGATGGTCTCGATCTCCTGACCTTGTGATCCGCCTGCCTCAACCTCCCAAAGTGCTGGTATTATAGGCGTGAGCCACCGCGCCCGGCCAGCTTGCTACATTTCAAAAGGCAAGTGGGCTGAGAAGTACCATTGAGGTGCTGTCCCTGCTGGTCTTTTTTTTTTTTTTTTTTTTTTTTCTTTTTGAGACAGAGTCTCGCTCTGTCGCCCAGGCTGGAGTGCAGTGGTGCAATCTCAGCTCACTGCAAGCTCCACCTCCCAGGTTCACGCCATTCTTCTGCCTCAGCCTCCCGAGTAGCTGAGACTACAGGCACCCGCCACCATGCCCGGCTAATTTTTTGTATTTTTAGTAGAGACGGGGTTTCACCGTGTTAGCCACTGTCCCCTCTTCTTTCTGACCCAGCCCAATGTCTGTCCCAGTGTCTTACTGTCTGCACGCCCCTCCACCAGCCTGAGACCTGAATTCCTGCTAGGCGAGGAAAGGCCGGCTGCCAGTGTGTGCAAGTTTAGTAGCCAGGGTGGGAAACGGCCTGCCACTGAAGAACCTGCAAAGTTCGAATTTCTCTGTGAGCAACTTGAACTTCTGGAGCCAGGTTTATCATGGTGCTGAAGGCTCCTTCCTGAGCACCCAACAGTCCCCTGGAAGAAAGAGATCAGATAACAAGACAAAATCCTGCTGGGCAGTACCTGAGATGGCCAAGCAATTCTTCAGGCCTGGGGCCCAAGTCACTCGCAGCAGCTCTGGGTCAGGGCTAGGTATGGATACTGGGCACTGGACTGAGCTCACAGGATGGCAGAGATCCCGGGGATCAAGAAGACAAAGACGCCCATCTGAGCCAAGGCTGGCAATGCTGGGCCCAGGGCCCTGGCCCCAGCTCCCAACTTCAGCACACCATCTCTCTCCACCAGACCCAGGGCCAGGGCTGCGATTCTCCAACGGTGCCCACTTCTGGCGGGTGTCAACAAGCCCCAGCTGGCCTGAAGCACAGCAGAAGGCAAAGGTGTCTGCATCTAGGACCTGCAGGCTACTCAGCTCCTCACTGTCACTGACATCTGGAAGACCGAGAGCAAAGGAGACAAGCGGCTGGAGGCAGATGGGTCTGGCAATTTGGCAGGGCTGGCTGGTCACAGGTCCCTTCCCACCAGTCCCAGGCAGAATAAATCACATCTCCCTTCCCACTCATCTCATCATTGTCTGCTCAGCTGGTTGGGTGCTGGTCCCTGGGACTGCCTAATCCTGCCCCAGCATAGGAGCCCTTAGAGGCCAGGGCTCACCTCTTATTCACCGTGTATCCCCAACACCTGGCACAGAGGGTTGAACTCAGTTTCTATAGTGGCTGAGTTGGGCTGGGGGGTGATGCCGGCTGGAGCAGTGAGCAAGGGGCAAAGTACCACGGTACCTGAGGTGTACGTGGTCTTCCGGGACTCCAGATCAACGACCTGCAGACTGCGGAGCCTCGCCCCATGGAGGACTCTGGGTGCCACTGCGGAGAAGACGGCCACCCTAGGCCAGAGACTCTCCTCTTTCTCGTGCACAGCAATGGTGCTGACAGCTTTAATGACATCTAGGGGAAAACGAAAAGAGAACTTTAGTGAAGGTCTGAAACATGACAGGCCGCCAGCTGCCTTCCCCTGTACCTTGAGAAGGACAAGGAAGAAAAGGAGCGGCCGGTTGGCGAGAGATGATGTTGCGACATAACCACTCCGGCTTATGTTTACATTTCTGAAACCATCAGAAACATTTCAATTTCTTTATTATTTGTCTTATAAACTGTATTTTGCAAGTGGAAGATAATGCCATCTCAAAACCCAAAAAGCAATTCTGGCTTTTTATACTTTTATGGAGAACAGGTAGAAGACAAGAAAAGGAATGAGCACGCTGCTGATGTCACTTACCCCTTCAGCGACAAGTAACAGGTACAGAATTCACGAACTGATATTATTTCTTCAAAAACATGTTCCATGACCTCGAGTGACTTGCTAAAGCCTAGCAAGTACAGGTCACGTTACAGATGTCATTGTCTTGTAAGGTGGACAAGAAAGTCCACATCTTTTTTACACTGAATGGAACATCCTTGGCTTTGAGTCAAGTTTTGTTTTGGTTCTTTTATTTTTTTGAGACAGAGTCTCACTCTGTTGCCCAGGCTGGAGTCCAGTGGCACAATCTCAGCTCACTGCAGCCTCCGCCTCTCAGGTTCAAGAAATTCTCCTGCCTCAGCCTCCTGAGTAGCTGGAATTACAGATATGCACCCTCATGCCCAGCTAATTTCTTTGTATTTTTAGTAGAGATGGGGTTTCGCCATGTTGCTCAGGCTGGGCTCAAACTCCTGGTCAGGCGACCCACCTACCTCGGCCTCCCAAAGTGCTGGGATTACAGGCATGAGCCACTGCGCCCAGCCAAGTTTTAGTTTTTATTTGGTTGTCTCCACCTGCTTGGTTAGCAGGCAGGTTCTCTTCTCTGTATTCTACATCTGAGGCTTCTCTTAATATACGCTTAATGCTGCCAAAGAGGTGAGAGCTCACCTGAGCAGCCTAAGCTCTGCCCTTGCCACTGCCCCTGCCTAGGGAGAGTAGTTCTCTGGATGAACTCAATTCCTGGAGCAGGTTACAGGAAGCTCCATTTGGGGCTTGGATGCCATGCTATGGTTGCTAATTCACCTTATCTGCATTAAAGTAGATTAATTCCCACCTGGCTCTGAGTCTACTTTTTTTTTTGGAGACGGAGTTTTGCTCTTGTCGCCCAGGCTGGAGTGCAGTGGCATGATCTCGGCTCACTGCAACCTCCGCCTCCCGGGTTCAAGCGATTCTCCTGCCTCAGTCTCCCCAGTAGCTGGGATTACAGGTGCCTACCACCACGCCCGGCTAATTTTTTGTATTTTTAATAGGGACGGGTTTCACCATGTTGTACAGGGTGGTCTTCAACTCCTGAGTTCAAGTGATCCACCCAGCTCAGCCTCCCAAAGTGCTATGATTACAGGCATGAGACTGTGCCCAGCCTGAGTCTACTTCTTAACTGGCTCAGATTAGGGGACAGGGGTGTATGAGTCACACTTTCCTAGAACCCAAACCCCATCAAGTCAAATTCACTCACCACTGTCCTCTGCAACCTGCCACACCTGCAGGTAACAACCTGGAAGGCCACTGGTAACCAACAATCTATTCAGAAAAGACAGAAAATCAGTCCAGACCATGGGGAGCTTATCCACACAGGTCCCTTCCCCTTCCCAGCGCACTTAGCTTGGGACTCCACTTCCCATATCAGGACATCTTACTGCAAGATCATCAAGGCCAACCACCCTCACTTCACAGATAAGGAGCAGGCTCAATCCACTTCAGGGAGACTGAGCCCAAGCTTCCATGTGTCATGATGGTCACCTCCAGAGGACACCAGTATGGGGCCAAACACAACCTGACCCAGAGACTCTTGGCCTCTCCCAACTGAGCAATTATCACCCAAGAGCAACAGAAGAGCATCTTTCTGTCCCGTATCTATTCCCTGGAGCAACTCCGGTAGACCTGTTGCTTACATTAGTCAAAGGGCTCTGGGGGGCTATGAAGCCACAGCAGTGGTTTCTTTGTATTCTGAATCTGTGTGTATCTGTGTGCACACACTTGTGCACTCACATGTGCCCGTGTGCTGAGGGGGTGGGAATGGAGATGAGGAGGCAGAATACCCCCAGGCATTTGCAGCCATCCCATTCCATCCTGTGTGGATGGCTGGATCACAAAATTGACCATACCTGGTATGTGGCACGTGCTTTAGATCAAAGATAGACCTGTCTGAAAATCCTCCATGGCGCACTTTGAAATCTCTTTCTGGGAATAAGCCCTAAAATACAAAGGAGTAGCCATTCAGAGCCAGCTCTTCAAATGAACATTTCAGAGGAACTCTAAGTGAGGAGTCAGGTCCTAGCCTGGCAGGAGGCCATGGAAGCCACTCAGCTGGTGAAAGGGTGTTGGTGTCCTGGTATTTGGCAATGTTGGTCTCAGCTGCCTACACATACAGCTTCCTTTTTCCTTTGCACATCCAAAACCCTTCTCCTAGCCTTTCAATAGCCCCTTTTACTACAGCACAAGCATTATACTCCAGGCCTTCTAGAGAAGCCAGAGAAGCTTAACAGCTTCATCAAAGAGAGCAATGGACACATCCCCATTTCTCCCTCCATTCTCCCGCTGGAAGCCAGGTGGGTTCCTCTAACGATAAAAATTAACAATTACAACTTATCAGTATTCACTGTGTCAGGCGCAGTGTTTAGGGCTTTATCACATTTAATTCTTACAACCTCCTATGATATAGGTACTATAATTATCCCTATTCTACAAATGACACAGCTAAGGCACAAGGAGCTTCAGCCACTTTTCTAAGGTCATACAAGTATTAAGTTGTGAATTTGAACCAAAGTCTGTCTAACCCAAGTCTATACTGTTAGCCACTAGGCTCTACTATCTCCATGTAAGCAACCAGAGGCAAGGGAAAAGGAGGTGGCCATAGAAGAAACAAGGCAAAGCTGGTGGTGAACGGGGAGGTAAATCAGTTCTCACAGCGAGGCTCAGTCTGGGTGAACCCCTGACTCAAGCCTGACTGGAGATGGGGAAGATGAAGAACACTAGGTGCTACCCTATAGCTTCTGTAGCCTCTGAGTTTTATGAGTACAAATTTGGCTTTTTTTTTTTTTAAAACTTTTTTTTTGAGACAGTCTCACTCTGTAGCCCAGGCTGGAGGGCAGTGGCGTGATCTTGGCTCACTGCAACCTCTGTCTCCCCAGTTTAAGCTATTCTCCTGCCTCAGCCTCCTGAGTAGCTGGGACTACAGGTGTGCACCACCACAGCCAGTTAATTTTTGTATTTTTAGTAGAGACGGGGTTTCGCCATGTTGCCCAGGCTGGTCTCGAACTCCCAACCTCAGCTGATCCGCATGCCTCAGCCTCCCAAAGTGCTGGGATTACAGGCGTAAGCCACCACACCTGGTCTTTTTTAACTTTTTAAATTTTGTGAAGAGATGGGCTTGCCATGTTGTCCAGGCTGGACTTGAACTCCTAGGCTCAAGCAGTCCTCCGCCTCAGCTTCAAAAAGTGCTGGGATTATAGGCGTGAGTCACCATGTCAGTCTACAAACTTGGCATTTTTCCTAAGCTTTCCCTCTTGAGATTATAATTCAGTATGTTTGGGAAGCATGCTAGGAATATGCATTTTAGCCAGCACTCCTAATGGCCCTGGTAGGGTGGTCCTCAGGGTACTTTGATAAAAACTGGGCCACATCTGCATGGGATCTAGCCTCTCCCAGGCTGAACAATGTTTTTCTATGTCCTTGTCTAGCCTCTTAGCCTCTTCTCTTCTAAACAATTCGACTCAACTCCATAATATGGTGACGCCCTAAGATAAATTTATTTACTTATTTTTGTGAGATGGAGTGTCATGCTGTTACCTAGGCTGGAGTGCAGTGGTGCCACCTCAGGTCACTGCAACCTCTGCCTCCTGGGTTTAAGGGATTCTCTGGTGCCTCAGCCTCCCCTGAGTAGCTGGGATTAAAGGCATATACCACCACACCTGGCTAATTTTTTTTTTCTTTTTTTTGAGACGGAGTCTCGCTCTGTCACCCAGGCTGGATGCAGTGGCGTGATCTTGGCTCACTGCAAGCTCCACCTCCCAGGTTCAAACAGTTCTTCTGCCTCAGCCTCCTGAGTAGCTGGGACTACAGGTGCACGCCACCACACCCAGCTAATTTTTGTATTATTAGTAGAGATGGGGTTTCACCATATTGGCCAGGCAGGTCTCGAATTCCTGACCTTGTGATCCGCCCACCTCGGCCTCCCAAAGTGCTGGGATTCCAGGCGTGAGCCACGCGCCTGGCCAAATTTGTTTTATTTTTAGTAGAGATGGGGTTTCACCATGTTGGCCAGGCTGGTCTTGAACTTCTGGCCTTGAATGATCTGCCCACGTTGGTCTCCCGCTCCCAAGGTGCTGGGATTACAGGCATGAATCACCGCGCTCGGATTGTTTCTTATTTCATTAAATAATTTAAAACAAAACAAAATAAAAAAGGCCAGGTGCGGTGGTTCACACCTGGAATCCCAGCACTTTGGGAGGCAGGAGGATTGCTTGAGCTCAGGAGTTCGAGACCAGCTTGGCAAGACCCCATCTCTACCAAAAAATACAAAAATTAACCGGGTGTGGTGGCACATGCCTGTGGTCCCAACTACTCAGGATGCTGAAGTGGGAGGATGGCTTGAGCCCAGGAGGCAGAGGTTGCAGTGAGCTGAGATCGCGCCACTGCACTCCAGCCTAGGTGACAGAGTGAGACCCTGTCTCAGACAAAAAAAAAAAAAATTTAAGAAATTTGGGGCCAGGAGTGATGGCTTATGCCAGTAATCCCAGCACTTTGGGAGGCCGAAGCAGGCGGATCTCTTGAAGCCTGGCGTTCGAGACCAGCCTGGCCAACACAGCGAGACCTCATGTCTACAAAAAAATTTAACAATTAGCCAAGCATGGTGGCACATGCCTGTAGTCCCAGCTACTCGGGAGGCTGAGGCAGGAGGATCACTTGAGCCTGGGAGGTTGAGACTGTAGTGAGCCAGGGATCACGCCACTGCACTCCAGCCTGGGTGACAGAGCAAGCCCTTGTCTCAAAACAAAAAGGAATTCAGGAGCAAACACTCAAATTCCTGCCCCTACATGGCCCTTCAAGGTCATCTGCCTGTATGCCTCACTCCTCCCTTGTCCTCTGATGACTAATACCATCCCCTGGACTCCTGATCTATCCTCACCTTCTATTCCTGGAAGCAGGAGCGTGTTCCCTGTGATATTCCCTCATTTTCACCCTCTCCCTCTTCAAGGGTTACTTTCCCATAGCTTGTAACTCTGCTCAAGCCTCTGTGTTTAGGAAACCTTCCCTCAGATCTGTGTTTCCGACTAGCTGCCGCTTTAGCTTCTTCCCTCCCTACATTTCCTGACTCTGCTTCCTCTTCATTTTTAGTCTTTGGGCCTGACCACCACCAGCAAAAATCCTGTAGCAGAGGCCACCAAGAGTTTCCCAATTGCGAGTCTTATGAATGAACTCAATTCCTCATCTGAATGATTTTTTATTTTTTTTTGAGATGGAGTCTTGCTCTGTTGCCCAGGCTGGAGTGCAGTGGCACGATCTCAGCTCACTACAACCTCCGCCTCCCGGGTTCAAGCAATTCTCCTGCCTCAGCCTCCTGAGCAGCTGGGATTACAGGTGTGCGCCACCCCACCTGGCTAATTTTTGTATTTTTAGTAGAGACAGGGTTTCACCATGTTGGTCAGGATGGTCCCGAACTCCTGACCTCATGATCTGCCAAACTCGGCCTCCCAAAGTGCTGGGATTACAGGTGTAAGCCACTGCACCTGGCCTTCAATTCTTCATCTGAATGATTTTATTGGAACTCTAGACAGCTACTAACTCTTTTTTTCTTGAGTTTTCTTCTCTTGGCTTCAGAAACACTGACCTTTTCTGAGAGTCCTCCTACCTCAGAGGCTGTTCTTTCTTAGTATTCTTTGGCGGGGGGGCGGTACTCATCCCTTAAATGTGTTCCCTGAGGTTCCGTCCTCACTATGTTCTCCTCACTCCTTATATACCACACATTCACTAGGTGACTTTAACCACTCTAAGCATTTCAACCACCTTCTATATCCTTAATCGCTCCCTAAATCTATTTCTGATAAAGTATAACCGACCTCCTCCTCTGATAGCCCTCTGTAAACCACGAGACATTCTACAGCATTTATCTCTCTGCATATTTGCCTCCCTCTGTTAGACTAGAAGGGCAGGCCTAGCGCTTTCTCTCTTTCTGGTATCCAGGACAATACCTGGTAGATACCAGGAGCTCCACAAATGTTTAATAAATAAATAAAAGTTGACATACTCAGCATTTATATTTTAAGTTACCTTGTTTTCGTTTACAGAAAGTCTGAGAGGTAATTTCAGATGAAGAATTTCATTCTTTTTCAGGCTTTCATAGCCAGCAACAAAGACTCCTGGAAAAAGAAGCAGAGATAGCTGTCACAAATGGTTAGAAAGATTGCAGACCATGGATAGGTCTATAAACTCCCACCCAATCTCCCGAAGTAAGGATACATTCCTTCACTGTGCAGCCTTGCATGGAGGAATTGAGTATCTGGTTGTGTCTTTTTCAGACAAGGTCTGGCTGTGTCAGCCAGGCTGGAGTGCAGTGGTCCGATCATAGCTCACTGCAGCCTCAACCTCCCAGGCTCAAGTGATCCTCCCACCACAGCCTTCAGAGTAGCTGGGATTGTAGGTGTGAGCCACCATGCTCGGCTAATTTTTGTTTTTTTTGTAGAGACAGGGTTTCCTTGCTCAGGTTGGTCTCAAATTCCTGGGATCAAGCAATCTGCCCGCTGCCTCAGCCTCCTGAAGTGCCCAGCCTGAAGACTTTTTTTGTTAGCCACGCTGGAATGCAGTGTCGTGATCTCAGTTCACTGCAACCTCTACCTCCTGGGTTCAAGTGATTCTCCTGCCTCAGCCTCCCCAGTAGCTGGTGGTACACAGGTGTGCACCACCTCACCCGGCTAATTTTCGTATTTTCAATAGAGACGGGGTTTCACCATGTTGGCCAGACTGGTCTCGAACTCCTGACCTCAGGTGATCCGCCTTCCTCGGCCTCCCAAAGTGCTGGGATTACAGGCGTGAACCACTGCTCCCGGTCAGAGATCTTAATAAGGGGAATATTAGTGCTGATGGGGCATCAAATTGCTCCAAGTGACTCTCGGGTGCCCAGAAGAGTGGGTTGGGTCCCTCTAGGCTTAGCTCCTGAAACCCAGCTCAGGAGTGAGATTCCCTCTCCTTCAGGCCAGGAAGGTATACCACCTTTGTCATCAGTCCATTCAAGGACTCGAGTCGCTCCTGAGAGGTCGAATGCATAGAAATCCTGGTACCTGCATAAAAGGGACATACAATCACACAATGCACAGCACTTCACAGCTCAAAGAACTCCAAGATGGCAGCCGCATGGTTCAGTGGCCCAAACTCTGGAGTCAGGCAGACGTGGGACTGAGTTTACTTCCCATTTTACTCCCTGTTTCTGGGACCAGGCCAGTCCCTTGATGTCCCTGAGCCTCGGTCCTCATGTGTGGACCTTCCAGAGTACCCAGATTTCCCAAGGTTGACGTGAGGAATCAATGAGATCATCTGTGTTCTGAGCTGAACTCAGAGGCTGGCGCAAACTAACTGGGCACTGCGTCTTCACAAGCGCGGCTCTTACTAGTAATCTCACAACTCGCGCACGCAGGAAGGAGCCATTTCCTAGAGATGGTGACCTAGGCCCAGGCGGAGTCCTCCGCGGTGGCGAGCCCCGAGGCCACAGCTGGTCCACTCTGCACCAGGATTCCCAACATGCCTCCACCCACACCCATCCGCCCGCCAGGCCAGCTCCGGGCCCAGCTCCCGTCTCCCAGCCCCGCACGATTTACAAGCGCAAGGAGTCCACCAGCCAGTCGTCTGCAGGATCCATGGCAACGGCCGCTTCCGGCGTCTCACTTCCGCCTGCGAGCCTTCGAGGGGGGGTGGGGGCCGCGCGGCTCTCGCGAGATGTGGGCAGGGCCTCCCGTTAGGGGCGGGGTTAAGAGGCCGAGCTGCGCCCCGGCAGGGGTGGGTTACGGGTTTTCTCCGCGAAAGCTCCGGGAAAAGTGACCTGAAATCGGGACTTTCCCGCTGTCAGCTCCGAGCAGGACCTGAGGACCAAATGATCGCCCGTTTTAGGGCCGGGTGTTTGCAGCCCAAGAAAGGGTCAATGAATGCTCCAAGGCCAGAAATAATACAGGACCGCCCGGTTAAATTCGAATTTCAGAAAAACGGTGAATAATTTTTTTCGTACGAGTATGTTCATGCAATATTTGGTACATTTTATTAGATAAAATTATTGTTTATCTGAAATTCGAATTTAACTGGGTGTCCAGTATTTTTATTTGCTAACGCTGACAACCCTTCTGACGGCCAGAGAAGAGAGGAAGCGGCCGGCGGGGTCTGGATCCCAACTCGGCGCTCCCCTCCAAGCCCGGCGGGGGGATTGAGTAAAGCCCGGCAGTGTAGTGTCTGCAGCCCCCTTTTACTAGCGAGGAAACTAGTGACACTTGCCTGCGCCAGTAGGTAGCAGAGGTGAGAGTAGAACCCCGCGCCTGGCACGAAGCCTGGCATGCAACAGGCGTTATTTGCTTGCTGAATGAATGAGTAGGAGGCCAGAGTCAGTGCCAGGCTGGTGCCATGGCATGGAGTATTCTGGACTTTTTGAGCCAGCCCCATCTCACTGAACACTCTGCCCTCCAGCCCCCTTTCCCTCCCATCCCCTAAAAGATGGGTGGAAGGAGAGGACCAGGCATTGTATGTAAAGAGCAAGGTTTTATTCACCAATTCAACAGGGAAGCAGGAAATACAGCAGGAACATAATCTGTGTCTGCGTCAGCGATATTTCTGGTGACCCAACCAGAAATCACAGTAATGGAGTAACAGAGATTTGAGCTCAGGATTTACATGCAGACGGGGCCATCACCAGGGTCCCATTCAGCACCTTCCCTGGGTGGGCACAATCTAAGCCACGCTGTTGTGTCTGCCCCATTATTGGTGTCATTTCTGCAGTATTTGTACCAGCAGCCTCCTGTACTGAAGAGAAACATACAGAAGAATTGAGCCAGGGAGGGGCTCCTGATAATGATAGGGGCATCCTGCCATTCCTAAGTGCCAGATGTCTGCAGAGGTGGGCACCAGCAGGCTGTCAGCTGAGGCAGGCCCCAGAGCACCCTGAATTGCCTTGGAGGGGTCAGAACACAGCCCCGCCCACCCAGGGTGGCCATGACAGTCAAAGGAAATCATGGAAGGAAATCCAAATACAGTGCCTGGTGCTGGGCTAGTGTCAGTGTCCTCACTCCCCCACCCCAGCTCTGCCCCAGACCTCACTCTGAAGCCCCAGACCTAGGCACTGCTGCTTCTGAGATTCTCTAGTTGGTCTGCATGTGTCAGAGCTTCAAAACCAAGGGCACTAGAGGTGACATTGTTTCCCTTCAGACTCAGCCAGCCCAAGCTCCTAGGCCTTACATCTGAGGTCCTCACGGGCTGCTGGTTCTGTGCCTCAGGAAGTCAGGGATGTTGGTTGAGGCTGGGTTGGACCTTTTCTAGGGAACGCCTCTCCCTTCAAAATGCACACACTATATGCTAGGCACAGTGGGGGACATGAAGGCGAGTCCACAACAGGTGCTGCCAGGGAGCTCACAGACTGGTAAGAGCTCCCATCTGCTAAGGGCTGTCTATGAGCCAGGCACCATGCTGAGCATTTGACATAAATGGTCTCATTTAATGGGAGATGGGCCTTATTATCTTCATTTTATGGGTGAGGAATATTGAGGCTTTAGAGAAGTTAAGGGACATTTCTGAGGTCACACAGCTACTCAGTAGCTAGGTTATGAGCCCAGCACGTTGTAGTCAGAACCCACATTCTACATCACACTGCCTTCTGCACACAGCAGCAGGACCAGGGAGGGTGGTGTGCAGTAAGGACAGCACCAGGAGCAGGGAATGAAAGAGTTGCCACTCAGCTGGGCTATACCTTAAGGCTGGCTTGGCTCCAGCTTTGGAGTCTTGAATCCCATAGGTCAGTAATTGACAACCAATAATGATTTGGGGCCCTCTCCCCCAGCAGACATCTGGTGATGTCTGGAGGTCTTTTCAGTTGTCACGACTTGGTGGGGGGGAAGGTGCTACTGGCATCTAGTGGGTAGAGACCAGGGATGACGCTAAACATCCCATGATGCACACATCAGCTCTCACAAGAAACAATGATTCAGCCTAGAATGTCAAATGTACTGAAGTTGCTAAACCCTACCACTGGATACTGAGGCAGATGAGAGAATGGGAAGAGCTCCAGTCCAGGTGAACAAGGTCCAGAATCTGTCTTGGCTGCTGACTTCTCTTTCCCTCTCTGGGCCTCAGGGTCCCATTCCGGCCACAAGCACACACAGGATACAGCAAAGGTGGACTTGACTAATGCAGCAGGGAACAGCACGGGTGGGACAAGACTGTGTAGACTGGGGGCGAAAGGTCTTGCTCCAAAAGGCTGATGATCCCAGTCTGTTACTTTAGACTGGGTGATGAGTCAGGGGAACTTCTTTCCCTACTTCTTGCCCCATGGGGTCTGCTGGGAAGGTCAGCTTCCTTTCTTTGGACTGTTCCTCCTTTAAGCTCTGCCTCAAGAGGGAAAAGCCTGGAAACCTGGCTTTCTGGGGTCCACACCCATAATGTCCTGGTCAGACAGTCACACCCTAATACAGTACTGGGTGGTAATTCCTCCCATGCAGGATCCAGGGATGGCCCCAGCTGGGCCCTCCTGACATTGGAGCAGGGGCCCGGCTCACCTGGATGTGGGGTGCGGGGCGGCTGAGGCTCACGCCCAGAGCCTTCTTTAGCAGGAGGATCCCGAGCAGATCATGACTCAGCTGCAGTCGCTGGTCCCTCAGGGAGGTGTGGGGAGCTGTCCCCAATGGGGATGGGCTGGGAGGCTCCAGACTCTTCTTGCCCATGAAGTGACCTGGAAAGGAGGTGTCCAGGCACAAGGAAGTCAAGCAGCCAGGATCCTACCTCAGGGGATCTAGTGGGTAGAGACCAGGTTTCCGTTCTTGTGGCAGGAAGATACTTAACCTTCCTCCTCTTGGTCCTTCCACCTCACCAAGGAGCCACAAAGGTGTCTGGGTGGTGGCAAAGCCTGCTGCCTCAGCTTTTCCTGAACAGGTAGAGAGGATGGCACAGCTGGAAGGAGGGTGGGATGGTCCAGGGCCAGGGAGAAACTCTGCTAGTTGTGTGGCCTGCTTGGACAAAGGGCAGGGTAGGAAGTGGAGAGTGAAGAGGTGCCTGGAAAGTGGAGGTGCAGCAAAAACACACCAGTGGTTAGAAGATTCGGTTAAGTCTCGCCTAAGGTAAGGGGCACCGGCTGGCAGTGGGATTTAGGATCTAGCCAAGCCGTGTCTTAAACTGGCTGCGCGACCTTAGCCAAGTCACTGAGCTGTCCGGGTCTCAAGTTCATATCTATTAAATTAGATGAGCTCCAGGGTTTTCCACCGGCACCGACACTAGTGTCCGTGGCTGAGGAGCGGCCAGAGGGTTGAGAAGGAAATGGGGTCTGAACTGGATGAGGGGCGCTTGCTTGCTCCGTCCCCGAAGACTTACCGGTGGCCCAGAGGTTGCCTCGCGGGTGCACTCGTATCTTGCCGGCTCGGCTGCGGGGCTCCGGGAGATCCCAGCTGAGCGGGGCGACGGCGGCAGCGAGCAGGGCGAAGAGCAGGAGGCTGCTGAACAGCCGAGCGCCCCCCGCCCGCCTGGCCATGGCTGTGCCCGGGCCGCGGCTTCGTTCGGGCGCGCTTCCCCGCCGCTCGGCTCCCGGGCTGCCTTCGATCCTTTTAAATCCGCGCCCCTGGGGGCGGAGCCTGCCCTGAGCAGCGGAGCCGTGCCCAGCGCCCGCCGCCCTCCCCGCCGTCCCCACCCTCCCGCTAGGTTACCAGGCAGGGGCACCCCTTTGGGCCGCCCAGAGACCTGCACACCCACACTCTGGCCCGCACGCGGGCACCGCTTCCGCCAGGGGCTTCTGGCGGAAGCCCACCACCTTCAGGCTCCAAGGACCCGGCACCGGACAAACAGGGGCCCGGCCCCAGCGGCGGAGCCGCTTCCCCTGGCCCTGCCTTGCCACTCTGCCACGGCTTTCGGCCAAGTAGGCACTTCAGCCCTCTGAGCCTCTCTTCATGAGGGTAGAGGTCGGGCGGGGAGCTCTCCTCCCAGGTAACAGCCTTTTTTTTTTTTCTTTTTTCTGAGACAGTATCTGGCAGTATCGCGCAGGTTGGAGTGCGGTGGCGCGATCACGGCTCACTGCAAACTCAACCTCCAGGTCTGGGCTCAAGCCTCAGCCTCCCCAGAAGCTGGGACCACAGGCACACGCCTTCATGCCTGGCTTTTTTTTTTCTTCCCGAGAGACTGGGTGTCGCTAGGTTGCCCAGGCTAATAACAGAGGCATTTTTAGTGTCCAGCCAAGTGCTAGGCACCAAAGGACTTCCATAAACTAATCCCCATCACCTCCGCCCTTTGGGGGAATCTGACCCGTGTTCACCTTGCTCTCTGCCCTCTCACAGCCAGCACCACAGTCTGGAAATGTTCTGGTACACAGTAGGTGCTCAGGATGGGAATGCACAATGATGGAGGGTGGGACAAAGGGCCGCTTCTGAGGAATGGGCATCCGGCTGGAGGGCCTGACTTATGGGCAGGAAGCAGACCTCTGGGTCCAGAAAGTGGAAAGAGCACTGCACCCAGGACTGCACTGCACCCAGGAGTCCACGTACAAGCTGTGACCCGGCTGAACCTCACTTTCTTCAACTGTAAAATGGTAATAACCACACTGCCCTAATTTTAATACTTTTACATGTTTTAGCATAAGTACTCTGTGGCCGGAAGCAACAATTCTGTAGGAACTGCCCTCTCACATCTGGCACTTTGTTCTCCCCAGGAGCTGTCTGGACTTTCTTGGAAAGAACTTCTGGATCGGTGGCATCATATAATGAGCAGAGGAAGACACTGTGCTCCAGAAGAATACATTTATGTTTGCTTAATTAACTGAAACCCATTGCTCAGAGCACTACGTTAGACACAAGAAGAGGGGCAACAGATAATTCCTTGCTCCCAAGGGAGTTAACCATCTCATTGGAGAGACAAGTACACAAAGGAGAGAGTGATGGAGAAGCGGGGGTGCAGACCACCCCTTGGACTCTGGATACCTCTGGAACACGGAACAGAGTGGCTGTGCCAGAACCTACTCCCATCTGGCTTGATAATGGGACCTGCTTCTAGGACTCTTGCTTAGTATCTAGCTCAGCCAGGTTGCTAGCTCTGTGGATCCCCATCCTAGAAGGGGAAGCTCACATGAAAAACTGGCTGTCATGCCCAGCTGGAGGCCCAGCTTCCAGAAGCATGACACACAGGACAGGGACGTTTCATTTGTGGCCCTGGCTTTCCCCCCAATCTCCTTGCTTCTCACCTCCCACCCTGGCATTTACAGCTCTCTGCTTTCTTGTCACAGCTTAGCCATGGTGTACAGATATAGTTCTTATCACCTTCCGGTAATCATTCCTTTGTGACCCCCTCCCTCTCCTCTGCATCCATCAAACCCCCATCCTATCTTCTCTAGTCCATGGATGATAGAAATTAGCATGAACACACAGAAGCTGGTGTTGATTGAGTGCTGCATCACTTAAATGCTTGAAGGAATCTTATTTGGTAGGTTTCTGTCTCATTTTTATAGGTGGGAATAGGCTAAGAGTTTTAGCCACTTTCCCAGACATCCCCCTGGAATCAGATTTCAGGTCTGTCTGGACCACTGCATCAGGCCCCCAAATCTATGCAGGGCAGATACAACTCTCCCTAAACCACACCCACTCCCATTGTACCATCTCAAATTTCAACACCAAGTTGGGTTTAGGTATCTCAGGAGGGAGAGGGAGTGGGCACTGCATTTCGAGTTTCACCTCTCTTCCACAGGTGACTGGACCTTGAGTTCTGCTAAGTTTATTTATACTTAAGCCAAGCTTCCTCTGACACAGCCTGGGTTCACAGCTGCAACCACAGCTCTGAGGCTGGCCCCAGGCACCCTTGGGACCATTTGATCTGTCAGCCTACTATAGAAAAAAAAAGGGGGGCCTCTGAGGACCCTGGAGAAAACAGCAGGGGAGCACCTCCACAGACTTAGGAGCACTCACCTTAGGGGAAAAAATGGGAGGCACAGGGGAGAAGGTGGCTTGCTCAAGGGAGTGCTAGGCTCTGAGTTTAGCATGAGGACCTCAAATGCCAACTGCCTGTTCCCTAAGTCCACTCTGGTGGCAAGAGAAGTCCAAAGGCCTCCACTCCATGGGGAAAGGCTAGCATTGAATTGAATGGAGGTACATGGGGAAGCTCTTCAGAACCCACTCTTGACCCTCCTAGGATTCCACAACATTCAAGGACATGCACAGAAAATGTGAGGCAGGTTCACAAAACAACCCATGGGGTAACTAAAAGGGTGAAAGATACATGGCAAATCCTATCATAGCTAACACCAGGAAAATATTTAAAGTACATCAAGTTTTTTAATAAAAAAATTGCTTCATCAAAAATAGTGATTAAGAATGGATATTACAGCCGGGAGCCGGGGCTCACACCTATAATCTTGGCACTTTGGGAGGCTGAGATGGGCGGATCACCTGAGGCAGGAGTTCGAGACCAACCTGGCCAACATGGTGAAACCTCATCTCTACTAAAAATATAAAAATTAGCCAGGTGTGGTGGCATGCACTTGTAGTCCCAGCTATGCAGGAGGCTGAGGCAGGAGAATCACTTGAACCTAGGAGGCGGACTAGCAGTGACCTGAGATCACACCATTACACTCCAACCTGGGCAACAAAGTGAGACTCCGTCTCAAAAAAAAGAAAAAAAATAGAATGAATATTACTCCAGTCCACATACAGAAAAAAGAAAAGAATGATTATTTATTAAATAAATCTTTTAGAAAAATAATTTTAAAAAAGAATGGAAAAAATTGCTTGAAATAAAGGACATAAATATATTAACGTTTTTGCTGTATGTTCATTAAACTGGAATTGATTATGAGTAACACCTTTTCACAATTCAATTTTTTGTTGTTTTCCAAAAGTCCTTACCTGCATGCTCCCTTGATCCTCACATTGCTTTATGTTACTACACCTGTTTTACAGATGAGCTCCGCCTGTTTTACAGATGAGCTCCGCCTGTTTTACAGATGAGCTCCGCCTGTTTTACAGATGAGCTATGCCTGTTTTACAGATGAGCTCCGCCTGTTTTACAGATGAGCTATGCCTGTTTTACAGATGAGCTCCGCCTGTTTTACAGATGAGCTCCGCCTGTTTTACAGATGAGCTCCGCCTGTTTTACAGATGAGCTCCGCCTGTTTTACAGATGAGCTATGCCTGTTTTACAGATGAGCTCCGCCTGTTTTACAGATGAGCTCCGCCTGTTTTACAGATGAGCTCCGCCTGTTTTACAGATGAGCTCCGCCTGTTTTACAGATGAGCTCCGCCTGTTTTACAGATGAGCTCTGCCTGTTTTACAGATGAGCTATGCCTGTTTTACAGATGAGCTCCGCCTGTTTTACAGATGAGCTCCGCCTGTTTTACAGATGAGCTCCGCCTGTTTTACAGATGAGCTCCGCCTGTTTTACAGATGAGTTAACTCAAGTACAAAGCATGTTAATTGCAGAGAAATTAAACAAATGGAGAAAGCCAGAGTGTAGACTTCAAACACATGGGAAGTACAGAGGACAACAGAGAAACGGAAAAGCAGGACAGGAGCGGTGGCTCATTCTTGCAATCCCAGCACTTGGAAGGCTAAGGCAGAAGAATCGCTTGAAGCCAGGAGTTCAGGACCAGCTTGGGCAACATAGCGAAGCCCTGTGTCTACAAATAAAAAATAAACAAACTACCTGGGCATGGTGGTATGCGCCTGTAGTCCCAACTTCTCAGGTGGCTGATGGGAAGGACTGCTTGAGCCCAGGGGTTTGAGGTTGCAGTTAACTGTGATCATGCTACTGCACTCCAGCCTGGGCGACAGAGCAAGATCCTGTCTCTTAAAAAAAAAAAAAACAGGCCGGGCGCAGTGGGAGGCCGAGGCGGGCAGATCATCTGAGGTCAGGAGTTTGAGACAAGCCATGGCCAACATGGTGCAACCCCGTCTCTACTAAAAATACAAAAATTAGCCGGGCGTGATGGCAACACACCTGTAATCCCAGGTACTCAGGAGGCCAAGGCACTTGAACCTGGGAGGTGAGGGCGGCAGTGAGCCAAGATCGCACTACTGCACTCCAGCCTGGGCAACAAGTGCAAAACTCTGCATCAAAAAAAAAAAAAAAAAAAGAAAGAAAGAAAAAGAAAATAAATGACAGGAAACCTAGAGTTGTCACAACAGGATGTGTAAAACAGGGGTGTTCAATCTTTTGGCTTCCCTGGGCCACACTGGAAGAGGAATTGTCTTGGGCCACACATAAAATACACTAACATTAATGATAGCTGATGACCTTAAAAAAAAAAAAAGTCACACACAAAATAATCTCTTACTGTTTTAGGAAAGCTTACCAATGTGTGTTGGGCTACATCCAAAGCTACTGGGCCGCGGCCCGACGTGGTGGCTCATGCCTGTAATCTCAGCACTTTGGGAGGCTGAGGCAGGCGGATCATGAGGTCAGGAGATCGAGACCATCCTGGCCAACATGGTGAAACCCCATCTCTACTAAAAATACAAAAAATTAGCCGGGTGTGGTGGCGGGTGCCTGTAGTCCCAGCTACTCGGGAGGCTGAGGCAGGAGAATCTCTTGAACCCAGGAGGCGGAGGTTGCAGTGAGCCGAGATCGTGCTATTGCACTCCAGCCTGGGCATAAAGAGAGAAACTCCGTCTCAAAAAAAAAAAAAAAGCTACTGGGCCACATGTGGCCCGAGGGCTGCGGGTTGGACAGGCTTGGTGTAAAATCTCTTATTTTGGCAAATCTTTGAGCACAATCTCCAACCATATGGGCTGAGGAGATGAAGAGAAACATCCCGGGATATCTCAGGTCCTACTCTTTACTCTCAGAGTGAAGAAGGGACCAGAGAACCAGGAAAACAGCAGAATCTTTAAGGGAGAATGAGGGATATTGGATACAATTTCTTAAACTCAGAGGGAATGCATAGGGATTAGCTATAAAATCAGAACAGTAACCTCAAGAAGGAAATCTTTCATAAATCAAAATTGCCAAAATACGGAAGATTTTCTTTTCTTTTTTTTTTTTTTTGAGACAAGGTCTCGCTCTGTTGCCCAGGCTGGAGTGCAATGGCATGATTTCGGCTCACTGCAACCTCTACCTCTCAGGCTCAAGCAATTCTCCTGTCTCAGCTTCCACTGTGCCCAGCTAACAAAATGTTTTCTTAAAGGCAATATTTGAAAAAAAGAAAATACCTACACCTAATGAGAACGTGATCATGACTCCAATGGTGGCTAAAAAACAAAGGCTGCTGATCAGCTAACTGGTGCAGTACTCAGGAAAGCTATGAAAACCTAAGGAAGTGAGAAGCCCCAGGCCCAGCATTCTTAATTATTTGGGTATAATATTCACATATGTTAGGGGACACTTCTGTAACTGGAATGAATACTCTTTAATCTCCAAAGAGGTTTAAACGCTTGGAAATCTGCCAGAGAATCTCACTATTTCTAAGAGACTAATAATCTGAGCAATTCTGCACAAGAAAAACCTAGAGCCTCTAAAGAAGAATTCCCAAGGTCTTTGCAATTGTGGAATTTATTGCAAATAAAATAATTTCAATAGACTTTACAAACAGGTAAAAGGACTGGGTTATGACATCCAGCATTGTGACATGGTAAAAACAACAGACTTCAAATCTGGCTCTGCCATGCATGGACCAGAAGACTCTGGACAAATCCCTGAACTTCTCCTGGTTTCTCTCTTTTATAAAATGAAGGTCATTTAGAAGGTTCATTAAATAGAGAAGGTAAAAGTTTGTTATAAACTATAAAGCGCTTAGCAGAGCTCCTGGCATATTCTAAACACTATTATTAGCTGGACCTGGGAAAAGCAAAGCCTGCTTTAAATATGAAGCCCATCTCAGAGGGGGAAAAAGTTCCCTGGATAACAGCCATGGTGTTGACATAACAGTGCCTGGCTCTGGCAAAATGCCTATTACATCAAAAATTGATAAACTAAAATGTCAGCCCATCTACCTCAACTCTTGACCAATTACAAGAAAAAGGATTCTACACAGCATTCTATTTTGGCTTAAATAAGTTGTCAGGCTGAGAGCTTTGATCAAAGCCTGATGCTAGCCAATTTACTTACTTGCCTGACATTAAGTCTAGTATAAATTCTTCTAACTAGACTCCTTGAATTAAATCTGCAATACAGCTTACCAATCTAAGTAGACAGGCCAATTAAAGTAACAGTTTTAGAGAAATGATTCTTAATAAGAGTAGGTTGGGGCCGGGCACGGTGGCTCACGCCTGTAATCCCAGCACTTTGGGAGGCCGAGGTGGGCGGATCACCTGAGGTCAGGAGTTCAAGACCACCCTGGCCAACATGGTGAAATCCCGTCTCTAGTAAAAATAACAAAAATTAGCTGGGCATGGTGGTGAGCATCTGAATCCCAGCTATTTGGGATGCTGAAACAGGAGAACTGCTTTAACCCAGGAAGCGGAGGTTGCAGTGAGTGGAGATTGCTCCACTGCACTCCACCCTAGGCAACAGAGTGAGACTGCGTCTCAAAAAAAAGAGTAGGTGGAATTTGGGCGCAGTGGCCCATATCTGTAATTCTCACACTTTGGGAGGCCTAGGCGGGTGGATCACCTGAGCTCAGGAGTTTGAGACCAGCCTGGCCAACATGGTGAAACCCTGTCTCTACCAAAAACATAGCTGGGCGTGGTGGCAGATGCCTGTAATCCCAGCTACTTGGGAGGCTGAGGCAGGAGAATCACTCAAACCCAGGAGACAGAGGTTACAGTGAGCCAAGATTGTTCCATTGCACTCCAGCCTGGGCAACAAGAGTGAAACTCCATGTCAAAAAAAAAAAAAAAAAAAGAGTAGGTGGAATTTCAGAAATGCCTAAGATTGGTAGAACAAGGATAGGATATACAGTTTGAAAGTCATATTCAATATAATAATAACTGTATATGGGAAAGAAGTTATCGTTTCTATAATACAAACTTAAGAGAAAGTAAGATCAAATACTCTTGGCTGATGAGGATAAGAGGTTGGATATTATAGACTGGCGTGGTGGAAGGGTGTTTCTCAGAATGAAGAGGAGGTATGAGATTTTTGTTTCCCAAAAGAGGCCATGAGTTTTAAGATTAAGGAACGCTGTTCTACAGGAAAGTTGAAGATTCCTGGTTTAGATGGGTAGATGGTCTTTTGTGAAGTAGCTTTTCTGCAGAAGTTGCCAGACTATACCTACAATGGAACATTCGCTGAAATAGCTCTATCATTAGACTAATTAGTACAGGGGTTATTGTAAAAAAAGTCATGCAGCACAGTTAAGAAATTTCTTGGTTTTCAGATACATTATAATTTTTTCTTTTAATTTCATTTTATACCCATTCCATAAAGCACATAAATGACTAGTTCCCTCTTTGCATTAGCTGCTAAGGACTGAGAGCCAAAGCTATGGATCTATTCCAGTAGACAACAGAATCTTTTGATATGTCCTGTAGGTACTAACCTCACCTCTGATTTCTTTCTTTACTTTCTTTTTCTTTTTTTTTTTGAGATGGACTCTTGCTCTGTCGCCCACACTGGAGTGCAATGGTGCGATCTCGGCTCACTGCAACTTCCGCCTCCCAGGTTCAAGAGATTCTCCTGCCTCAGCCTCCCAAGTAGCTGGGATTACAAGTGATGGCTACCACGCCTGGTTAATTTTTGTATTTTTAGTAGAAACGGCATTTCACTATGTTGCCCAGGATGGTCTTGAACTCCTGACCTCAAGTGTTCTGCCCGCCTCAACCTCCCAAAGTGCTGGGATTACAGGCATGAGCCACCATGCCCGGCCTCCTCACCTCTGATTTCATCCTTTTCTTCTCCCACATTTCTCTCAACCCTGAATTCTTCAATTATTTTCTATTTCATCACATAGTACTAGAGGTATCTTTATGGAACAAGAGAGTATAAATAAGTTTAAAATATGCAAAGCACTGCAATAGGGACTAGCGGATATCAAAGGATGAATCAGAGGCTGACTCTGTCTTAATGCCCTCCAGGAGCCGACCCTCTGGTGGGGGAGAGAGACACACATAAGGCAAACCACTCTAAGGGTAATGTTCGAGAGGAGCACGAACAAAGTACGGGACAGTGCAGAGCAGGAAGCATGACATGGGCTCAGAAGCTCCATCCGGAGTAAGAAACACTCCTCTCTGGAGCTCCCTGAGCATCTCTCTATCATTGCACTTATTTTTATTTATTTACTTATTTTTTTGTGATTGTGGGAAGAACATCATTATACTTAAGATCCTATGTGGAAAAATCTGTTTATGTCCATTGCCCCTGTTAAGGTACTGAGCAGGAGGGACATGGTCTTATCCATCATCTTTGTATCCCCAGGGCCTAGCCCAAAATCTGGCACAGAGTAGATGCTCAATAAATGTCTGCTAAATGAATGAGAAAGCTTTTAGTAGGTAGGGAAGTGACCAGGCACTCCAGGCAGAGTGACCAGCATAAACAAAGACAGAATGTCTGTACCATAAGACCAATGTCCAGGGTGCAAGAATGTGATGTCTGGTGAGAGTGCGGCTGGAAAAATCCTTAGGGCCTAGAATGACACATGGAAGGCAACATCTTCACCATTTTTTGGTAAGCCCTGCGCATTCTAGTTTTGATAATGCTTTTTGGTTACACAGCATTCTTTCTATATCCAGAGAGGTTTTATTTGCTAATTGAATGGCAGTAACTATGGTGGCTTCACACCCACCATAGCTGTGTGTGAAGGGTCATATTTGCTATTTTACTTCTGAAAGCCTACCTGGTATTGCTTACTGTTCTAGCAAGAGACAGTAGTGGTGAAGATATACCTGGCTACAAAACAACCTGAACAGGCCATCCTGAGTGAAAGAGCTGCTTGATGAAGGTAGACATCCATTTACCTACCTAGAACCAGCTGGGTCATCTCTGAAGTTTAACAGTGGTAAATGTCATAAGAAGAGGCCCAGCCCTCAGATTCTGAAATCAGCCTCCATGCCACGTTCTGAGAGGTTAGCTAGACTTGGTAAAAGGCTTATGCAAATACTAAGAAATGCACTCAGGATAACAGAGACTTTCTCTATTCTACGCCCTCGGTCTCTAAGAAGGAAGCCTGTGATTCCTTAAGAAAAATGATACATGCCAATACTTCTCCCATCAAGAAAGAAGACACAAGAAGAGCATAAGCCTAAGGACACACACAAAAAAGAAGGAAGCAGGATTAACAGTTAAAAATCTGGGAAGGGTACAGGCTGTTTAAATGGAACCGTGGAGAGAGAAAGTTTTCAGATTCAAATTTGGCAAGACCAAGAAAATGTACTTACTAAATAACAGGAAAGTACAGATCACTTTAATGATTCATATGCTCTGCCTCCAAATAATAGCTCAACAACAATGCTAACTGAAGCTACTGCCTCTGGCTACAATGCATGATTATACTGAACATTTAATATATGCTGTTTCAGGCTACTGAGGAAAGACAGAACAGTGTCTATGAAATGGGGCTGCTGTCCTGGAAGAGCTTACAATCTGCCAAGGACCTCGAGGCCATATCCACAAATTTAAACAAACAGTGTGAGGGTGCAAATGCTGAGTGACAGCAGAACTTGTGAAGATGGTAAGACTCAGATAAACAGAAATAAGATGACATAATACACGTAAGTGGAAACACTCAGCAAAGGAGGAAAAATAATACTTTTACACAACTGGTTGTGAATGAAAAATTTTTTTTTTTTTCTGAGATAGAGTCTCACTCTGTCACCCAGGGTGGAGTGCAGTGGCACAATCTGCAACCTCTGCCTTCCAGGTTCAAGCCATTCCCCTGCCTCTACCTCCCAAGTAGCTGGGATTACAGGCACACGCCATCAGGGCCAGCTAATTTTTGTATTTTTAGTAGAGACAGGGTTTCACCATGTTGGCCAGGCTGGTCTCAATCTCCTGACCTCAAGTGATCCACCCACCTCGGCCTCCCAAAGTGCTGGGATTACAGGCGTGACCCACCACGCCCAGCCTGAGTGCGTAAAGTATTAATGTCTTCCTCCCAACAAGTGTATAAGGAGGAGGGATTGGATAGATGAAGACATAAGTACAAGGATGTTTGCGCTCATAAGGATGCTTACTGTTGGTGGAATTCAAAGTTTGAATTCAATGTAGGGAAAGGGTAGTATGAACACAAAATTTATGGTCCAAACAAGAAGCATTTCTGAAAGTAAAAGTCAGGCTAAAACTAAGTATTAATAACAGGTGGTAATTATCCAAAATAGGCACAGACTGGCACACTGCAGGGGGACCAGTACACAAGCAACAGGGAGCCACTGAGTAAGTATTTCTGGATTCAGGTGATGGCAATGAGAATGGAATGATAGGGTAAATGGAGGACTTAGTACATGGCTAGATATGGTAAGGAAATGACAAATCTAGGTGAATATTCCTTCACAGAAAACATGAAATTTGGAGGGGAAGTTTTCAGGAACTTGAGTTTAAAGATGGGACAATCAAGTGGAAGTGTCCAGAGGAAAGGGAGACATGGAACTAGAACTGAGGACAGACATTGGAAATAATTTAAAAAGACTGATTCGCTGGAGGTATAAGAGCAGACAAGTAACAGCCGAAGAGATAATTCCATTATCAATTTCTCATTTGAAGTTTGATCAATTTTCATACTCTTCTTCAATTCCTTTCACTCACAATGGTTGAGCCCTCCCAATTCTCCACTTGCCCTGCCAAATCTCAAAGAGCTTATCACACCATTCAATTAGCAAATAAAACCTCTCTGGCATTTCTTACATTTGCAAAGAGCTGTTAGGATATATTTGCTAATAAAATCTCCCATTTTAAGTCTTATGTTTAGCACTAAACTAGACAAGATAAAAATTGGGAATATAATACCCCTCCCCAGAAGTAATCTTTTTATTTTTGGCTAATGGAGTGATTCAAATATTATTAAATGATTTGATTACCTTTTCAGAGAAACTTAGTTGTTGCTTGCAACCACAGCATCCAGCAAAGGAGGAAAAATAATACTTATATAAAACTGGTTGCGAAAATATGCAAGGGAAAAAATTATTAATGTTTTCCTCCCAATATATTTATGAGGAGAAATCTGGAGTAGATGAAGACACAAGTACAAGGATGTTTACATTCAGGCAAGCTAGGATCACAGAGAACCCTAGGATCCCAACCTTGGCCAGCAAAGCACACTGCTTCTCCCCTAGAGTAGTCCTAGAAAGGCTGGTACAAAAACCAGTGTACTGATTAGGCTGAGCAGTGAACTGCATCTTCCACAGGTGATGAGGGGGGAAAAATGGAATAAATGGAAATTTCCTGCTATTCCACACAGGGAATGTTCAGCTTCTGGTTCATCAGAAAATATAAGTACTATATAAGCCTCACAGACAGGTTCAAAAAAGCATTTGTTAGCAGTGATTTGCCAAGTTTCATACTCTGTTGAGAATATTAAGAGCCCATATCCAAAGATGGAAGGCTAAAGCCTGGTTAATGGGTTTAGGAAGGTACTATTCTCCACAGGGGAGGGCTTCAGAAGAGTAATTGTCCCTGTTCTCATGCCATTAGCATTACGGCATAGACTGATTTCCACTGCAGTTGAACAAATAATAGAAACTGTTCAAGCAGCCTAACACAGAAAACTCACTTTAAGATTTCACATTAATACAACAAGAGAACAGATGGAATTAAGAGTATTTTGTGCTCAAAAGATATTGGTTTACTCTATACTCCCTATTTCCCTCACTGCCTTGATATTAAAAGAAAACATGCAACTGGGTTGTGCACTCACTACTTTAAACTACCTGCTTTAAGTCTGCATTAGAGAAATGCAAAGTCAGGCACTTGAGAGAACAGGTTCAGACAAATAAGAGTTTAAAAACACCAAGCAGAATGCTTGTCCTCCAGCCCTTTCCTCTGCCTCTAGACGCTAATGCACACTGCCTTGGTGTAGAAAGGACTGAGAATGTCTCAAGTGTAGAAAGGGTTATGACTTTTTATAACCAAGTGAGATTTTCTGAACCTCTCAGCAACACTAGCTGGGTTTATACACACCTGAGTCATGGGAAGAATCAATTTTATGACTAAGAGATTTCCTATGACTGTCAGTGGCTACTTTTGCTTCACACACACACACACACACACATGCAAAACAGACAAACAAAAAAACTAGTTGTTAGTATCAGAGCAACCTTCTTAGCTGAAGGACTGTTCACACCAAGCCTTTATATCCCCCAAGGGGTACTAAGAACCAGCCAAGGAAGGCAAATTTCAGAAGCTTTCCCGACAAACACAATTCAGGGATAAGGGGTTCAATGTGCAAAGTCTTTTATTTAAAATTTTAAAAGTTAAGACTTACGACCACCTCAGTATATGCCATTCCTATTAGAAGGAGGTATGACGGTTTCAAACTCGTGCAGAGCTGCATTTTCATTTACAAGTCTCTGTAGGCACTTTAGAAGTGAAGCTTGGCTTCAAAATACAAACACTGGGGGCTTTGGCTCAACCTTTTAATATAAAAAATTCACTGATGTACAAAAATTTGAAAGTGTGACAATGACAATTATGAAATCCTGTGATTGAAAGTCCCCTCAAGTGCACTCTGTGGTGCATGTGCGCCCGCCCACACAAACTCTGGCGTGGAAACATAAACTAATGCAAACCAGTGCTACCAAGAAGCACCAACACGTGTGTTCTCCATTCCACCAATCACAGACCAGTATCTACTCCAAACATCCAGTAACGAAAAGTATGGCATCTTCCCAGGAACAGCAAGGCAGGCTTCTTACTCACGATGAACCAGCACGAATAAACCCAGCAAAAAGAGCACTGCATACTAGAAAATAAACACAGAACCACAAGTCAGAGAAGCGTTGAAAAGTTCAGGGGTTCTAAGAGTTAATTAATAAATTGGTCTTTGTGAATATATTGCTAAACTACCCAATTATTCTTTCATCTTTTAACTGTAATCCATTTAAAAGTTTCCAATACTAAGCAAAAGATCACATTTCTTTAAATAATTTTCTTTTTTTTTTTTTTTTTGAGACAGAGTCTCACTTTGTCACCCAGGCTGGAGTGCAGCAACAACCTCCACTTCTCATATTCAAGCAATTCTCGTGCCTCAGCCTCCCCAGTAGCTGGGATTACAGGTGTGTACCACCATTCCTGGCTAATTTTTTTGTATTTTTAGTAAAGACGGGGTTTTGCCATATTGACCAGGCTGTTCTCGAACTCCTGACCTCAAGTGATCTACCTGCCTCAGCCTCCCAAACTGCTGGAATTACAGGCGTGAGCCACTGCGCCCAGGCTAATAATTTTTTTTTTTTTTAAATAGAGACGGGGTTTCGCTATGTTGCCCAGGCTGGTCTTGAACTCCTGGGCTCAAGCGATCCACTCACCTTGGCCTCCCAGAGTGCTGGGACTACAGGCGTGAGCCACCGCGCCTGGTCCAAAAGATTACACTTTTAATAAAACAAATAATACAGACTCTTACCTTAAATTTAGGATAGTCATTCATGAGGATCGTCACAATTCCAATATAAGGAACAAATCTAAAACAAACAAAGAACTGATTATCACAGAATTTCCGATGTAAAGCAGCTGTTGTCATTCACTGAATATTATCAATATCTTCTATAGAATACTAATTTTTAATTCACAAAGTCCATTTCTATATACTGCCCTATTTGATCCTTTCAAAACCCCAAGTGATAGGAAAGTTAGGAATATCACCATTTTAGAGATGAGGAAACAGATGATCATGCCCAAGTTACACGGTTTCTGTGTGGCAGAACCAGCACCAGATAGAGCCAAGGTCTTAGATCTCCAGGTGGTGACTCTAATGCTACATGTTGATACAGTGCTAGGGGCTAGGTTTATCATCATAACCTTCAGGAAGCTGTCAATCTAGCTGGGGAGACAAAGCAAGCACAGCCAGAATATTACAAAGTACTTCATGTTAAGTGACCAAAAAGTGAGTGTAAGAGCTTATTATAGTACTTAGGATTTCACCACCTTCTCATTTTTTAACCACCTGTAAGCTGTGTTTGGTCCTATTAATCTTGAAACTTTTCTAGAACAGTTTTCATCACCATATGTAGCAAACCAGTCTCAACTCCCATCTTCCTTTCCATCTTGGCAGCATTTGACTTTCATGACCACAAATATGCTCTGGAAATTCCTCCTTCTTGGTTTCTTAACGTACCACAAATTTGTTTCTTCACCTACCTCTTTGGCTGCTACACCTTCTTTTCACTAGCTCTTTCTAATTCTTCATGCCCTTAAAGTTTTTCCCCTCAAACTAAGCAAAACCACCTGTTAAATTATCTTACCGCACCTGATACATTTCCTTTGAGGTCTTTATAATAATTATCATACTTTTACTTAAATAATTAGTTGTACAACAGATTCTATACATGTCTGTCTCCCCTACCAAACTAGAAGCTCTATAAGGGCAACAATGATGCTTATCTTGTTCCCCCTGTATCCTCAAGGTCAACATAGTGCCTTACACATAGGAGATATCCAGTACATCCTGCCTGATTGAATGTCTGAATGTCCGGGCCTCTTCTTTTTGCTCTCTCTTGGGGAAATCCTATTTTCTCCCAGGGCTTAAATTCCTCTCCATGCAAAAGACTACTTTGACATCATAAGAATTCAGGGCAGAAAGAGAAAATTAGCAGGGTACCATCGATGTGGGCGGAAGAGGTGGCTAGCAAATGTAAAACTTTCTTCTTTATCCTCCTATCGCTGGACTCCAGAGCAGACTGGCAATATTGTACTAAGCTAGAGCCTGTCACAGGGATGCTGAGCTGAAGTGGAGGCTGACCTTTGCACACTTTAAAATTGCCCAGATACTTTTATTCAGGGTACCTATAATCTTTGCACCATGCCAAAGACAGAACAAACAGAAATTACCTCCCACATAATATCTACACCATCAAAGCCTCAGGCAAACTTGAAGAACACACATTTTGTTTTTGACATATTTCACTTCCCTTTAAGAACTCCCCTCACTTCCTGTCTCTTGTCTTCACCCCTCTCTGTCCTCTCCCTTCTGGCAGGATCACTGAGACCTGTCTCTCTTGCCCCATCCCCAAACTCCCATTCCATACACTGGTGTTTCTTAAAGCCTAGACCTCCTCTGTCACAACTGCTTAATGGCTTGTTAAATATGCAGATTCTCGGCTGGGCACAGTGGCTCACGCCTGTAATCCCAGCACTTTGGGAGGCTGAGGCGGGTGGATCATGAGGTCAGGAGATCAAGACCATCCTGACCAACGTGGTGAAACCCTGTCACTACTAAAAATACAAAAATTAGCTGGGCCTGGTGGTGCATGCCTGTAATCCCAGCTACTCAGGAGGTTGTGGCAGCAGAATCGCCTGAACCTGGGAGGTGGAGGTTGCAATGAGCCAAGATTGTGCCACTGCATGCCAGCCTGGTGAGAGAGCGAGACTCTGCCTCAAAAAAAAAAAAAAATAAATAAATAAATAAATAAAAATTAAAATGCAGATTCCTGTATCTTTCCCAGACCAACTAAGCCAGGGAATTTCTGAAAGGTGAGGCCCAAATAATGCTCCTGCACATCAAAATTCAAGAAGCACAATTTTAGTGTGAGATGCACATATAGGTGTGTGATGGCAAATAATATCCCTTCTTAGGGTTCATGCTTTTATCTCAACCCCTGGGGTCTCCAAGAGCTGAAAAGTAACAGTCGTTAAAGAATGGCACGGCTAAGCTCTAAAAGGATGGATAGAGGTTTTCTACATTTTATATATATATTTATATATATATAATTTTTCCTTTTTAATGCAGTAACTGTTCTTTCTTTTGTCTCATTTTTAACACTTCCATAAAAGCAATAGCTTTCAGTGAAAGTAAATCACCTAGTTTAAGAACATAAAGGCAAATGCCTCACAGTAAAGTACAGATTAAGAGCTATAAAAGCATCTGTGATTTCTACGAAAACATTAAGCTGCTAATTCTGATCTGATGATCAATAAGCAGCCATTCTAATACACAGAGACTCTGTTACCTCCATGCAATGATATCTATGCCCAAAGAACCACAATCCTCAGCTCCCAGCAACCACATAGCCTGCTTGTGAATAATCCATGGAATTAAAAAAAATTTTTTTTTTTTGATACATGGTCTTACTCTGGCACCCAGGCTAGAATGCAGTGGTGTGATCATAGCTCACTACAGCCTTGAACTCCTGGGCTCAAGCAATCCTCCCACTCAGCCTCCCAAGTAGCTGGGACTACAAGTGCATGACACCATGCCTGGCTAATTTTTAAATTTTTTTGTAGAGACAGCATCTCACTACATTGCTCAAGCTGGTCTCAAACTCCTGGGCTCAAGCTGTTCTCCCATCTTGGCCTCTTAAAGTGCTGAGATTACAAGCGTGAGCCACCACACACAACTTGAAACTTTTTTTTAAAGGTTGGCTTTTCTTTGCCCACTGTAAGTGAAATGAAAGCAACTTGGTCTTTAGGAGTAATATAAGCAAGATCTAAGGATGCCAGAATATGACGAGGCAGTCCAAAGTCAAACAAAAGATTTAATTGTCTGTACCACTGTTACCCTCCATGGACAGAGATAAGCAAAGAGTTGATTATCAAGCGTATAATGCTGCTATCATCAGTCATCTTAAATTCAAACCATTTGCACTTTTTGCCTATTTTGCTCAGATAAACTCATGTGCTAAAGCAGAGTTGCTAATAAGCAGGAGGTTTAAAATAAGTAAAATGAATGCCATCCACAAAGCCAACTCCAACACCAGCCTGTGCCAAGTTAATATCTAGAAGGTAAAATGCATTTCATATAGTTAAATACATTTCCCTGGGAATTCTTGGGATCAAAGGTACTGCTGAGGAAGCAGCCTCAGAAGAAAGCACTGTCTCCTGATGCTCACAGAGATCATTAGACAAAAGGCCAAACAAACCGTAAAGAAAAGATGCCACAAAAATTAAGAAGAGACCCCAGCACAATTCTGTCAAATATCAAAAGGGGTCTATATCTGAGAAGTCTGGAATCCAGCAGCAACTAAATGAGAGAGTAAGAGAATATGCGATGACCAGAAAAGGATCATCCTGTTTCTAGAATGACTTGTTTCAAGTAAGAAGTACATTCAAAAAGTCTTATCCATAAAACTGATTTCAGTTAACAGAGAGCTCAATTACTCTACTCCTTCCTTATATATTTTTAATTCTTCTTTCCATTTTCAACATTTCTGTTCCCCGATCCTCTGCCAATCTTTCACCCTTTTCACCTGCTGCTTTCTGTTCCTTCTTGACTAATGGGTGCTCTTGAATTTTTCAACTTCCTGAGTTTAGAAAGAAATCACCTCTATTAATACTTAATTGGTTCAGTATTAGTTTCATTTTCTAAAATTGTTTTTATTACATGCTACGACATGAATAAGCCTTCAAAACATTATGCTAGGTGAAAGAAGCTGGACACAAAAGACTACGCATTGTATGATTCTGCTTATATGAAAAGTCCAGAATAGGGAAATGCACAGAGACAGAAAGCAGATTAGTGGCTGTCAGGGGCTACAGGAAATAGAGGATGGGGAGTGACTGCTAATGAGTACTGAGTTTTATTTTTGGGGTGATAGAAATGTTCTGGAATTAGACAGTGGTGACGGTTGCACAATCTTGTGAATATACTGAAACCCAATGAATTGTACTTTTTAAGATGGTGAATTTTATATTCTAATATATGTGAATTATATATCAATAAACATCTTTTTAAATTATATTAACTTAGAGCCTTAGGCCTCAACATAAAATTTTTTATAGTGTGCAGCTGTTAAAAAAAAAAAGAGAGAGACCAGCCTGGCCAACATGGTGAAACTCCATCTCTACTAAAAATACAAAAAATTAGGTGGGCATGGTGGCACATGCCTGTAATCCCAGCCAATTGGGAGGCTGAGGCAGGAGAACTGTTTGAACCTGGGAGGTGGGGGTTGCAGTGATCTTGCTGTTGCATGGGCAACAAGAGTGAAACTCTGTCTCAAAAAAAAAAAAAATTTTTTTTTAAATGCATAAAGTGAGGTGGGGTGCAGTGGCTCACACCTGTAATCCCAGAACTTTGGGAGGCCGAGGCGGGCAGATCACCTGATGTCAGGAGTTCGAGACTGCCTGGCTAACATGATGAAACCCTGTTTCTACTAAAAATACAAAAAATTAGCTGGGCGTGGCAGCATGCACCTGTAATCCCAGCTACTCAGGAAGCTGAGGCAGGAGAATCCCTTGAACCTGGGAGGCAGAGGTTGCAGTGAGCCAAGATCGCACCATTGCACTCCAGCTTGGGCAACAAGAGCAAAACTCTATCTCAAAAAAAAAAAAAAGCATAAAGGAAGCCAGGCACAGTGGCTCACACCTGTAACCCCAGGACTTTGGGAGACCAAGGCAGAGGACTGCTTGAGCCCAGGAGTTCAAGACCAGCCTGGGCAACACAGGGAGAACCAATCTCTACAAAAATTTAAAAAATTAGCCAGGTGTGATGGCATGCACCTGTGATCCTAGCTACCGAGAAGGCTGAGGTGGGAGGATTGCTTGGGCCTGGGAGGTGGAGGTTGCAGTGAGCCATGATTCTGCCACTGCACTCCAGCCTGGGTAATAGAGTGAGACTCTGTCTCAAGAAAAAAAAAAGCATGAAGACATATATACTACAGTAACAGACTTGCCTATGGAAAAGTTCTGTTCTTAAGATTTGGGTACAGCCTGACTTTGAAATACCAGTTTAGTGTTTTATAAACACAATTTCCACAAAAGAAAGTGTTATGTTCCATTATGTGTCAAGCTCAGTAGAGGTACAATCAATGGAAAGTAAATTTATATAGCTAAGATTCTGTGCTCCTGCTGTTCATGTCTTAGGTTTTTTTTTTTCTACAGAAACTTCCTTAATGCTGAGAGTACTAGACTATTACATTTTTTAAGTAAAAGCTACAAAATGGTCTATAGTTTCAATGTTGGGATTTTAAAAATAGCATTAAATAGTGTGGAATTTTTTCTTTTCTTTTTTTTTTTTTAAGACAGAGTGCCGCTCTGTCGCTCAGGCTGGAGTGCAGTGGCGTGATCTCGGCTCACTGCAAGCTCCGCCTCCCGCGTTCACACCATTCTCCCGCCTCAGCCTCCAGAGTCACTTGGACTACAGGCGCCCGCCACCATGCCCAGCTAATTTTTTTGTATGTTTAGTAGAGACGGGGTTTCACTGTGTCAGCCAGGATGGTCTCAATCTCCTGACCTCGTGATCCGCCCGCCTCAGCCTCCCAAAGTGCTGGGATTGCAGGCGTGAGCCACCGCACCCAGCCCAGAATTTTTTCAAAAATTGTCCAGAAGACAAGTTACTTGAGTGAAAGCTCCCCTAACCTTTCGTAGGATGATGCATCTTTTACCCAACCAATGGGCCAGAGTGAGCAGACAGAGCTGTAATAAACACTTAAGAATCAAGACCCAGGCCAGGTGTGGTGGCTCACGCCTGTGGTCCCAGCACTTTAGGAGACCAAGGTAGGCAGGTCACTTGAAGCCAGGGGTTCCAGACCAGCCTGGCCAACACGGCGAAAACCCATCTCTACTAAAAATATAAAAAATTAGCCAGAAGTTGTGGCACACACCTGTAATCCCAACTACATGGGTGGCTGAGACATGAGAATCATTTGAACCTGAGAGGCGGAGGTTGCAACGAGCTGAGATTGCTCCACTGCACTCCAGCCTGGGCAACAGAGCAAGACTCTCCATCCTGGGCAAGACTCTGCCTCAAAAAAAAAGAAAAAAAAAAAAGAAGACCCAGATAAAGGAACACTCAGTTGTACTAGCAGGAGTATAAATGAAACAGGCTTGGCAAAATTTGTCAAAAGCCTTAACATATGAGTATGCTTCACCCAGTAATTCCACTTCTAGGAATTTACTCTGAAGAATGACTGGGCAGAAATGCTGAGATATACATAACAAGGATATTTATCATAACATTGTTCACAATAAAAAAGCTGGAAACAATCAGAACACCTAACAACAGGGGACTGACTGAATAATATCTATATGGTCTATCCATAGGATACAGTATATGGTCTTTCCATACAGTGGAATAGCATACAGCTTTGAAAATGATGATATGATGATAAATATATTGATTTGTAAATAGGCTAGTAATTTTTTGGGTAAAAAAGGGGTTATAAGATAGTGTGACCATTCTCCTTTCACACACAAAATGCGTTTATGTTTGTATAAATATGTACATACTAGGGCTGGGTGCCGTGGCTCATGCCTGTAATCTCAGCACTTTGAGAGGCCAAGACAGGTGGATCATTTGAAGCTGGGAGTTTGAGACCAGCCTGGGCAACATATCGAGACCCCATCTCTACTAAAACTACAAAAAATTAGCTGGGTGTGGTGACACACACCTGTAATCCCAGCTACTCAGGAGGCTGGGCACAAGAATCTTTCAAGGCCAGGAGGCAGAGGTTGCAGTGAGCTGAGATCATGCCACCCACACTCTAGCCTGGGTGACAGAGCAAGACTCTGTCTCCAAAAAAAAAAAAAGGCAGAAAAAAAGTACACATTAATATTTTTATCTCTACACATAAGGGCTAATATAACACAAACCAAAAAGTTAATAGTCAATATTTATGGAGATCAACAAAAGGGAGACAAGAAGTGACTTTGCTTTTTGATTATTGATATTTTCTTATGTTTCTTCATGAATCTGTACATTTATAATTTGAGGAAAAACGAAGACTCAAAGAGATTGGTGAGTTTAAATGATCACATTAGCAGCATCTTGGGAACTGAGGAAGATGGGGACTAGTATTTCTCAGAAGCACTGATGACCTAATTTGGATTATAAAAGTATTTTTAGCTCCATCAAAGGAAAAGTTCCTTAAAGTGGGGACATATTAAAACAACAACAACCACAGCTCTGCAGCAGGCAAAGCACAATGATACCTGTTCTAATCTGATCTCTTTGGCCCCAAACTGAGCATCTCTCGTGCTGTAACTGAGGAAGCTTTCACTTAGCAACTCATACTTCCTTCTCTATGGGAACTGCTTATCTCAGGCCTGCTTACTGGTGCAATAACTCTGTATCCATACAGTCTGTTCTAGGTCAAAAGGAGCAGAGGTTCTGACAGTGGCAAAAGTGCCATGTGGCATCTAACTAGTGAGAATTAGCAACTATCCATTTCAGAAATGTTACGCTAGTAATTTTTGTATGATGGTTAAGGTGGACTATGCAGCCAGCCACTTACGATCATCAGTATAATCTTAGATACATAACCTAACTCATTTATGTTTCCTCATCTGTAGAATGGGAATATTAGGGTTGTTCTGAGGTTAAAATGTGGTAATACTTGTAAAGCACTTAGAATGAGTCTCTGGTACACAATAAGCCCTAATAAACGTGAGTTATTGTTAATACTATTAATAACATTAAGGGAGCAACAATGCCATACTTCCTTAATACCAACAACTTACAATTCCTGTCCTCCACTGAACTGTTCTCCTGATAAAATCTGAAACAAACAGGCTTAATATAACTTTTTAATTTCATTCGACCTCATCAATTTCAAGACTAGAAATATTATGGATTAAATTAACATGATAAAACTAATTTGGATGTACACTTTGAGTTACTGACTTAGTACTTCTTAAGAAATATAAATATAACCCCATCTCTACTAAAAAAAAAAAAAAAAAAAATTAGCCAGGCATGGTGGCGGGCGCCTGTAATCCCAGCTACTCGGGAGGCTGAGGCAGGAGAATCACTTGAACCCAGGAGGCGGAGGCTGCAGTGAGCTGAGATCGCGCCATTGCACTCCAGCCTGGGTGACAGAGCAAGACTCCATCTCAAAAAAAAGAAAAAAAAAAAAAAATGTAACTTTCATGAGGCAGGATTAATAGTGCTGTAGACCCCCAGAGCCTAGCATAATATGGACATAAGAGCACATGGAAGGTGCCCACTATTTCTTGAGTGAACCAAATAAGTGAACATATTTTTTAAAATTGTCACATCCAATTCACCATCTCATCACTAGTATTCCATTCTTTTATTGCATCCCACCCAGTTCCTCACCTTTGGAGTAGTATACCTGAAATTTTAGACACTTTTTAAGAAGCAAAATTTTCAAAGGACACAAGGGTGATTTGGTGGAACCAGAACCAAATCTCTATATTCAACTGTGTATGATCAAATAATATGATTGAGAGGGCCACACTTCAAGTGATATAAAAAGTTTGAGATGCTCCCCTCTATACTTACCCCCTGGCTCTCCCCACAACATCTTTTTTCTCTAGCCAATGTTGTCCTTGTTTATAGAGGCCTCGGTCATCAACCGCATTATTATCTCCTTTGGTCAAAAACTTGATATGCCCATTTTGCCTTAAAAGAGTAAAGGAAACCCAAGTCATCAAATACCTTCATGGCATTTAAAGCACAAAATGTGTTCTTGTTAACCAAAAATGTTTGTGGCACTGAGGTATCTTATCACCATTCTAGTGTCGAAATAATTATTTATGGAGCTACAAGAATGTTAATAGCTGTGTTGTTTATAAACGACTAAAAACAAACTAAAGATCTAATATTAAGGAGTTCAAATATTATGTAAGCATTAAAATAATGGTATAGAAGAATGACAAGATTGTACAAATTTTATTAAGTGAAGAAAAGAATACAAAATAGCATGTACAGTACAATCTCATTTTTATATTAAAATAAATACACACTACCAATTTTCTGGAAACACAAAGAACAAAGGAACACAATAAACTATCTCACAGGATATAATTGGCAAGATACAGACTATGGGAAACTACAGAATAACCCAGTTTCTCCAACTAATGACTTGCAAGGAACAAAGAAAGTTAGGGAAGTAACCTACAGATTAAACAAGAGATAGCCAGGCACAGTGGCTCACGCCTGTAATCCTTGCACTTTGGGAGGCCGAGGTGGGCGGATCACCTGAGGTCAGGAGTTCGAGACCAGCCTGGCCAACATGGCGAAACCCTGTCTTTACTAAAAATACAAAAATTAGCTGGGCGTGGTGGTGGGCGCTTGTAGTCCCAGCTACTCAGGAGGCTGAGGCAGGAGAATCACTTGAACTCAGGAGGCGGAGGTTGCAGTGAGCCGAGATCACGCCACTGCACTCAAGCCTGGGCGACAGAGCGAGACTCCATCCCAAAACAAAAAAAAACAAAAAAACAAGAGACTATAAAGCCACATCAACCAATTGCAGCTGAGGACTTTATCTGGATCCAGATTCAAACAAATTGTTTAAGAAAGTTATGACACAATTGGGGATTTGAACAAATATCAAAAACTTGATGATATTAAAGAATTGTTTGGCCAAGAGCAGTGGCTCACTCCTGTAATCCTAGCATTTTGAGAGGCCAAGGTGGGTGGGTGGATCACTTGAGCCCAGGAGTTCAAGACCAACCTGGGCAACATGGCAAAGCAAAAAATACAAAAAAATTAGCCAAGCATGATGGTGTGCGCCTGTGGTCCCAACTGAGGTAAGAGGATCACCTGAGCCCGGGGAGATTGAGGCTGCAGTGAGCTGTGATCGCCTCACTGCACTCTAGCCTTGGAGACAGAGTGAGACACTGTCTTAAATAACAAATAATAATAACACAGGAAGGAGAAGAGGTGGGAGTAGAGATGGAGCAGAATTGGCTATATATTAATCATCACTGGGACAGGGATGATAGATACATGGGGGTTCCTCACTCTTCTGTACATGTCAGAAACTCCCCAAATTCAGAAAATAAAAGCAAAAAAAAGGTATTAGACAAGATTTAAAATAATACAGACCAATGTATAAACAGACCAATGGATAAACAGTGGCTATCTATGGCTTTCTTTAGATTACCTTTATCTTCTTTTTTCTCCAACAAACATGAATTACTTTTATATTAGGAAAAAATGTTAGCTTTCAAAGAAGAAATACCTCAATTCTTCAGATATGCCAGGGTTTACAGGAACAGTATTTTGTTTTTTTGTTTTGTTTTGTTTTGAGACAGAGTCTCACACTGTCACCCAGGCTGGAGTGCAATGGCGTGATCTCGGCTCACTGCAACCTCCGCCTCCTGGGTTCAAGTGATTCTCCTGCCTCAGCCTCCCAAGTAGCTAGGATTACAAGCACCCGCCACCACACCCAGCTATTTTTTTGTATTTTTAGTACAGACAGGGTTTCACCATGTTGGCCAGGCTGGTCTGGAACTCCTGACCTCATGATCAGCCCACCTTGGCCTCCCAAAGTGCAAGGATTACAGGCGTGAGCCACTGTGCCCAGCCAGGAACAGCATATTGCTTGATCAGAAAATTATTAGTTTAATTCTACTAAAGAACCATGAAGTTTCTAGTAATTTTAAAATTTAATTGAAAGCAAAGTATATTTTACAGTTGATAAAGACTAGCTGAAAATTAATTCAAGTGCATTTGGATTGACCACTGTAGTAGAAAGAAAATTAGCTTCAGGTTTCTACAGGCTAATATCCACTTAGATTCTAAGTCAGAAACTGCTCATTAGATGTTAAATCTGCAGAGGAAACTAAATTGGGAGGTGTTGCAAACACCAAAGATGGTTAAGTGCAAACAGTCACATTAAAAATAAGATGCCAGTTAGAAAAAATGCAAATATATACAGAGAAAAATAATCTGTAGCTAACAATTCAGTAAGTGAAAAAAGGAAAAATTCTGAAGGGTAAAACAGGACAGGTGCTAGGAGGGGCTCATTGCAAGAGTGAAAGTCAGGAACAGCAGGAAGGAAAACTGAATTCAACCCAGAAAACAATATCAACTCCACACATGCAGAAAAGGAAAATCAGATATGAGGAGATAAAAATCCAGGAAATGGGGAACTCCCCAGAAAAAGGAAAGGGTGCTAGAGAGATCTGGACTATTCCCAAAGACTTGATTTGCTGGCAAAACAAACAGACATACTAACACACCCAATTTCCCCTTCTGGGATGTAATCAGGAGATATCACTATAGTTTTTTTGAAAAAGCGTAGATATCCTTCATCTACTTAGTGGTGAAACAAATATTCTCTGGTGGCAACCGGCTCTTATTAGACCTATTTTTTTTTTTTTTTTTGAGACGGAGTTTCGCACTTGTCACCCAGGCTGGAGTGCAATGACGCGATCTTGGCTCACTGCAACCTCAGCCTCCCGAGCAGCTGGGATTAAAGGCGTGCACCACCATGCCCAGTTAATTTTTGTATTATTAGTAGAGACATGGTTTCACCATGTTGGTCAGGCTGGTCTGGAACTCCTGACTTCAGGTGATCCGCCCTCCTCGGCCTCCCAAAGTGCTGGGATAACAGGCGTGAGCCACCACACCTGATCTTACTAGACCTATTAAGTCCTACTCCAGCATTTCACAAGTCATAGGCTCAAAATACTGAGTGAAGGCATATTTACATAGGATTTTTCCCTTGCTGGAACAAGGACCAAATATTTAATATTATCTACTTCTAGGGAGATCAAAGAGTTTAGAATTTAATTCACCCATCACAATACTGTGAAATTAGGAAGAAGGAAGTAACCACTTTACAGATGAGAAAAAATAAGACCCCAAAAGCTAAATGGGTACAGAATAATGTATCCATCTGCATGGGAAAAGCAAAGCTAAGGATTAAGTCACCCAATGGTAAAATTTCTCTTTCCAAATACTTAATCACATGCCAGTGTTCAATATCATCCAATTATAATATCTCCTGATACGGTTTGGCTGTGGTCCCTACCCAAATCTCATCTTGAACTGTAGTTCCCCATAATTACCACGGGTCATGGGAGGTACCCAGTGGGAGGTAATTGAGTCATGGGGGGCAGGTCTTTCCCAAGCTGTTCTCTTGATAGTGAATAAGTCTCATGAGATTCGATGGTTTTATAAATGGGAGATCCCCTGCACATGATCTCTTGCCTGCCAACATGTACGACATGGATTTGCTTCTTCTTTGCCTTTTGATTGTGAGGCCTCCCCAGCCATGTGGAACTAACTGTGAGTCCATTAAACCTCTTTCCTTTATAAATTACCCAGTCTCAGGTATGTCTTTATTAGCAGCATGAGAACAGACTAATATACCTCCTATAGGATGAACTTACTAAATACATACATTTTGAATAATGTTAATACTATTAAACCAAACGGGGCTGGGTGCAGTGGCTCACGCCTGTAATCTCAGCACTTTGGGAGGCAGAGGTGGGTGAATCATTTGAGGTCAGGAGTTCAAGACCAGTCTGGCCAACATGGTGAAACCCTGCCTCTACTAAAAATACAAAAATTAGCTGGGCGTGGTGGCAGGTGACTGTAGTCCCAGCTACTCGGGAGGCTGAGGCAGGAGAATTGCTTGAATCTGGGAGGCAGAGGTTGCAGTGAGCCAAAATCGCACCATGCACTCCACCCTGGGCGAAAGAGCGAGACTCCGTCTCAAAAAAAAAAAAAAACCAGAAAACAAAAAACCCAAATGGTAATCCCGACCAGATATTTCAGTCTCCCCAAAAGAAAAAAGAAAATTGAAAATTTCTGAATATTAACAGGGTCTGTTATCTACACAGGCCTGCAAGTTGAAGGTATCTCAAGAGTCTGAAATAAATCACCAAAAACCCCAGATTACAAGTACCATATTTAAAATCATCAGAATTCTGTATAAAATTATTTTAAAATTTAAGGATTTTCTAATTAATATATTCTCTGTCTATGAATCTGCCCAGAAACAGTTTTAAACTGAAGTCTATGACTCATTCAATTTCTTTTTCTTTTCTTTTTTCGAGATACAGTCTCACTCTGTTGCCCAGGATAGAATAAAGTGGCATGATCTCGGCTCACCGCAGCCTCAACCTCCTGGGCTCAAGTGATCCTCCTACCTCAGCCTCTCCAGCAGCTGGGACTACAAGTGCACACCACCATGCCTGACTAATTTTTTTTTTTTTTTTGTATTTGTAGAGATAGGGTTTCACCATCTGGTCTAGATGCCCAGGCTGGTCTAGAGCTCCTGCGCTCAAGCACTCCACCCGCCTCAGCCTCCCAAAGGGCTGCGATTACAGGCATGAGTCACCACACCCAGCCAAACTCACTCAATTTCAAAGAATCATAAATAAAAATGGAGAAATTTTCCTCCAGCTTAAACAAGGCCTGAGCTCAATTTGATTCTCTCTGATATATTTAGGGGAAAGTTGGTTCAGCTTTGTTCACAATAGGCATTGCTGAGAATGAACAACACAAATCCACTTTGAGAATCTGGAAAACACTATCCGTGCTGAATAAACCTCTATGATTCCAAAATAAATTTTTTTTTTTTTTTTTGAGATGGAGTCTCACTCTGTCATTCAGGCTGGAATGCAGTGGCGTGATCTTGGCTCACTGCAACCTTAGCCTCCCAGGTTCAAGTGATTCTCCTGCCTTAGCCTCCTGAGTAGCTGGAATTCCAGGTGCCTACCACCACGCCTGGCTAATTTTTGTACTTCTAGTAGAGATGGGTTTTGCCATGTTGGCCAGGCTGGTCTTGAACTCCTGAGCTCAGGTGATCTGCCCGCCTCAGCCTCCCAAAGTGCTGGGACTACAGGCATGAGCCACTGCTTCCGGCCCCAAAAAATTTCTAAAAATTTAAGTTATTCCTTCCCAGTCAATAATATAATGTCACTTTAAATTATAGTATTTCTACATACATACTGATATCTGATTTTATTAAAAAAAAATAAGCAGTCATATTTTTATTTCACCAATGAAGAAAGAACTCTTCCAAACTAGAATGGTTACAGGAATTTCAAAAAGCAATGGTTGACAGTTCCCTCTTCTTTCAAGAACTGAAATCCACCAGGTGCAGTGGCTCATGCCTGTAATCTCAGCACTTTGGGAGGCCAAGGCAGGCGGATCACTTGAGGCCAGGGGTTCGAGACTAGCCTAGCCAACAAGGTGAAATCCTGTCTCTACTAAAAATACAAAAACTAGCTGGGCATGGTGGCACATGCCTGTAATCCCAGCTACTCAGGAGGCTGAGGCATGAGAATCACTTGAGCCCGGGAGGTGGAGGTTGCAGTGAGCCAAGATAGCGCCATTGCATTCCAGCCTGGGTAACAGAGGGAAACTGTCTCAAAAAACAAACAAACAAAAAAAGAACCGAAATCATGCCTACTCTTTCACTTCTCGTCTGTGTGTCATCCAGGATGCCTCCCTTTTCTTTCATTTCTTTCTTTTTTCTTTTTTGAGACAGGGTCTCACTCGGTCGCCCAGGCTGGAGTGCAGTGGCACAAACACGACTCACTGCAGCCCCAAACTCTTGGGCTCACACAATCCTCCCACCTCAGTCCTCCAATTAGCTGGGACTACAGGCACATGCCACTATGCGCAGCTAATTATTTATTTATTTATTTATTTATTTATTTATTTATTTTTTGAGACGGAGTCTGACTCTGTCACCCAGGCTGGAGTGCAGTGGTGCAATCTCGGCTCACTGCAACCTCCGCCTCCCAGGTTCAAGCGATTTGCCTGCCTCAGCCTCCCAAGTAGCTGGGATTACAGGCGCCCACCACCACACCTAGCTAATTTTTATATTTTAGTAGACAGGGTTTCACCATGTCAGCCAGGCTGGTCTCGAACTCCTGACCTCAGGTGATCCACCCACCTCGGCCTCCCAAAGTGCTGGGATTACAGGTGTGAGCTACCGTGCCTGGCCTTTTTTTGTTTTTTGTTTTAATAGAGAAGGAGTCTCATCATGTTGCCCAGGCTGACCTCAAACTCCTGAGCTCAAGCCATTCTCTCACCTTGGCCTCCCAAAGTACTGGGATTGTAGGCGTGAGCCACTGTGCCCAACCAGAAGATTCTATTTAGGATCTATCTTTATGTCATAGTTTTTTGGAATTATATACAGAGTCACTGACAGGTTGGGAAGTAAAAGGGAACCAAGAAAAACCTCTGGAAAAACCTTCAGGGAAAGAAATGAACTAATAAATAATTATTTACAGTTTTCAAAATGTTCACTAAATTTTCCAGCATTCATAAAAATGGACTGGAAGAGGGCCTAGAGGTTCCTCACTGTTTTACAATCTTTAGGCTATCAAAACTAAATACCACAAACACTTAAACAAAAGCACTTAGAAACAAAGATGATATACTTTGCACATACTTTTCATGAATCTTCAAGACTCGGTGAACTATAGGAATCTCTCTTCCTTCTATCCTAAAAACAACAATTTCTCCCACTCGTATGGGATCTTCAACTCGATTTGTTAGAAAGAGAAGATCTCCTCTATGAAATGCAGGTTCCATGCTGCCACTGGAAGGGAAAGAAGAGTATAACAGCAAAAAGAAAGTATGAGATTAAATGTACTTTCAAAATTAGATATTCAATAAAATAAAAAGTATCACTTTTGGAGTATACTCAATACCTTAACAACTATATCAACAGAAATGTGTATTGTTCTCAAAATATAGTTTCCTCAGACTAAAAAGTTACGCCAAAGGATTTTTGTTTTAGTTATTAACCTTCACTAACTAGTTCCATTTCAAGTATTACTATTCAAAGAAGCTTAAATCTTGAAAAGGTCAGTGTTACTAATTCCTTAACCTTTTAAAATTTCAAATGACAAACAGAATATAAAAGAATGAACTTTAAAACAATGCCCTTATTCTCACTTCATCTGAAAACACTAAACATATTCAAATATGCAAATGAGAACTGGATCATCTTCCTCTGCCATTTATAAAGATAACAGCCAAGATGACCTTACATGTTCAACTCATTTAGAAGGAAAAACGGCTCATCAAGTCAAAGAACAGTCAGCTGCAGAGATAATGCCTGTGTTATCAATTTACTTATTTTAAAAAGAGAAAAAAAGAAAACCAAGGAATAAGCAGAGACTTTTGCCTAAGAATTTCCGAAGCCAGGAAAAGATTCAATTCTATGATAACAAGTAAGACTAACTTCTATAGAGTATCTTCTTACCTCTTACCTCTTCCATCCTACGCCAAGTCCTAAAAAGGTCCTAAGATATTTGCACTAATTTATGAACCCCTTTTTATCTATAAAGAAGTAGCCCATCAGTATTTTTCAGAAACTCAAGCTCCGGTTTTCCATAACAACAGCTTAAGTAAGAATAGAAAGACAAGAAATAAAGTTCAATGCAGGAATAAGCACAAACTCCAAACATTTTTGTTTAAAGACTCTTATCCCTCTGTGTAAAGGGATATGGCAATGGGTCTCAAATTTTGCTGCACATTGGAATGACCTGAGGGACTTTTAAAAAATCTCAGCCAGGTGCAGTGGCTCACACCTGTAATTCCAGCACTTCGGGAGGCCGAGGTGGGCAGGACACCTGAGGTCAGGAGTTCATGACCAGCCTGGCCAACACAGTGAAACCCAGTCTCAACTAAAGATACAAAAATTAGGTGAGCATGGTGGTGCACGCCCGTAATCCCAGCTACTCAGGAGGCTGACGCAGAAGAATCACTTAAACCCAGGAGGCAGAGGTTGAATGGGCTGAGATTGTGCCATTGCACTCCAGCCTAGGCAACAGAGTGAGACTCTGTCTCAAAAAAAAAAAAAAAAAGAAGAAGAAAAGAAAGAAAAGAAAAGAGAAGAAAAGAAACTGGGGGCCAGGCACAGTGGTTCAAGCCTATCATCCCAGCACTTGGGAGGTTGAGGTGGGAGGATCACTTGAGATCAGGAGTTCAAGACTCAGTCTCTGTAAAAAATAAAAAATTAGCCAGGTGTGATGGCACACTCCAGTCTGGGCGATGGAGGGAGGCCCTGTGTTAAATGTTCTTATCACACAAAAATAGAAAGGGAAGAAACTTTTGAAAGTGATGAATATATTCACTTCCTTGATTGTGATGATGGTTTCACAGGAATATACTTACCTGCAAATTGATCAAGTTGTATACATTAAATATGTACAGCTTTTTGTATGTCAATCATGTCTCGGTAATTTGGTTAAAAAAGAGTAAGTACTATTACTTAGATTCTAGATAATGTTAATGCACTATTACTTAGATTCTAGATAATATTAATAATTCCATGTATTTTAAATATGCACTCCATTATCTCCAGAAAAGATTTGGGCTTACAAAATTAAGCCCAAAATATGACAAAACTGTAATGTTTCTTTTCTTTTTTTGAGACACAGTTTCGATCGTCACCCAGGCTGGAGTGCAATGGAGCGATCTCCGCTTACAGCAACCTCCACCTCCTAGGTTCAAGCAATTTTCCTGCCTCAGCCTCCTGAGTAGCTGGGACTACAGGCGCCTGCCACCACGCCCAGCTAATTTTTGTATTTTTAGTAGAGACGGGGTTTCAACATGCTGGCCAGGCTGGTCTCGAACTCCTGGCCTCAAGTGATCTGCCCACCTTGGCGTCCCAAAGTGCTGGGATTACAGGTGTGAGCCACCACACCTAGCCTATAATGTTTCAATCAAACAACCAAGTGGTAATTCTCTAAAAATGAGTTACTAAATTAGGTTTTAAAATCACTAAGAGTGGTTGGGCATGGTGGCTCATGCTTGTAATCCCAGCATGTTGGGAGGCCAAGGTGGGAGGATCCTTGAACCCAGGAGTTCAAGACCAGACTGGGCAACACAGTGAGATCCTATCTGCTATGGTTTGGCTGTGTCCCCACCCAAATCTCATCTTGAATTCTCACGTGTTGTGGGAGGGACCCGGCAGGAGGTAATTGGATCATGGGGCAGGTTTTTCCTGTGCTGTTCTAGTAACAGTGAATAAGTCTCACGAGATCTGATGGTTTTAAAAAGGGGAGTTCCCCTGCAAAAGCTCTCTTCTCTTGTCTGCCACCACATGAGACGTGCCTTTAACCTTCCGCCATGATTGTGGGGCCTCCCCAGTCACGTGGAACTGTAAGTCCATTAAACCTCTTTCTTTTGTAAATTGCCCAGTCTTGGGTATGTCTTTATCAGCAGCATGAAAATGGACTAATACACCGTCTCTACAAAAAAATTTAAAAATTAACCAGGCGTGGTGGGGCAGGCCTGCAGTCCCACCTGCTCAGGAGGCTAAAATGGAAGGATCCCTTGGGACCGGTGGGTGGAGTCTGCAGTGAGTTATGAGGGCGCCACTGCACTCTATCCCTGGTAACAGAGCGAGACCCCATCTTTAAAAAAAGTATTCACTAAGAGTATGAGTGCAAAGATAGGGAAGGAAGCAGAGTAGAGAAAAAAAATTCAGTACTATTTGTCACCATAAGAGATGGTATTAATGCCTTCAAAATTCCTGGAGTCTAGTTTAGAAGCGATATTTAAAGGTCAGCAGGAAACTTGGAAATAATTAGTGATGATTCCATCCTGACATTGAGAACATGCTACAGAAAAACTCTTAATTTGTGGAAGTACTATAACATCATAACATCTAATGAACTAACAACTAAATATCAGGCCTGGTGTATCAAAGTGAGGAATATAAAAAGACAGAAGAATTTCAGGAAAATAAAGTACAACGAGACACTTTCTTAAGGCATGTGACAAAAACAAACCTTACACGGTAACCTTTTTGTAGAAAGGTCATGAGCCCTTTGGGGTTCTGAATGGAAATGCCTAACAAAGTGAGAATTTCTTTTCTCTCTCTCTCTCTTTTTTTTTTGGAGACAGGGTCTCACTATGCCACCCAGGCTGGAGTGCAGTGGTGCAATCACAACTCACTGCAGGCCTCAACCTCTAGGGCTTAGGCGATCCTCCCACCTCAGCCTCCCGAGTAGCTGAGACTACAGGTGCATGCCACCACACCAATTTTTGTATTTTTTGTGGAGACAGGGTTTCACCACGTTGCCCAAGCTAGTCTCAAATTCCTGAGCTCAAGCGATCCGCCTGCCTCAGCCTCCCAAATTGCTGGGATTACAGGCATAAGCCACTGCGCCCAGCCTGAGAATTTCTTACAATTGAGAAGTAGTGGCTAATTTTCTTTCAGGCCCTTTTCTGCAAAACAGTAGTTTCTAAGAGAACGATATGCCAGTTATTTCATATCTCAATTTTTCTCCCAAGTAATGCCATGCAATTCCATGCCTTGAAAGGAAAAACTGTTACCTGAGCACCACTACAATCGGACTTTCACTTCCAGTGATTACCATTAACCCCTTCCAGATCATTAGTGCCGATGAGACAATCATTCCAAAATTTAGGACTTGATAATAGAGCTGCAAGAACAAAAGAGAAGAGATCAGATCCACCACAATCCCCACTTCGGAAAGCAATGGAAAGCAGTAACAATTTGAAAGTTTCAAGCAGTACTATTAGGACAACTACAGTTCTGAGACATTCTTTAATATATTATAATAATTATGCCATCAGCACATCAAAACAGGCCCCCCTTCTTTCACTCAAAGCACCCTGCTCCATTTTGTTTGGTAAAACATCAGTTACATTTATATAACACCATATTATTTTAAGAACACTTCACACAAGTTATTTCATTTGGGCTCCATAATCATTCAGCTTAAATTTAATCACACTCATGCTACTTACCAGCCAACAGTAATCTGTCTCTGCTTCTGAACTCCTCTATTACTTTTTCTCTTTTTTTTTTTTTTTTTTTTTTTTGAGATGGAGCCTCGCTCTCGCTCAGTCACCCAGGCTGGAGTACAGTGGTGCCATCTCAGCTCACTGCAACCTCCGTCTCTTGGGTTCAAGAAATTCTCCTGCCTCAGCCTCCCGAGTCGCTGGGACTACAGGCATGCGCCACCACACCCAGCTAATCTTTTGAATTTTTAGTAGAAACTGGGTTTCACCATGTTGATCAGGCTGGTCTCAAACTCTTGACCTCAAATGATCTGCCCACCTCCGCCTCCTAAAGTGCTGGGATTACAGGCATGAGTCACCACACCCGGCCCTCTATTACTTTTCTACCATACTTATCCCTTGATAATCATGGGAATAGTCAATGACATTTAACTGTACCTTCTCATTTTACAGTTAAGGAAACTGTCTCAAAAAGAGGAGACTTCACCAACTCTTATAGCTTATCAGTCACATAGTCAATACTTGAAGGTCAGCCTTCTTACTAAATTTCCAGTACTCCAACAAATTCTAAAATTCTGTGACTTGAATAAACAGATAAAACACCAGAAGGCATTTCAATTTCAAATAAAGAAAATTCAGAACATGTGGAAAAAGGCAAAAAATATTACAAAATCAGATAAGACAAACAATGTGAGCTAACTATTTTGGGCCAAGGCTGAAAAAAGTATAGAGAGGATGACTAGACACCAAGGCAAATAGTTCAAGGAAAAAGCTGGTACTGGAAAGTACTGGGAGAAATCTGAAAAAGCATATTAAGGTCCAACTATGAAGAAACTTAAACACAGGACTGAAACTGTGGATCTAACAAAATATTAGTAATATAAAGTGAAAAAACAAGTTTCAAAAGGTCTTACTCTGTTGCCCAGGCTGGAGTGCAGTGGCGCAATCACAGCTTACCGCAGCCTCCAACTCCTGGGCTCAAGCAATCCTCCCACCTCAGCCTCCCAAGTAGCCAGACGTGGTAATTTTTGTATGTTTTGTAGGGACGAGGTTTCGCCATATTGCCCAGACTGATCTTGAACTCCTGGGCTCAAGCAATCCGCCTACTTCAGCCTCCCAAAGGGCTGGGATTACAGGTGTGAGCCACTGTGCCTGGTCACTTTTGTTAAGATTTGCTTGTGGACATTCTACACAACTGTCCTAGTCTCTTCAAAAATCCAATGTCATTCAATGTCATGGAAAAAAAGGTGGAAGACTGTTCTAGATTAAAAAGGACTAAAGAGATATAACAACCAAATGTAACGCATAAACTTTGGTTTCTTTGTTGTTTTTTTCTTCTCATTCAGTTCTAATAATGCACAAACTTTGGCTGGATCTTGGTTCAAAAAAAAGAGCATAAGAAAAAACCCAAACTATAAAAGATATTTTGGGGTGAACTGGGGAAACTCAAAATATGATTTGAATATTAAACGACACTAGGAAATTCATGTTAATTTTCTTTTTTCTCTTTTTTTCTCTTCTTTTTTTTTTTTGAGACAGGGTCTTGCTCTATCACACAGGCTGGAGTGCAGTGACATGATCTCAGCTCACTGCAACCTCTGCCTCCCAAGTTCAAGTGATTCTCGTGCCATAGCCTCCCAAGTAGCTGGGATTACAATGGGCATGCATCATCATGCCCGGCCAATTTTTGTATTTTTAGTAGAGACGGGGTTTCACCATGCTGGCCAGACTGGTCTCAAACTCCTGGCCTCAAGCAATCCACCCGCCTTGACCTCCCCAAGTGCTGGGATGACAGATGTGAGCCACTGTACCCAGCCTCTAATTTTCTTAAATTATGTGATAATGGTGTTGTGGTTACGTAGAATACTGTCCTTATCACAGGAGATGCATATTAGTAGTAGTTAGCTAGTAGTTGTAGTTAGGGGTGAATTGTCGTATCTGCAACTCATTTTCAAGTGATTCAGCAAAAAAAAATTCTATATATGCACATACACATAAGTATACATAGAACAAATATGGCAAAAATGCTAATAATTGTTGGATCTGTGTGACAGATTACAGGTGTTCTTGTACTGTTTTTTCAATTTTTCTGAAAAATTCCAAAAAATGCATAGAAAAAATGGAAGAAGCCAGGTGCAGTGGCTCACGTCTGTAATCCCAGCAATTTGGGAGGCTGAGGTGGGCAGATCACTTGAGGCCAGAAGTAGGAGACCAGCCTGGCCAACATGGCAAAACCCCATCTCTACTAAAAACACAAAAATTAGCTAGGTGTGGTGGGACATGCCTGTAATCCCAGCCTGAAGCACAAGAATCGCTTGAACCCAGGAGGCGGGGGTTGCAGTAAGCTGAGATCGCACCACTGCACTCCAGCCTGGGCAACTGAGCAAGACTCTCTCAAAAAAAAAAAAAAAAAAAGGGGGGGAAGAAAATAAAATAAATGTTGTTATATTTGGGGGTGTAATACTAGGCAATTCTTTATTTCATTTTGATCATCTACATTTTCTACTTCTTCCCTTTTTAAATCAATTGTTATTTTTATCAAAACATTATACACACATACATACAAGAATATGTAAAAAAAGCAATATCCTAGCCATGGCAGGCCACCTACATCAACCATTTTCATCTCTTCTAGCTATTCATTCTGGTGTTTACCCCAACCATTCTAAAAACTGTTTACTTTCATACTAGGGTGTTAATGCATCATGTTCAAAATGTACAATGAGGGGCTAGGCACAGAGACTCATGCCTGTAATCCCAACACTTTGGGAGGCTGAGGTGGGAGGATCACTTGAGCCTAGGAGTTCGAGACCAGAAAGCAAGACCTTTATCTCTACAAAAAAAAAAAAAAAAATACAAAAAAAGGCCGAGTGTAGTGGCTCACACCTGTAATCCCAGCACTTTGAGAGGCCGAGGCAGGCAGATCACGAGGTCAGGAGTTCAAGACCAGCCTGGCCAACATGGTGAAACCCCATCTCTACTAATAATACAAAAATTAGCCAGGCACGGTGGCGCATGCCTGTAATCCCAGCTACTCGGGAGGCTGAGGTAGGAGAATTGCTTGAACCTGGGAGGTAGTGGTTGCAGTGAGCCAAGATCGCACCATTGCATTCCAGCCTGGGAGACAGAGCAAGACTCTGTCTAAAAAAAAAAAAAAAAAAAAAAGAAAAAAAAGAAGGTAGGGGGAAACTTAGCACATTAAATAGAGATGTGGATGATCCAGAGGCGGGGCTCGGTGGCTCACGCATGTAATCCCAACACTTTGGGAGGCCAAGGAGAGCAGATCACCTGAGGTTGGGAGTTTGAGACTAGCCTGACCAACATGAAGAAACCCCCGTCTCTACTAAAAATACAAAATTAGCTGGGCTTGGTGGCACATACCTGTAATCCCAGATACTCGGGAGGCTGAGGTGGAAGAATTGCTTGAACCTGGGAGGCGGAGGTTGCAGTGGGCCAAGATCGCACCATTGCACTCCAGCCTGGGCAACAAGGGTGAAACTCCGTCTCAAAAAAAAAAAAAAAAAAGAAAAATTAGCTGGGTGTGATGGTGCATGCCTGCAGTCCCAGCTCCTTGGAGGCTGAGGCAGGAGAATCACTTGAACCCAGGAGGCAGAGGCTGCAGTGAGCTATGATTACCCCACTGCATTCTAGCCCAGGTGCCAGAGCAAGACTGTGTCTCAAAAAATAAATACAATTGTGATGAGGAATCCAGCTCTCTTGTACCATTTTCTATTTTCTCCCTACAATTAACCTGTTTTTCCTGCATACTTTTTAAAAACGTTTCAAGTTTAATATTCTTCACACTTGATCTTAGCCAAAAGGCCGAGAAGCGATCAAGTTTCATATTCTTATAAATGCACAGTTAATCTCTGAAAAGACAGACAAGAAACTGGGGAAGAGGAACCAGGAGTCAAGGTGGAAGAAAAATATTTTCTGATATACATACTTCACGTTTTTACAGTTTTTACTATATGCAAGTATCACCTGTTCAAAACTAAACTGTTTCGGTTTATTTTTTTAAGTCCATGCTAATGGCCAGAACACTATTTTTCTAGCATTCCAATGAAGCACAGTGTACTCAATCAATGTAATTAATCAATTTCCACAAAAGGAAATATGAACATTTTCTCAGAGACACTTAGAAATATTTGCTGTTCTTTCAGTAATGGAGTGATGTGAGCACATGGGTAATCTGAAACCTACTTTGACACATTTACAGGTAAGGAAACTGAGGCACAGAGAAGCTAAGCGACATGCTCATGGCTGCTTATCTACTGGCTGGCAGAGTAGCACTATTAGAACTCTGGCCTCCTAAATTCTACGTTTTCAAGATGGTGGCTTTTTAAAAGACAAAATGGGTCTTTTTATTCTGAAGGCTGAATTGAAGAAGTGGAGTGGGAGATGATAGAAGTAGGAAAACCAGCTTCTAAGACACAATTATGTCAACCAGAAGATAAACAGTGAGGAATTCAGTTAAGACTCAATTTTCCAACTTTCTGCACTAAAAATATCACCTACAGTACTGGTTAGGACAATAGATTCTGGGCCCTAATTCAGAACTTCTGAGGAAGGGGTTGTAGGATTCTACAATGTATATAGCTCCACAATCCCTTACTCAAAATCCTTGGGGATCGGATGTGTTTCAGGATTCAGAATGGGTGTGATTTTGAAAAGGTTAATACTTGCATGTACCCTATGTTACATATACTCTTAGCAGGGTTTATGGCAATATCCCAATATCAAACACATTAAGATTTTGGCAGCAAAACAAAAATTCACACTGAAGTAAATAAAAACTAAAAAAAAAAACAAAACAAAAAACCCCGCAGTTCACGTCTATTTTGTTGAGGAAAAAAAATTTCCATTTTCAAAAGGGCTCAGTTATAGAGTTGACAGAAGTTACCTAATAAGACATTTAATGAGATAACTGCTATTTAAAAGAAAAATGCCCACCGGGTGCAATGGCTTATGCCCATAATCCCAGCACTTTGGGAGGTTAAGGTGGGAGGACTGCTTGAGCCCAGGAGTTCGAGTTCAGCCTGGGCAACAGAGTGAGATCCCTATCTCTAAAAAAATAATAATAAAATTTAAAAATTAAGAAAAAAAAAAAAGTGCCAGGCAAGGCAACATAGCAAGACCCTGTCTCTTAAAAAAAAATAAAAATTAATTAGCTGAGTGTGGTGGCACACACCTGTAGTCCCAACTACTTAAGAAGCTGAGGTAGAAGGATTGCTGGAGCCCAGGAGGTTGAGGCTGTAGTGAGCTGTGACAGCACCACTGCATTCTAGCGTGGGCAACAGTGTGAGATCTTGTCTCAAAAAATAATAATAAAATAAAAATGAACAAGTTAAAATATATAATTTCCTATGTCCTTGCAAGGAGGTCACTATCCCAGCCATAATTATCCTTCTCCTTTTTCTCAGACATATAATACTTTTATTATGGAATTATTATGGTGAAATGTAGCTAATCATCAAGATCATCTTCCTCATTTTTATTAGAGAAAGAGGTTAAAAGTTCCTGATTATGTATAACTGGTATGTTCCTTAAAAGGTACCTATTTGTATACTGCTAAGTCAATCTGCAAGCCAAAACCTAGACAGAAGCACACTATTTGCTAAAAAAACATTCTATCTGAGCAAAAGTTTGAAAAGCGTCATACTCTTCTCCCTTTCTTTTTACCCCTCTTTTCCAGCCAAGAGTCTTTACTCAAAAGTCAAACATATTGCCTCCCTAGCCCCTACTTTCTTTATCACTATGTCTGAATGCTTAGGAATGTATATAATCGGAAAAAAAGTGTTGCCTCTTTCTGTATTGGCAGAAATAAGGTGGCAGCTACCTAACCTCACATCATCTGACCACATCAAGCTAACTATTAATAAAGACATTGCAACATATGTAGAATAATAACCACAGAATTGAATAGCCTTATTATTTTTTTCTAAGAAATGACCAGAACAATATTTCTTCAATGCTCAAGGTGAAACTAGAAAAGAATGATATCAAAGTTCTATATAATATCTCTCAGCAGCTGTGATATAGGGATTTGTGTTTACTATTCTTTTTTCTCTTTTTAGGAAGTATTGTGTAGAGCCTTCCCCCAAACTCCTGTGACTAGAATAAGCCACAAGACAATTTATAATCCACTCTAAGTAATATATAATAAGAAATTAAGAAAAAACCTAACAGAAAATTCAGCAAGATAAAAGTTGATAATAATTTTAAATACTATAATTTAATGGGCTACAATCTAGAAGCTACATCCTGTGTATTTACTGATCACAATGATCAAATACACCATTGTGCTTCCTATTCTTGTAAGAGATATTTGAAGTTCAACATATAAGATATGTTCATAGAAATCAGAAGCAAAAATGTGTCTTAGAGCTACAAAATAGCAGTTGGCCTAAGTCTTAAATTCCATTTATCTTAAGGCCTCAAATTAAGGGACTCATTAATCCATAATCACAATTCTCCTGCTTTCTAACTCACGAAAGGAGAAATTAGAAGCTAGGTATTACAGAAGATATACTGATAGCAGCTAGAAGTGAAATTGACGGTGCTGAAAAAATTGAAATATCTTCAAATGGACACTATTATTGTGACCCAATAAAATTCATGCAAGTCCTGGAATGAATCTTAAATGATAATTTTTTAAATCCCTAATAGTCTAAATAAGCATACCATCATTAAAACAACTTTCAATTTAAAAATCTGTTAAATCTTTTAAAATCTGACAAGTGAAAACATACTTAACATTTACAAACACATGTACAGCAGCTTCCCTCATAATAGCCTCAAACTGGAAATAACTCAAATGCCCATCAACAGATGAATTCAGGCTCACTGGAACATTTTGGATTTTGGATATTTCAGATTTGGGATGTTCAACCGGTAAAATGCAAATAGAAGTATTCCAAAATAAAAAAAACAGTCCAAAATACTTCTGGCCCCAAGCATTTCAGATAACGGATACTCAACCTGTACATAAATCATAGTATTTCCATAAAATGGACTACTACTCAGGAATACAAAGGAATTAACTATTGACACATGCAACATAGGTGAATTTCCAAAATATGCTGTCCTGGCCAGGAGTGGTGGCTCATGCCTATACTCCCAGCACTTTGCGAGGCCAAGGAGGGCAGATCACTTGAGGCCAGGAGTTTGAGACCAGCCTGGCCAACATGGCGAAACTCCGTCTCTACCAAAAATACAAAATTTAGCCAGGCATGGTGGCACGTGCCTGTGGTCCCAGCTGCTCGGGAGGCTGAGGTGGGAGGATGACTTGAACCTGGGAGGCAGAGGCTGCAGTGAGCTGAGATCACACCACTGCACTCCAGCCTGGGTAACAGAGCAAGACTCTTGTCTCCAAAAAAAAATAAAACCAGGAAACAAAAAAAACAAAATATGCTGTTCTAGCCAAAATGAGTTAAAGAGACCAAATTTACCTTCTTGCCTGAAATAACTAAAATGCTGGACAAAATATATGAAACAAGGGTTTTCAGACATTGGATACATGACTTTGTTCAGGTAGTAAGGACTGTGATTACTTAGAAAGGGGAAACAAAGAAGGTGAGACCTACAACTGCCTCAACTTATAGATTGGAGAATTTCCAGATCACAGGGCAAAGGAGAAATGCAGACAGAGCCTAGCAGTCTCCCTGACTTGAGGATAAAGAACTGGGGAGTTCAGCCAGGCACAGTGGCTCACGCCTGTAATCCCACCTCTTAGGGAGGCAAAGGCAGGAGGATAGCTTGAGCCCAGGAGTTCAAGACCTGCCTGGGCAATATAGCAAGATCCCCGTTCTCCACGGAAAAAGAAAAAAACAAAGACACACACACACACAAAAGAACTGGGAGTTCAGGGAGGCAAAAGCAATGATCAGTGCATGCATGTGAGGGGACTCCTGAGGATGGAAAAACAACCATCTAAAAGCAGCAGATGGAACAATTCTCACAGCTCTCATGGCGTAAGAATAGTTCGTTTCCACCAGACAGAGTGGAAATCTTCACGCGGCTTTGGATTAGAGTACTCAGAAAGGTATTATTCACTTGTAGTGCAAAACTGGCCATAGACTAAAGGCTGCTCTGGATCCATCTAACAAAGCTTCACAAGAGCTTGAGAAGACCAAACTGTTTCCAACTAACTTGCCTATAACCCAGAATAAAGCTCAAGAATATTTATGCAAATACAAAAATATCCAGCACCCAAAAAGGTAAAATTCACAAAGTCTGGCAACCAATAGAAAACCACCAGACATGCAAAGAGGCAAGAAAATATGACCTATAATGAGAAAAATCAATAAACAGAAACAGACCCAGAAATGGCAGAAATTATAGGATTAGTAGAAAGGGATATTTGCTGGGCGAGGTGGCTTATGCCTGTAATCCCAGCACTTTAGGAGGCTGAGGCAGGCAGATCACATGATCAGGAGTTCTAGACTGGCCTGGCCAACATGGTAAAACCCCATCTCTACTAAAAATACAAAAATTAGCCGGGCGTGGTGGCGCATGCCTGTAGTCCTAGCTAATCAGGAGGCTGAGGCAGGAGAACTGTTTGAACCCAGGAGGTGGAGGTTGCAGTGAGCCGAAATCACACCATTGCATTCAAGCCTGGGTGACAGAGCAAGACTCCGTCTCAATTAAAAAAAAAAAAAAAAAAGGTAGAGGAAAAGTTAGCATTAAGTAGAGATGTGGATGATAGAAAAAATATCCAGAGGCCAGGTGCGGTGGCTCACACCTGTCATCCCAGCACTTTGGGAAGCCGAGGCAGGCAGATAGCCTGAGGTTGGGAATTTGAGACCAGCCTGACCAACATGGAGAAACTCTGTCTCTACTAAAAATACAAAATTAGCGGGGCGTGGTGGCGCATGCCTGTAATCCCAGCTACTCGGGAGGCTGAGGTAGGAGAGTCACTTGAACAGAGGTTGGCGGAAGGTTGCAGTAAGCCGAGATCACGCCATTGCATGTACTCCTACCTGGGCAACAACAGCGAAACTCCATCTCAAAAAAAAAAAAAAAAAAAAAAAAAAAAATCCAAGACCTAAATCAAACTTCTAGAGACAAAAAATAACAATGTCTGAAATAAACACCAGACAGGTGAAAATAACAGCTGACTAGGCACCTCAGAAGAAAAGTTTAGCAAACTTGAAGTCATAACAATAGAAATTATCTCAAATGAAAAAGCAAATAGGAAAAAAAAAAAAAAAAAAGACTGAGCCAGGCGTGGTGGCATGCACTTGTAGTCCCAGCTACTCAGCAAGAGGCTGTAGTGGGAGGATCACTTGAGCCTATGAGTTTGAGACCAGCCTGGGCAACATAGCAAGACTCCATCTCAATAACAATAATAATAATAATAATAATTTTTTTTTGAGATGGAGTTTTGCTCTTGTTGCCTAGGGTGGAGTGCAATGGTGTGATCCCAGCTCACTGCAACCTCCACCTCCTGGGTTCAAGCAATTCTCCTGCCTCAGCCTCCCAAGTAGCTAGGATTACAGGCATAATAGATACTTATATTTTATACTTATTAAGATCATGCCACTGCACTCCAGCCTGGGCAACAAAGCAAGACTCCGTTTCAAGAAAAAAAAAATGTAAATGATCTAAATACTATACTTAGAAGTTAAATATTGTCCACTTGGATAAATAAAACAATGTTCAATTATATGCTGCCTACAAAAAATGCACTTTAAATATAAAGACACAAATATTGTGAAAGAAAAAAAGAGAAAAACACATATCATGCTTACATTAATCAAAAGAAAATTGAAGAAAAAAAAAAGCAAGCTGGAGTGATTGCATTAATATCATACAAAGTAGATTTTGGCCGGGCACAGTGGCTCAAGCCTGTAATCCCAGCACATTGGGAGGCCGAGGTGGGCGGATCATGAGGTCAAGAGGTCAAAGACCATCCTGGCCAACATGGTGAAACCCCATCTTCACTAAAAATACAAAAATTAGCTGGGCGTGGTGGCGTGCGGCTGTAGTCCCAGCTACTTGGGAGGCTGAGGCAGGAGAATCGCTTGAACCCGAGAGGTGGAGGTGGCAGTGAGCTGAGATCGTGCCACTGCACTCCAGCCTGGAGACACAGTGAGACTCTGTCTCAATAACAATAATAATAGTAATAACAATAATAGGGAGGTAAGTTCATCATGAGGATGTAAAAATTCTAAACATTTATGCAACTAATAACCCGGCTAATTTTTTCAAAAATTTTTGGCTGGGTGCAGTGGCTCACACCTGTAATCCCAGCACTTTGGGAGGCCGAGGTAGGCGGATCGCCTGAGATCAGGAGTTTGAGACCAGCCTGGCCAACATGGTGAAACCCCATCTCTACTAAAAATACAAAAATTAGCTGGGCTTGGTGGCGGGCACCTGTAATCCCAGCTACTCGGGAGGCTGAGGCAGGAGAATCACTTGAACCCAGGAGGCTCACTGCAACAGTGAGCCAAGATCGCATGCACCACTGCACTCCAGCCTGGGCAGCAAGAGCGAAACTCCGTCTCACAAAAAAAAAAAAAAAAAAATTTTAGAGATGAGGTCTTGCTATGTTGCCCAGGCTGGTTTCAAACTCCTGGGCTCAACAATCCTCGTGCCTCAGCCTCCTGAGCAGCTGAGATTACAGACACAAGCAACAGTGCCCAGTTTATAAACATATTTATACCAATATATTACACAACTTTACATATTAGACAACTTTGATGAAGTAAATCAATTCCTTGATACCAACTACCAAAATTCACTCAAGAAGAAATAGACAACCTGAATAGACCCACACATAATTTGAATTTATGGATTTAAAATCTTCCCACAAAGAAAACTCCAGGCTCAGATGGTATTCACTGGCAAATTCTACCAGACATTTAAGGAAAACAATTCTAACAATTCTACACACGAACTCTTCCAGAAAATTGCAGAAAAGTGAATACTCCCCAACTTACTCTATTTATCTAGTAAACCAATTTTAAGCCAGTTTTAAGTAAGGTTCCACAACAGGTCCAAGCTTTGAAAGTTGTACTAGTACCTGGGATTACAGTAGTACCCACATGACTCAGAAGATTTCATGATGACTGGTGTGTCTGTAATGGATAGGGATGCTATATGGAGCCTTCGGCAGTCCTTTATAAGTAAATGACAGCCAAGACCTTTGGGATTGGGGACAAAGCTATACTGTCCTTTGGAGAATTATTCTCCTCTTGAGTAACAGCTTTTAGTTTGCTACTGAGTTCTTGTAGAGACTAAAAACTTGACCATGGGCCAAGTTACCATGTGACCTGAACTCCCTGACATGCACTGGATGCCTGGACACTGTCAGATCCACCGAGCCATAAAATAGGGCATGCATAGCAGTAAGTACTCCATCATTAAGTGTAAGTGGTATACAGAAGACTGGGCTCAAGCATGTCCTGAAGACACAAGTAAATATGAGCAAGTGACTCAGATACCCATGGCTCCTAACGATGCTACCCTGCTTCCTCTCTCATCTTGCATTTACTGCCTCATGAGGAACTCCCTGTGACAGCTGACTAAGGAAGACTTTAGGCCTGATTTGTGATGGTTCAACATAAACCCTCTAGCACTAACTGAAAGCAGACAGCTATAGCATTACAATCTCATGCAGGGTTGATCATGAAGGATTGTAAGGAAGAGAAATCCTCCCAATGGGCAGCTTCAAGCGATTCAGCAGTTGTTCATTTTGCCTGGATGGAGAGATGACTACAGATGTAGATTTACATTGATTCAAAAATGACTAGCAGTTTGGCTGGATGGACAGCGACTTGGAAGGGACATCACTGGAAAGTTGAGACAAGAAGTCTGAGGAAGAGATATGTGGATGGAGCACTCCAAATATGTATATAGAATATGAAGATAATTGTGTGCCATATAAATGCTCATCACAGAATTACCTCAGCAGAAGCTCTTAATAATCAGGTGAACAAAAATGACTTCTTCTGTGGATGTCAGTCAACCTATTTCCCCAGCCACCTGTCTTAGCCAATGGACTCATGACCCAAGTGGCTGCAGCAGCCAAGATAAAGGTTAGCAACATGGACTTCCACTCACCAAGACCTATTAGGTTCTAGCCAACACTGAATGACTAGCCTGCCAACCGCAAAAAACCAACACTGCCACCAATCCTGATGGCACGCTGATCATACTGGATTATTTCAATCATGAAAGGAACAGCAATTTCTTCTTGCTAGACTAACTAGACTCTGGATATAGATTGGTCTTCCTTGTCCTTAGTATTTCTGTCAAAAAGCACCATCCATGATCTTACAGAATGCCTTATTCCTCATTGTGGTATCCCATACAACATTGCTTCTGACCGGGGGGCCTTATTTTATAGCAACTAAAACACAGCAGTGGGCAAGCAGTCATGGAATTCACTAGTCTTACTATGTCCCTCATCACCTTGAAGTAGCTGGCCTGAAATAACAGAATAGTAGGCCAGTTTTCGATTTATTGTCTCTCAAATCCAAATCCACCCTCCTTCCTTGTGTTACTCAAGCTGAATCCTATAAACACAAATCCTCCACCAGCTAGCTTAATGTTAGGTTTAATTAATAAAGGGTATTGAAAGGCCACTGCAAAGCAACAGAGGGCTTCCCCTCCTGGTTTCATCATGATTTTATTCCACCTGGTACCCAGTGGGTCTGTGTGTTGGAAGCCTGGTACTGCTCACCTCAGGGACCATCAAGGTTGACTCCAGCCTACACTCACTCTCTGCCAAATTTCTTAACCTTCCAGTAATTCACGACTATAAACCAGCTCCAGGTCAGTACTCTGGCAAATGGTATTGCCATGATAGGTTGCATGTTCCTGTGGCAGCCAAACCCTCACCAAAAGGTCTGAATCTCAGGCTTGGGAGGGGTTTGGGGTAAAGTGCTTTCTTAGTTCTTTCTTTGTTCACTCCTCCTCATCCTGGAGGATAGTAGCTGTTTTCTGCATATGCTACTTCTGGAGTCTTTTTTTTTTTTTTTCTTTTTAAAGAGAAAGGGTCTCATTCTATTGCCCAGGCTGGAGTACAGCAGCATGATCATAGCTCACTGCAGGCTCAAACTTCTGGGCTCAAGTGATTCTCCCACCTCAGCCTACCGAGTAGCTAGGACTACAGGTGAGTACCACCACACCTGGCTAATATTTTAATTTCTTGTAGAGATGGGGTCTCACTATATTGCCCAGGCTGGTCTTGAACTCCTGGTCTCAAGTGATCCTCCTGTCCAGGCTTCCCAAAGTGCTGGGATTATAGGCATGAGCCACTGAGCCCAGCCAAGAGTCCTCTTTTATCCCTTTTAGTAGTTTAGCATCTTTTAGTAGTTAACAGTTACTTATATTAATTTTTCCCTATTCAATTACTGCTACAGTTACTGTCTTCTGCGTGACAGAAATGGCCTTTTCAGAATGCAGTTATGGCACCAACTAGGTGGCAACACTTTGTGGGGCTGGGGTAATGTCTAATGTCCTCCAGTATGTTGTATATGATCTGAACTGACAACCAACATTTGGTGCTGTTTTTTCTATAGCTAGGATTCACTAGTCCAGGAATTAAAGGATATGAATGGATGTGACTCCTCTCATTATTACCCCTAATGATCTGGTAGCGAAATTTCTGCTTCCAGACCAGGCGCAGTGGCTCACACCTGTAATCCCAGCACTTTGGGAGGCTGAGGCAGGTGGATTACCTGAGGTCATGAGTTCGAGACTAGCCTGGTCAACATGGTGAAATCCCGTCTCTACTAAAAATACAAAAATTAGCCAGGCGTGGTGGTGTGCACCTGTAGTCCCAGCTACTCAGGAGACTGAGGCAGGAGAATTGCTTGAACCCAGGAGGCAGAAGTTGCAGTGGGCCGAGATCGCACCACTGCACCCCAGCCTGGGCAAGCGAGGGAGATTCTGTCAAAAAAAAAAAAAATTATGCTTCCCATCCTTACAACTTTTAAATCTGCTGATTTAAAGGTTTTATTTATTTATTTATTTTGAGATGGAGTCTCGCTCTTGTCACCCAGGCTGGAGTGCAGTGGCACAATCTCAGCTCACTGCAACCTCTGCTTCCTGGGTTCATGCAATTCTCCTGCCTCTACTGAGTAGCTGGGAATACAGGTGCCCGACACAATGTCCAAAAGTTTTTTTTATTTTTAGTGGAGACAGGGTTTCACCTTGTTGGCTAGGCTGGTCTCGAACTCCTGACCTCAGGTGATCCACCCGCCTCAGCCTCCCAAAGTACTAGGATTACAGGCGTGAGCCACTGTACCTGGCCCGATTTAAAGGTTTTAATTCACAAAGGTTTTAATCCATCCATCAGGGGACATAATGGTTCCATTAAACTGAATGTTAAGACTGCTACTTGGTCACTTCTGGCTCCTCATTCTAGAGAACCAAAATGCAGCAGGGTTATAATTGGCTAGGGTGATTGATCCTGACCATCAGAGAGAAATAGGGTTGCTACTACACCATGAGGGAAGCAAATGTAACTGGAATATAGAGGATCTCTGGGACCTCTCAGTACTCCCATCTAAAAGTCAGTGAAAACTTCAACAACCCAATTCAGGTAGGACTTCTTATGACAACCCTTCAATAAAGAAGGGTAGGTCACCCCATCAGGCAAGAAATTATGACCAATTTAGGTTCTTGCTGAGAGCAGAGAAAGAAAACAGCTATGATCATGTGACCAATTACAGAAACGAAGGATAGTTATAACAGAAACATAACTTTTGTTTTATCTTTATTCGAAAGCTAATATGATAAAAACAGGTGTGTATAGATGCCAAGTTGACAAAGGGTAGAATCTAACAGTTTTGTACTTTATCAACTTGGTTAAGCTAGAAGTAGGTTTCCCCAAATCCCCTTCCCTGTATGGTTCTGGGTTAGAGTTGGCCAAAAAGAAATCTGCCCAAGATTTGGAAGGTGAAAGTGCAGTAGCTGCAATTATGCAGAAGGTCACTATAGTTAGAGATGGTAAGACAGACACTGAGGGGCTAGCAGAATTCAGCTCTTCTGGCTGACTCAGAGACTAGATCGACAGTCAATGGTCTCCCACGGATCTTCCCATCTGCTCTCCTTTGCAGTCTCACTCCAGCAGCTGGATGTGGAATCCTGTCCCAGACTCCAAGGCAAGCTTAGATCTATCCACCCAAACCAGTGTTTCAGAAGAGCTGCTTAGTGACATTCCTCTGGGTCTCTAACCCACTTTTAGACTCTTCCTTATCCAGCTTCTCCTACAATTGTATGAGACTTTTTGTTTGTTTGTTTGAGATGGAGTCTTGCTCTGTCGCCAGCCTGGAGTGCAGTGGTGCAATCTCGGCTCACTGTGACCTCTGCCTCCCAGGTTCAAGCAATTCTCCTGCCTCAGCCTCCCGAGTAGCTGGGACTACAGACATGTGCCACCAGGCCCAGCTAATTTTTGTATTTTTAGTAGAGAAAGGGTTTCACCATGTTGGCCACGATGGTCTCGATCTCTTGGCCTCATGATCCACCCACCTCGGCCTCCCAAAGTGCTGGGATTACAGGCGTGAACCACCGCGCCCGGCTGAGGTTTTAGTACTATAATAAATCCATTATTCAATAATATTCATAGTAGTTCTTCTTCCCAGACTAAACCCTGACTGATAAACCATGTGTTTTGGACAAAATTTTGGACAAAATTTTCCAGTTAAGGGATAGACACCTTAAGTGTTTGGATTCTACATCTTACTTTCTTCCTTGAGCAGAAAAGATAACCCTTCTGAAGAAGAGTTAAAACCACAGTTTCTCCTAAGGGGAGCTCATCTTTACTGTTATAGGCTTGTGCCATCTGGCTGTGGAAAAGAATAATCATCCTTGTCTTTATGTCATTTGTGGAGAGAATGTTATGAAAAAAATAACAGATGTAAAATATCAAGCAATGGTAGCAAGAAAATATCTTTGTTACTATGGTACTGTATTCTGGATTTTGCTCAGTTACATGGAATAAAGAATAATTTCTGGCTGTTCAAAAGAATATACCAGCCGGGCATAGTGGCTCACATCTGTAATCCCAGAACTTTCGGAGGCCAAGGCTGGTGAATCACTTGAGGTCAGGAGTTCAAGACCAGCCTGGCCAACATGGTGAAACCCCGTCTTTACTAAAAAAATACAAAAAATTAGCCAGGCATGGTGGCACACGCCTGTAATCCCAGTTACTCAGGAGAATGAGGCAAGATAATTGCTTGAACTCAGGAGGCAGAGGTTGCAGTGAGATGGCACCACTGCACTTCAGCCTGGGTGACAGAGTGAGACTCTGTCTCAAAAAAAAAAAAAAAAAAAAAAAGAATATACCTGTTGATGTTAATTGCAGTTTACAATAAAATTTTACTTGTGATTTTCTTGTGTATGTAATGGGGACTGATATCAATATTTCTACACTGAAACTTGGCAATTCATTAATAAATGTAGATAACCTGCCAGTAATAAAGATTTTCCTGATCCTAAATAAGACCAGATTACTTTTCCATAATCAAAAAAAGTAGTGGCTTTATCCTCTGTGTTGGATACACCTCCTATTTGCTTCACATTTATTCATATTAGGTCTATGTCTAAGAAAAATTTCCTAGGTTTCTGTATGTTTCACTAGAGGGACAACTCATTAAAAAAAAAAAAAAAAGTATCAAAGATATCTAGGCAACAGGGCAAAATCTCAACTCTACAAAAAGTACAAAAATTAACCAGGCATGAAATGGAGTCTCACTATGGTACCCAGTGTACACCTGTAGTCCCAGCTACTCAGGAGGCTGAGGTGGGAGGATAGCTTGGACCCAGGAGGTTGAGGCTGCAGTGAGCTGTAATCGCGTCACTGGACTCCAGCCTAGGTGACAGAGCAAGACCTTATCTCAGGAAAAAAAAAAAAAAAAAATGAAAAGAAAAGAAAAAGCTATCTAGAAATTGTTAAGATATCACTGCAATAACAGTTAAGAGTTGGGTGATACTAAGAGATAGGAAGATATAAAAAGAATGAAGGATCCTATTAAGTCTCAAGGACTTTACATTTAGGCAGGAAGGTATACAGATAATTAAAACCCAGAGAAATGCAAATTCAATCAAGCAATATAAGTGGCCTGCGGGGAGCTAAGCACACATATATGGGAGTCTGCTTAGTCCCTTCAGGGCTCAGACAGGGATCTAGTCGCATCCTGGCCAATAAAAAAATCTCAGCAAGCAGAGAAGTCAATTCTAAAAATTACATGTGACATACATGTAACATAAAAATAATTTGGCATAACATACTTATTTTATTAGTGAGTAAATATCTTTTTTTTTTTAAAGAGATGGGGCCTCACTATGTTAACCAGGCTAGACTAGAACTCCTTGAAGCAATCATCCTGCCTCAGCCTCCCTGAGCAGCTGGTACTACAGGTGCGCCACCGCACCTAGCTATCATTTTTAACCCCAGAATGATTTATAATTAAAAATAGAATGTTTAAGGGAAAGCGTGCATAGTGTTAATATTCTTATGTTAAGAACTCTGTTCATATTTGTTTTTGTTTTTGGTATTGTTTTGTTCTTTGAGATGGAGTCTCGCTCTGTCACCCAGACTGGAGTGCAGTGGTGTGATCTTGGCTCACTGCAACCACCATCTCCTGGGTTCAAGCGATTCTTCTGCCTCAGCCTCCCAAGTAGCTGGGATTACAGGTGCACACCACCACACCCCACTAATTTTTGTATTTTTAGTAGAGACGGGGCTTCACTATGTTGGCCAGACTGGTTTCGAACTCCTGACCTCAAGTGATCTGCCGGCCTCAGCCTCCCAAAGTGCTGGGATTACAAGCGTGAGCCACTGCACCTGGCCTTTCCTGTTCATTTTTTTGAGACAGGGTCTCACACTGTCAGCCAGGCTTGAGTGCAGTGGCACAATCTTGGTTCACCGCAACCTCCGCCTTCCAGGTTCAAGTGATTCTTGTGCCTCAGCCACCTGAGTAGCTGGGATTACAGGCGTGTGCCACCACACCTGGCTAATTTTTGTATTTTTAGTAGAAATGGGGTTTCGCTATGTTGCCCAGGCTGGTCTCAAACTCCTGGGTTCAAGCGATTCATCCACCTCGGCCTCCACCATTACAGGTGTGAGCCACTGCACCCAGCTATATGTGGTATTTTAACTTTTGTAAAATTTAAGAGATTTGGCCTAGTGAAGTAATAAGTCAGCCTTAAAAATTCAGTTTAAAATGTGTAATCAGTTGTTTTAGATTTATTATTTGAATCAGAAAGTTTACTATTTATACAGTGCTGAAACATTTTAAGAGAACTTAAGAAGTGTCAGATCTATAAAAATTATATAAGTAGTCCATGTTTGTTGAATAATCGAAGTTCTTTAAAATAATTTTTTAATTTATAAAGTTTAATCATTTTAAGATGTTTAACTTTGAAATTAAACCAAACATAGGCTCTTAAAGTGATTGTTGGCTGAGTACAGTGGCTCACACCTGTAATCCCAACACTTTGGGAGGCCAAGGCAGGCGGATCACTTGAGGTCAGGAGTTCGAGACCAGGCTGGCCAACATGGTGAAACCTCGTCTCTACTAAAAAAAATACAAAAATTAGCCAGGAGTGGTGGTGCACACCTATAATCCCAGCTACTCTGGAGGCTGTGGCAGGGGAATTTTGTGAACCTAGGAGGTGGAGGTTGCAGTGAGCCGAGATGGTACCACCACACTCCAGCCTGGGCGACAGAGCAAGATTCTATCTCAAAAAAAAAAAGTGATTGTTAAAATTTGCTACACTTTAAATAGGATAAGATTTGTAAACAAATTCTAAAAGTTTAAGAAGGAATTTAGTTTTAAAATTTTAGGTTTTATAAATTATTATTAGAACTAAAGATAACTCTAAATAGGCTTTTCTGCACACAAAAACCACCTCAATGTGCACTGAAAAACACTCATATCTTTGGGAGGCCGAGGTGGGCGGATCACAAGGTCAGGAGATCAAGACCATCCTGGCTAACACAGTGAAACCCCGTCTCTACTAAAAATACAAAACATTAGCGCGTGATCACATGCACCTATAGTCCCAGCTACTTGGGAAGCTGAGGCAGGAGAATCGCTTGAACCCGGGGGAGCGGAGGTTCCAGTGAGCCAAGGTCGAGCCATTGCACTCTAGCCTGCGAAACAGAGCGAGACTCCGTCTCAAAAAAAAAAAAAATGCTCATATTAAGGCTGGGCGCAGTGACTCACACCTATAATCAATCCCAGCTCTTTGGGAGGCTGAGGTGGGCAGATGGCTGAGCTCAGGAGTTCACAACCAGCCTGGGCAACCTGGTGAAACCCAGACTCTACAAAAAACACAAAAATTAGCCAGGTGTGGTGTCGCTGGCCCGTAGTCCCAGCTACTCCAGAAGCTGAGGTGGGAGAATCCCTTGATCCCGGAAGGAGGAGGTTGCAGGGAGCCAAGATCCTGCCACTGTACTCCAGCCTGGTCAACAGAGTGAGACCCTGTCTCAAAACAAACAAACAAACAAACAAAAATTAAAAAAAAAAAAAAACCTCTCATACTAATCAGTGGTGTGCCGGAACAAGCTTCCTGAATTTTCAGCAATTCTGCAAGCTGGTTGTTAAACACAGTGCTGTTAAAAAACTAGAATAACAAATTATATTAAAGGCCAGGCACAGTGGCTCATGCCTGTAACCCCAGCACTTTAGGAGGCTGAGGCGATCAGATCACTTGAGGTCAGGAGTTCAAGACAAGCCTGGCCAACATGGTGAAACCCCCATCTCTACTAAAAATACAAAAATTAGCCAGACATGGTGGCGCACACCTGTAATCCCAGCTACTTGGTTGCGGTGAGCTGAGATCACGTCATTGCACTCCAGCCTGGGTAACAGAATAGAGTGAGACTCTATCTCAAAAAAAAAAAAAAAAAAAAAAAAAAGAAGTCAAACTCCAAACAAAGGTAAGAATACAAATAAAATAGTATATGACTATTAGCTAAAAGGACCTTAAAGATCACCTAATATTCTAGGGTGGTACCCAGAGACTAAGAAAGAATACAAGCAGCACTGTTAAAAATCAATTAATTTAAACAACTTGGCTGGGTGTGGTGGCTCTCATCTGTAATTCCAGCAGTTTGAGGATCCGAGGTGGGAGGATCACTCGAGCACAGGAATTTGAGACCAGCTTGGGCAGAATAGCAAGACTCCATCTCTACAAAAAATACAAAAATTAGCCAGGCATGGTGGCATACATCCATAGTCCCAACTACTCAGGAGGCTAAGGTGGGAGGATTGCCTGAGCCCAGGAGTTCAAGGCTGCAGTAAGCTGTGATTATGCTATTGCACTCCAGCCTGGGCAACAGAGAGAGACCTTGTCTTAAAAAAAAAAAAAAAAAATTCTAAGAAACCCACATACCTCTACCTCTATTACAAAGCCCAGAATCCAGTACACTGACAACATGAAATACTGGGGAGGATGTGGAGCAACAGGAACTCTCATTCATTGCTGGTGGAAGGCAAAACAGTACAGCCATTCTGAAAGTGTTTTACCGTTTCTTACAAAACTAAAACATACTATTTTCTTTCTTTTTTTTTTTTTTTGAGACAGAGCCTTGCTCTGTCGCCCAGGCTGGAGTGCAGTGGTGCGATCTGGGCTCACTGCAACCTCTGCCTCCCAGGTTGAAGCAATTCTCCTGCCTCAGCCTCCTGAGTGGCTGGGATTACAGGTGCGCACCACCATGCTCGGCTAATTTTTGTATTTTTAGTAGAGACAGGGTTTCACCATGTTTGCCAGGCTGGTCTTGAACTCCTGAGCTCAGGCAATCCACCTGCTCGGCTTCCCAAAGTGCTGGGATTACAGGCATGAGCCACTGCGTCCAGCCTAAAAACTGATTAAAACTCCAAAGAATACATACTCTATGATTCCATTTATATAAAATGCATACGTCTCTATACTGACAAAAAGCACATTAGAGGTGGGACAGAAGGGGTCTTGTAGGTGATATACATGTTCTATATCTTGACTGTGATCAGTACACATAAGTATAAAAACTTATCAGCCGGGCACAGTGGCTCACGCCTGCAATCCTAGCATTTTGGGAGGCCGAGGCAGGCGGATCATGAGTCCAGGAGATCGAGACCACGGTGAAACCCCATCTCTACTAAAAATACAAAAAATTAGCCAGGTGCAGTGGCGGGCGCCTGTAGTCCCAGCTACTCGGGAGGCTGAGGCAGGAGAATGGCTTGAACCTGGGAGGTGGAACTTGCAGTGAGCCGAGATTGCACTACTGCACTCCAGCCTGGGTGACTGGGTGACAGAGTGAGACTCCGTCTCAAAAAAAAAAAAACAAAAAAAAACTTATCAAACAGTACACTTTAAATGGATGGAGTTCACTTACTAAAGTATTCCTCTGTAGATCTGATAAGAAAAAAAAAAAAAACTCAAAGTAATCAGACACAACATATATGTAATATGTAATTAGGTATAAGCAGAGAAGTTATGCAAATAATAGCAACTTTTAGAGGAATAAAACAAAATTCTAGTTTCCCTCTTTCGTTTGATTCTCAGTATCTACATGTATTGTCAATTCTTTCTCCTAGATATTATGTACAGATAAAGACCTCATTTCATAACTCTCCCTCACCCCATCATATCCAATCCCTCCTATCCATTCCTAACAACCTCTGGGAGGCCAGGGAGGATAATTTTACCATTTCAACTCCCACTAACCCTTAATGTCCTAGATGCAATGAATTCTGAACCACAATCACTCCATATTAGAGAAACACAGGGCAGAGTAGCCTACTCATTGTATCTTCATGTTTCTGTTCTTTCTTCCTGTCCATTTTGTTAGAGCAGGAAAAGTACCTTATATATCTCTATGCTTTAGAGCCTATCTAGCAGGTTTGCAAGTGCTGAGTTAATTCCTTCCCTTTTGATTATTGGAATGCTAACCAACCCAGGTTAAAGATGAAGCTATTAAGAAGGTCTTTCAAGATCCAGCTTAAATGCTAGTTTCTCCTTGAAGCTGTTCGTAATGCCCTGACTGGAATCTCTCAAAATTTTCCTACCACTGCTAGAACAGGTCATATCCTTCTTTATCCAAGTGTTCAGGCTTTAAAGTAAGACCTGAGATCAAATCCACATCCTGCCATATACCTTTTTTTTTTTTTTGAGACGGAGTCTCACTCTGTCGCCAGGCTGGACTGCAGTGGCACGATCTCAGCTCACTGCAATCTCCACCTCCCAGGCGATTCTCCTGCCTCAGCCTCCTGAGTAGCTGGGACTACAGGCGTGCGCCACCAGGCCCAGCTAATATCTGTATTTTTAGTAGAGAGGGGGTTTCACCATGTTGGCCAGGATGGTCTTAATCTCTTGACCTTGTGATCCACCCGCCTCAGCCTCCCAAAGTGCTGGGATTACAGGCGTGAGCCACCGCACCCAGTCTACCTTCTATCTTAAGCAAATCACTAAAGCTCTCTAACAATGACATCGACCACAGCACAGCCAATACTCACCATGTGCCAGACACTCTTCTGAGGGCTTTATATGAATTAACTCATTTAATCTTCATAGCGACTCTACGTTTGCACAACATAGTGAATGCAACTAATGTCAGTGAAGTATACACTTAAAACCGGTTCAAGTGTAATATTTTATGTTGCATATCTTTTTACAACAATAAAAGTAAACATAGGCACAGACAGGTTAAGTAATCTGCTCAAAGTCACACAGCCAGTAACTAGCAGAGCTACTTCAAACCTCTGCAATCTAGCTTTACAGTCCATACTCTTAACTTCTATACTGTATTGCTTCTCACAAAGTCTCATTTTCTTCATGTTTAATAAGAACAACATTACCTACCTTACAGATGTATAAAGTGCTTCACACATGGCAAGAGCTCAAAAAAGTTATTGTTTTGCCTTAGTCCTTTTCTACACATTTAGGCTCCTTGAAGGCCGAGTCTTTCTTAACTATCTTTGCATTTCTCTCATTGTACCTAGCATAGAGTACAATAAATATCAGACTCAAAATAAATACTTTCCTCAGAGAAATATCTGTGGCATCTAGAAATCCAAATATGGATTAAAAAAAGACAACACTATGCAGGTAAAAATTTGAAGTGCTGTCATAAAGACATAAAGTAACGTTTGCGCAATTTTTATAGAATGCTCAATTCTGACTGACAGGATTGACACTGAGCTAGCTAAGGCCTGAAGGGGAGTAAGGAAAGGTTGTGTATCTACTTCCCTAAGTGGCAGTTATAAGTACAAAAAATGCAATTCCAAGGGAAAAAAAACACTTAATGGTGACATCAGGATAATTATAACAGTAAAATACTGTTTAAAACAAACAAACAAAAAGTCCGATGCAGCAAAACTAGGCTCTACAGACACACTAGGCGCAAAAGATAAAACAGAGCAACCTTTTCTAAGGACTAAATAATTACAACAATATTCTCAGTACTATTTGGCATACGATCTAGAAGATCAAAGTAGAGTAAAGTGTAAGGACAAAATCAGGAGACCTACATTTCCAGATCCCCGTGGCACTGATATTGGACTGTAAAACCATAGATTCCGAGGGCTGCCACCTTAGTGCTAAGCGGACGCAAGGGCAAGTAGTGTAACTGTTCCAACTCGGAGCCCAGAGTGGTCCAAGTCAAAGTCGGTGCAGCCCGCTACGGTTCAGCTCTACTAAAGGGTTGCAAGGAGCTGAAAGCAGCAAAAACGGCTTTTGTGGGGCCTACAATCGCCTTCCTGAGCGCCCCAGAAACCGGCTAAACCTCGTCTCTCCCGAAACCACCTGGAGTCGCTCCGACTGGAGAAATCAAGAGTCCGCCGCCTTAAAATGACTAAAACAATAAGCAACCACAACCACAACTCCCACTTCAAGCGCGTACGGTTTCCATTTGCTCCCCTGCCTCAGTGGGAGGAATGGAACATGAAGACACCGCTTCCCGCCCCGCCCCAGGTAGGCCCTGAATCAGTTCGGGGTTAAAAATAATGAGGCGGACAAGGCGGCCTCTGGCCACAGTCGCCAAAGAAAGGGAATGACCCGGGTATCAGACCAGCTCAGATCCTCACACCAGGACCCTGGGGTCCGCCGGGCCCCGCAGCAGCAGCCTCGAAGGAACAAGAAGAGCCAGGAAAAAAAGAGGACGGCCAAGCTCACCTGCCGCTTGTTCATCCGCCGCACATCGTCCAAAAAGTCTAGAGACAGCATGGCGGGGACGGCGAGCAGGACACCGGCAGGGGAAAGGGCGCGATGACCAGCGGGCGGAACTACTGGAGCTCGGGTCTGGCTCACACTGGACAGGACCCCGCAGTGCTTGCACTTCCGCTTCCGGGGCGGGAGCTGGCAGGGTCGGGCACGATCCCCGCCCCCCGCGCCCCTTAGCTGCGGAGAGCTGACAGACTCACCACCTTGCTAGTCCAGTCTCAGGGCTTGGCCTCGCCGTGGGAGGGTTCTCACCCTCTGGCTCTCGCCTGCCAAAAACCGACTGGACGCCACTTCCCGCGCTCGGCCCCGCGGCCCCTCTCCGAGGCGGCGACCTAGGCTTAGATGAGGAGGCTGCCCTGCCACCTTCGGAAGGCGGGCCTCTGTGCCCGCCCGGCCAATCGCGAGCAACCTCTCCGGTGTGGGCGGGTAGAAGCGGCTCCGCGTCCCGGCTTGGGTATGGGTGTGGCAGTGGATGTGTCGTCTGACCGTAGGTTCTCTGGTCGAGCAAGTCTGCGCTATGGGAAGCTGAGGAGGTGCTTTCTTTCTTTCTGTCTCTGTCTTTCTTTACGTCTCTGTTGAGGTGCTTGCTTGCTTGCTTGCTGTCTGGCTCTTTCTCTCTCTTTTTCTTTCTCTTTCTCTCTTTCCTTTCTTTCTCACTGTGTCGCCCAGGCTGGAGTGCAGTGGCGCAATCTCAGCTCACGGCAACCTCCGTCTCGCAGGTTCAGGCGATTCTTCTGCCTCAGGCTCCCGAGTAGCTGGGACTACAGGCGCGCGCCACCAAACCTGGCTAATTTTTGTATTTTTAGTAGAGACAGGGTTTCACTATGTTGGCCAGGCTGGTCTCGAACTCTTGAGCTCAGGTGATCCGCCCGCCTTGGCGTCCCAAAGTGCTGGGATTACCGTCGTGAGCCACCGCGCCCGGCCGTGCTTTTCGCTTAAGGTTGGACCGTGTGAGAGACCTTCAAACCACTGCCTGAGCCTGCCAGGAGTTTACAGTCCAATTGGAGAGAAAACAGCCCGGGACAATTAGAAAACATCCAAATGGTGCAACAGCGTGATGAGACCACCAGTGGTGTGGGTCGTTAGGAAGTGGCTTCCTTTCTGACCTTGACTGCTGACAGGATTTGACATGGTCTCCTTGAATTCTACTGCCTGGTTTTCTTAACTTGGACACCTTGATGTGACTATCTTTTCGCTACCTTTTGCTTTGACTGGCCAAAGCTCCTAATACCCACTTCAGTCAACAAAGACTAAAGCTGGATTACTTGGTATCATTTCTCTCTTTTTTTTTTTAAATAATCCTTCTCTCCCATTAGGGAAAGATGAATGAAGGATATACTGGAACTCTTTGCAGTATCCTCGAAATTCTTTAAATGGAAAGTCATTCCAAAATAAAAACTTGAATTTATTGGAGGATGGCTGTAATAAAAAAGACAAATAATAATAAGTTTAGGGGAGGATGTGAAGAAATTGGAACCCTCATATACTGCTGGTGGGAATGTAAAATGGTGCAGCCACTTTGGGAAATAGCTGCAGTTGCTCAGAAGGTTAAAGATGGGCCGTCTGCAGTGGCTCATGCCTGTAATCCCAGCACTTTAAGAGGCTGAGGCAGGCAGATCACCTGAGGTCAGGAGTTCCAGACTAGCCTGGCCAATATGGTGAAAACCCGTCTTTACTAAAAATACAAAAATTAGGCGGGTGTGGTGGTGGGCACCTGTAATCTCAGCTACTGGGGAGGCTGAGGCAGGAGAATCGCTTGAACCCAGGAGGCAGAGGTTGCGGTGAGCCGAGATCATGCCACTGCACTCTAACCTGGGCGACAAAGTGAGACCCTATCTCAAAACACACAAACAAAAAAAGGTTAAAGATGGAATCACCATATTAACCAGCAATTCCACTGCTAGGTATATACCCAAGAAAATTGAAAACGTTTGTCCACACAAAAACTTGTACATGAATGTTCACAGCAGCATTATTCATAATAGCTAAAAAGTGGAAATAACTGAAATGTTTATCAACTAATGAAGGGATAAATAAATGTGGTATATTGGAATAATGTACTAATAATTCCTCTGGTACAATGGAATATTATTTGGCAACAAAAGGAAATACTACAACATGAATGACCCTTGAAACAGATTTAGTGAAAGGATCCAGTCACAAAAGACAAAGTATTGCATGATTCCATTTAGGTGAAATATCTAGAATAGACAAATCCACAGAGATGGAAATCAGTGGTTGCCTAGGGCTGGGAGAGTTGGGGAAAATGGGGAGTGGCTGCTAATGGGTATGGAGTTTCTTTTAGGGGACGCTAGTTCTACAACTATGTGAATATACTCAAAACCATTAAATTGTACACTTTACATTGGTGAATTGTATGGTATGTGTATTATATCACAATAAAGCTATTATGAGAAAGGAAAAGAAACCACTGGTGTCTGGCTCACTGTTAAATTCCTAGTGGTGAACACAGCCTAGCACATGTTATACCCAATAAATACTTGTTGAATTTAAAAGTGTGTGTGTGTGTGTGTGTATTTTTGTTACCTACAAAAACTGCTGCCTGTAGGCACCCCACACTTACTGAGTTGAAAAAAAATTCCTAATGTATTCAATTTAGGAAGACTTGTGGAAGAAAATACATGTGAACTCCATGAGGACAGGGACATTGTCTTTGTCCACCCCTTTATCTCCAGCTCCCATAAGAGTACCAGACATGTAGCAGACACTCAATAAGTATTTGTTAATAAATGTTAAATATGGGTTCTAGTCTAAATTCTGGCTAGTAGAACCCTTGGCCTATGCCTATTAATGTTGAATTCAAATCTAAAAGTGAGCGCCAGCAACTATTTAAATGAGTATCAATCTTGTAATGTGTAGAAAAGAGCCCTAAGAGAGGTGTAAAGTCCTGTGGAGTTTCAGATGTGGCAAAAGTCAGTTCAGTTGGGGAGGCTTGTGGGGAGCTTAAAAAGGGTGTCAGGCCAGGCACGGTGGCTCACGCCTGTAATCCCAGCACTTTGAGAGGCCAAGGGGGAAAGATCCCTTGGGCCCAGGAGTTCAAGACCAGCCTGGGCAACAAAGTGAGACCTCCGCTCTACTAAAACTAAAAATTAGGCCAGGCACGGTGGCTCATGTCTGTAATCCCAGCACTTTGGGAGGCCGAGGCAGATGGATCACCTGAAGTTGAGTTTGAGACAAGCCTGGCCAACATAGTGAAACCTGTCTCTACTAAAAATACAAAACTTAGCCAGGCATTGTAGCAGGTGCCTGTAGTCCCAGCTACTCGGAGGCTGAGGCAGGAAAATCGCTTGAACCCGGGGGGCAGAGGCTGCAGTGAGCCAAGATCACACCATTGCACTCCAGCCTGAGCAATGGAGTGAGACTCTGTCTGGAAAAAAAAAAAAAATGCATGAGAAAGGAACAGGACCAGGGGAGAGTGATATAAACTAGAAGGATCTGCAAAGGCTTAATGAGGTTTCTTGTACTGCTCGGTGTCTCTTATGAAAATATTTAGGATATTTCATAATATCCTAAATATTTAGGACAGGTGATCCCAGACTTGATATAGATGTAAAGCCTAAGGAATTCAATTTTCCAAATGTGGGACTCTGACATGCTATTTTCTCTGCCGACTGGGATGGCAGTCTTTCTGACACATAAGTCTTTTGGGCCCTGTCAATCACAGTGTTATGTCTGGCATTTTCCTTTATAGAGAGCCTGCTGGCCCCCCTGAGGGAAGGGTTAAGTTAGACCCACTTGGCTTTGAATCACAGATCAATTGCCAGCTGTTTGATCTTGGACCAATTAGTTAACTCTTTTTCCAAAAAAATTTATTTAATTTAATGTTTCTAGAGACAGAGTCTCACTCTGTCACCCAGGCTGGAGTTCAGTGATGTGATCACCCTTCACTGCAGCCTAGACCCCCCCCAGGCTCAAGCAATCCTCCCACTCAGCCTCCCAAGTAGCTGGGACTGCAGGCACATGCCACCATGCCCAGCTCAGTTAGCAATTTTTTAATCTCTAGTTTTCTGGTGTGTAAAGTAGGAATAGAAAAGAATTTATGTCATTTGAGGATTTAACAAAATAATACATGTAAATAAGGCTGTTGGGGGCTGGGCATGGTGGCTTACGCCTGTAATCCCAATACTTTGAGAGGCCAAGGTGGGCAGATCACTCGAGCCCAGGAGTTCGAGACCAACCTGGGCAACATAGTGGAAGCCTCATCTCTACAGAAAATTTTAAAAATTAGCCAGGTGTGGAGACACATGCCTGTAGTTCCAGCTACTCAGGAGGCTGAGTTAGGAGGATCGATTGAGTCCTGAAGGTTGATCCCTTAGTGAGCCATAATTGTGCTACTGCACTCCAGTCTCGGCAACAAAGAGAGACTCTATCTCAAAAAATAAATAAATAAAAGAAAGAAAGAAAGAAAGAAAGAAAGCTGTTGTCACAATGGATGACAAATGGTAAGTGGACAAAGAATTTAATAATTATTGAAAACAAGAAGTGGGTTCAAACTGATACACAAATTCTAGGCTAGGAAGGTCTGTCATTATGGTTGAGCCCTGGTTAACCACTTCTGTATAAATCAATGGTCTCTACCAGCAGAAGCAAAGTGACGTCATGTGGGGTTTTTTGTTGTTGTTGTTGCCCAGGCTGGAGTGGAGTGCAATGGTGTAATCTCGGCTCACCACAACCTCTGCCTCCCGGGCTCAAGTGATTCTCCTGCCTCAGCCTCCCAAGTAGCTGGGATTACAGGCATGCGCAACCACGCCCGGCTATTTTTTATTTATTTTTTAATTTTTATTTATTTTTATTTATTTATTTAATTATTTTTATTTTTAGTAGAGACAGGGTTTCCGCATGTTGGTCAGGCTGGTCTCAAACTCCCAACATCAGGTGATCTGCCCCCCTCGGCCTCCCAAAGTGCTGGAATTACAAGCATGAGCCACCACGCCCGGCCTGACTTCATGTTTTTAAAACTCTATTAAAAATAATTATAATCTTACCAGTTTCTCCTTCACCTTCTCAATGTAGGAAGTGGTGGGTAGAAGCAGAAGGTCCTCTATGACCCTGCCAGAAAAGGAAATGGCCCAGGCATATCACAGCAAGCTGGTGCATAGGCCACACTGGAGATGTGGCTCTTCCCTGGTGCCATCTCCCACAAGGATCTATCTCAGTTTGCTGGGGGTTGCCTGAGGTCAGGTCAGGCGGATGCAGAGATGGAACTTTCTGCCTACCAACCCAGTGGCTATGGACATCAGAGACCAAGGTTTTAAAAGATGTAGCAGCTCTGTATAGCATGGGATAACAGAAATGTCATTCTCAAAAATCAAAGGCACTTTCTGTGCAGAGAGATTACTGGAGTCACCCAAGTCTCCCTGGAAGATTTTTGGAAAGCTCTCTTTAAAAAGTCCCAGACAGCTGCCGGGACAGCTGTAAGAGGGAAGCACCAGCCTTCTGGGTTGGTATGTGCGTATATGTGATGGGGGTTGGGGAGGACACATCAATTTCCTGCTTGGCTGTACTGCTTTAGCTGAAAGAAGAAAGGGGCCTTGATGTTTGTTTTGTGAGTCCTTAGAGAGGAGAGATCCCTGTTGTGAATGTGGATGTTGTGTGGGTAGAGGATCAAGAGTGGGGACACACTTAGCCTCTCCCCTCTAACTGGGCCTGCACCTCCTCCCTCTTGGAAGAGTTGCCTTTTGAGCTCTTGGATCTCATAGTTAATGACAGGGAATTGGCTCTTGATATCCCTCTTGATAGGTTAAGGGATCCTATAGGAATCTGTTGAGGCAGTGAATCACCACTGGAAATGTGGCTTGTGTAAATCTGGATATGGATATCCAGAATACAATCACATTCATTAGCAATCATTTATATATACATTCAAGTACTTTAAAATATTTACCTAAAGGCTCCTAAGAGCCTCTCTTCAAGGTACTCACGCTGAATCTGTGTGATTTGGCTACTGCCTCCTCTCCTTTCCTCTCCTCTCCTCTCCTTTTCTTTTAGTCACCCAGGCTGGAGGGCAGTGGCATGATCTCAGCTCACTGCAACCTCCACCTCCCAGGTTCAAGCGATTCTTGTGCCTCAGCCTCCTGAGTGGTTGGGATTACAGATGTGCACCACCACACCTAGCTAATTTTTGTATGTTTAGTAGAGATAGGGTTTCACCATGGTGGTAAGGCTGGTCTCAAACCTCTGACCTCAGGTGATCCACCCATCTTGGCCTCTCAAAGTGCTGGGATTACAGGCGTGAGCCACTGCGCCCAGCAGGCTACTGCCTCTTTCATCAACTTGATATCTGACATTCCTTGCCAACTTGTTACCCTACAGTCCAGACATACTCAACCACCTATACTCCAGCATATGTCATAGGGATTAAAGAAGTGATCTCTGGAGCCAAACTGCTCTAACCCTTACTGTGTGACTCTAGATGAGTTACTTTACCTCTATATGCCTCCATTTCTTCATCTGTAAACAGATATTTTAGCACCCAGGGTTTTTTTTAATTATTATTAGAATTAAGTGAGCTAGTCCGGGTGCAGTGGCTGATGCCTATAATCCTAGCACTTTGGGAGGTCAAGGTAGGTGGATTGCTGAGGCCAGGAGTTTGAGACCAGCCTGGGCAACATGGTGAAACCCTGTCTCTACAAAAAATACAAAAATTAGTTAGGCATGTTGGCACATGCCTGAAGTCCCAACTACTCAGGAAGCTGAGGTGGGAAGATCCATTGAGCCCGGGAGGTTGAGGCTACAGTGAGCCATGGTTGCACTACTTGCACTCCAGCCTGGGAGACAGAGCAAGACTCTGTCTCAGAAAAAAAAAAAAAAGGATTAAGTGAACTAATGAATAAAACCCACTAGAGACGCCAGGTGCAGTGTCTTACACCTGTAATCCCAGCACTTTGAGAGGCCCTGGCAGGAGGATCAGTTAAGCCCAGGAGTGCAAAGCCACAGTGAGCTATGATCCAGCCACTGCATTCCAGCCTGGGTGACAGAACAAGACCCCTGTCTCTCTAAAAACAAACCAAACAGCGGGTGTGGTGGCTCACGCCTGTAATCCCAGCACTTTGGGAAGCTGAGGTGAGCAGATCACAAGGTCAGGAGTTCAAGACCAGCCTGGCCAATATGGTGAAACCTCATCTCTACTAAAAATACAAAAAAAAAAAAATTAGTCGGGCATGGTGGTGTGCACCTGTAATCCCAGCTACTTGGGAGGCTGAGGCAGGAGAATCATTTGAACTCAGGAGGCAGAGGTTGAAGTGAGCCGAGATCGTGCCATTGCACTCCAGCCTGGGTGACAGAGCGAGACTCCATCTCAAAAAAACAAAACAAAACAAAACAAAATACCACGAGAACAGTGCCTGACACTTAGTAAATCAGTAAATCATGGCTATTATCAGAATGTCCTCCTACTTAGAGGCCTGTCCAGACCTCCCCAAGTCAGAGTTAATTGCCTTTTCATTAGCTCCTCACCTGTTTCTTTTTTTTCTTTTTTCTTTTTTTTTTTGAAACAGGGTCTCCCTCTGTCACCCAGGCTGGAGTGCAGTGGTGTGATCACAGCTCACTGCAGCTTCTACCTCCTGGGTTCAAGCAATCCTCTCACCTCAGCCTCCTGAATAGCTGACACTAGAGGCAGATGCCACCGCACCTGGTTAATGTTTTTATTTTTTGTAGAGATGGGTTCTTGCTATGTTGCCCAGACTGGTCTTGAACTCCTGGGTTCAAGCAATCCTCCCACCTCAGCATCCCAAGGTGTTGGGATTACAAGTGTGAGCCATCGTGCCTGGCCATATCTTTCTATCTATCTATTTTTTTTGAGGTGGAGTTTTCACTCTTGTTGCCCAGGCTAGAGTGCATGACTCGATCTTGGCTCACTGCAACCTCTGCCTCCCGGGTTCAAGCGATTTTCCTGCCTCAGCCTCCTGAGCTGGGATTACAGGCGCTAGCCACCACATCCAGCTAATTTTTTATATTTTTAGTAGAGATGGGGTTTCATCATGTTGGCCAGGCTGGTCTCAAACTCCTGACCTCAGGTGATCCACCCGCTTCGACCTCCCAAGGTGCTGGGATTACAGGCGTGAGGCACCGCGCCTGGCCCCCATACCTATATTTTATATGTACTTTTTTTTTTTTTTTGAGACAGAGTCTCACTCTGTCGCTTAGGCTGGGGTGCAGTGGCTCCATCCCGGCTCACTGCAACCTCCTCCCCCTAGATTCTAAGCAATTCTCCTGCCTCAGCCTCCCGAGTAGCTCGGATTACAGGTACCTGCCACCATGCCTGGCTAATTTTTGTATTTTTAGTAGAGACAGGGTTTCACCATGTTGGCCAGGCTGGTCTTGAACTCCTGACCTCAGGTGATCTGCCCGCCTCAGCCTCCCAAAGTGCTGGGATTACAGGCGTGAGCCACCGCACCCGGCCTATACGTATTTTTTTTTAGACGGAGTCTCGCTCTGTCGCCCAGGCTGGAGTGCAGTGGCGCCATCTCAGCTCACTGCAAGCTCCACCTCCTGGGTTCACGCCATTCTCCTGCCTCAGCCTTCCGAGTAGCTGGGACTACAGGCACCCGCCACTAGGCCGGCTGATTTTTTGTATTTTTAGTAGAGACAGGATTTCACCGTGTTAGCCAGGACGGTCTCGATCTCCTGATCTCATGATCCACCCGTCTTGGCCTCCCAAAGTGCTAGGATTACAGGTATGAGCCACTGCGCCCGGCCAATATTTTTATATGTCTCTTATTACATGGAACTTCTATCATGTTCAATCTTCTGAATCTAAAATAAGGTGTCAGTGCCTCACCAGAGATTCTTGCTGTCCTAAAGAAAAGCTCATTAACCCATTTGGGTCTATAACTGGTGAACTCGAACTGAACTGGTGAATGAATATTTTTGGGGTGGAGTACTTCCTGTGTTGGGCCTGCCTAGTCCAGATTTGTCAACATCCTGCCTCCCAACTCCCACTGTTAACAAGGCTGCCCGGAGAAGAATGCACAATACCAGCCTCACCCCTCACCCTGGAGGCCCTAACCACACATAACTTCTTTCAGTTCCCCAAAAGGCTCTGGGCATTCCTTAAACCCGCGCTTTCTGACATTCTCTAGTCCTTCCTTCTCCCCTTTGCTTAGCCATTCTTTACTCAATCTTTAGGTTCCATCTTAGACATCATTCCCTCCACCCCCAACCACCAAAGCCTTCTCTTATCTCCTAAAATGGCTTAAATTATTCTCCCAGGCAGCTACTGAGCCCTTCTTTCTTCCTCTATCACAGCACTTATCACATTTTATTGTCATTACTTGTCTGGCTCCTCTGGTAAATTGTAGGCTTCACAAGCCAGGCAATATGTCTGTAAAGCTATCCCAAGGTATAGTCCCTGGCCCATAGTTGATGTCCAGTAACTGCTGTTAGGAGAAAAAATGGGTCAGGTGTAATGGCTCATGCCTGTAATCCCAGCACTTTCGGAGGCTGAGGCAGGAGGATTGCTGGAGCCCAGGAGTTCAAGACCAGCCTGGACAAAATAGGGAGGCCCATCTCTACAAAAAATGAGAAAAAATTAGCTACGTGTGCTAAAGCCTGGGCAACAGAATGAGACCCTGTCTCAAAAAATAAAAAATAAAAAGAGAGAGAAAAGAAATGAACAAATGAATAAAAGGAAATGAGTGTTCAGCAGCAGCACCTGCAACACATTCTCCTGCCTTTTTTCTTTTTTTTTTTTTTTGAGATGGAGTCTCACTCTGTGGCCCAGGCTGGAGCACTGTGGCGTAATCTCGGCTCACTGCAACATCCGCCTCCCAAATTCAAGCAATTCTCCTGCCTCAGCCTCCCGAGTAGCTGGGACTACAGGCACATGCCACCACGCCAAGCTAAGTTTTGTATTTTTAGTAGAGGTGGGGTTTTACCATGTTGGCCAGGATGGTCTCGATCTCTTGAACTTGTGATCCCAAAGTGCTGGGATTACAGGCATGAGCTACCACGTCTGGCTTCTCCTGCCTTTTTATCTTCCCAAAAGAATCTGTGCACCTGGTTTTGTTTTGTTTTGTTTTTTCGAGATGGAGTCTCTCACTGTCGCCCAGGCTGGAGTGCAGTAGCGCGATCTCAGCTCACTGCAACCTCTGCCTCCCGGGTGCAAGCAATTCTCCTGCCTCAGCCTCCCAAGTAGCTGGGAGTACAGGCATGTGCCACTACGGCCAGCTAATTTTCGTATCTTTAGTAGAGAAGGGGTTTCACAATGTTGGCCAGGATGGTCTCCATCTCTTGACCTCATGATCTGCCCACCTCAGCCTCCCAAAGTGCTGGGATTCCAGGCTTGAGCCACCAGCACCCGGCCACACCTGGGTTTTTAAAAACAAACAAACAGCAGGGCACTGTGGCTCATGCCTGTAATCCCAGCACTTTGGTAGGCCAACAGGGGCAGATCACTTGAGCTCAAGAGTTTGAAACCAGCCTGGGCAACATAGTGAAACGCCATATCTACAAAAAATACAAAAATTAGCCGGGTGTGGTGGCACGCATATGTAGTCCCAGATATTTGGGGGGCTGAGGTGGGAGAATCACTTGAGCCAGGAGGTCGAGGCTGCAGTGAGCCAAGATTGCACCACTGCACTCCGGCCTGGGTGACAGAGCCAGACCCCACCTTAAAAAAGTAAAAATAGGGCCAGGCATGGTGGCTCATACCTGTAATCCCAGCACTTTGGGAGGCTGAGGCAGGCGGATCACCTGAGGTCAGGAGTTCAAGACCAGCCTGGCCAACATGGTGAAACCCCGTCTCTACTAAAATACAAAAATTAGCCGGACATGGTGGCGTGCACCTGTAATCCCAGCTACTCAGGAGGTGGAGGCAGGAGAATTGCCTGAACCTGGGAGGCAGAGGTTGCAGTGAGATGAGATTGTGCCACTGCACTCCAGCCTGGGTGACAGAGCAGAACTCTGTCACAAAAAACAAACAAACAAACAAAAACACTTAAAAACAGATAAACAAAGGAGAGCTGTACTGGAAACACTTAAAATTTAAAACTAGAGGCTCTCAGAATATGAATTTTCCTCACTTCCTTAAAAATCCAGCTTACCCAATTAAACATGTTTTCAAAGAAAAAAAGAAGGGAGGAAGAAAAGAGAAAAAAAGTACAAAGAAAATACTCTAATGCTGAAATGCTAAGAGTGGTTTCTATGTCTGAACTGTCCAACACAATAGCCACTCGCCACATGGGGCTTGTGAGTACTTGAAATGAGGCTTAGTCCAAATTGAGATGTACTGCAATTGATAAATACATCCTAGATATGGAAGACTTGGTATGAAAAAAGAATATAAACTACTAATTACACTGATTTCAAGAAGGGATGATCATACTTTTTTTTTAAGCATGGTCTCTCTTGACTAGGCTGGAGTGCCGTGGCTGTATCATAGCTCACCGCAGCCTCAAACTCCAACTCTTGGGCTCTAGCGATCCTCCCACCTCAGCCTGCAGAGTAGCCAGGACTACAGGCACATGCCGTCATGCCTGGTGTAGTCAGGGTTCTCTAGAGGGACAGTACTAATAGCATAGATGTATATATGAAAGGGAGTTTATTAACGAGTACTGGGCCAGGTGCGGTGGCTCACGCCTATAATCCCAGCAATTTGGGAGACTGAGGTGGGCTGATCACCTGAGGTCAGGGGTTCGAGACCAGTCTAGCGAACATGGTGAAAACTCATCTCTACTAAAAATACAAGATTAGTTGGACATGGTGGTGCATGCCTGTAGTCCCAGCTACTTGGGAAGCTGAGTAGGAGAATTGCCTGAACTCGGGAGGCGGAGATTGCAGTGAGCCGAGATTGTGCCATTGTACTCCAGCCTAGGTGACAAGAGCAAAACTCCAGCTCAAAAAAAAAAAGGAGTATTGGCTCACACGATCACAAGGTGAAGTCCCATAACAGGCCATCTAAAAGCTGAGGAGCAAGAAAACCATCCTGAGTCCCAAAACCTCAAAAGTAGAAAAGCTGCAGCTTCAGTCTGTGGCAGAAGGCACAAGAGCCCCTGGCAAACCACTGATGTAAGTCTAGGAGTCCAAAAGCTGAAGGTGTCCGAGGGCAGGAAGCATTCAGCACTGGAGAAAGATGAAGGTCAGGAGACTCAGCAAGTCTGTTCATTCCACTTTCTTCTGCTTTTTCTTTTTCTTTTTCTCCTCTCCTGTCTCTTCTTTTTGACAGAGTCTTGCTCTGTCGCTCAGGCTGGAGTGCAGTGGCACGATCTCGGCTCACTGCAACCTCCGCTTCCCGGGTTCAAGTGATTCTCCTGCCTCAGCCTCCGGAGTAGCTGGGACTACAGATGCCCACCACCACGCCTGGCTAATTTTTGTATTTTTAGTAGACACGAGGGTTTCACAATATTGGCCAGGCTGGTCTCAAACTCCTGACTTTGTGATCCGCCCGCCTCGGCCTCTCAAAGTGCTAGGATTACAGGTGTAAGCCACTGTGCCCAGCCCTCTTCTGCTTTTTCTAGCTGTGCTGGCAGCCAAGGTAATGGTGCCTACTCAGATTAAGGGTGGGTCTTCCTCTCCCAGTCCACTGACTCAAGTATTAACCTCCTTTGGCAATGCCTTCACAGACACACCAAGGAATGATACTTTGCATCCTTCAATCCAATCAAGTTGACGCTCAATATTAACCATCACACCTGGCTAATTTATAGACAAGGTCTTGGTATGTTGCCCAGGCAGGTCTTGAACTCATGGCCTCAAGCAGTCCTCCTGCCCTGGCCTCCTAAAGTGCAAGGACTATAGGCGCGAGCCACTGTGCCCAGCAGTACTTTTTTGTTTTTTTAAATACAAAACAAAAAGAACACATGGCATTGGTCACGTGACATGGGCTTATGCTAGTGGACTGCTCTAAAACTATCAATTTAGAAAAACAATGCTCATTAACTACTATTCTCAAGTACACCTCCGTTCCTCTTCTTTTACTATAGATTCAAGGAATACATGTATGGGTTTGTTACACGGATATATTGCATAATGGTGAGGTTTAGGATGCTAGTGTACCCATTGCCCAAATAGTAAACATGGTCCCAGTAGGTAGTTTTTCAACTCTCATCTCCCTTCCTCATTTTTCTCATCTCTCCCCGCTTTTGGAGGCTCCATTGTCTATTATTTCCATCTTTCTATCCATGTATGCCCATTGTTCAGTTCCCACTTGTAAATGAGAACATATACTATTTGATTTTCTGTTTCTGAGTTATTTCACTTAGTATAATCCTCCCAAAGTGCTGGGATTACAGGTGTGAGCCACTGTGCCCAGCCAATTAAATTTATTTTTTGTTGAGATGGGGTCTCCCTGTGCTGCCCAGGATGATCTCAAACTCCTGGGCTTAAACAATCCTCTCACCTCAGCCTCCCAAAGTGCTGGGATTACAGGCATGAGCCACCGTGCCTGGCTTAATAATATCCATTCTGACTGGTATAAGATGGTATCTCATTGTGGTTTTAATTAGCATTTTTCTGATGATTGGTGATGTAGAGTATTTTTTCATATGTTGTTGGTTGCTTGTGTGTCTTCTTTTGAGAAATGTTTGTTCGTGTTCTTTGCCTACTTTTTAAGGAGGTTATTTGTTTTTGTCGTTGAGTTGTTTGAGTTCCTTGTAGTTTCTGGATATTAGTCCTTTGTCAGATGAATAATTTGCAAATATTTTCTCCCATTCTGTAGGTTGTTTGTTTACTCTGTTGATTATTTCTTTTGCTGTGCAGGTAATACTTTTGATATATTGAGAAAAGTATATTATCAAAATTAACTTCATTTGTTTTTTATATTACACATTTATTTATTTTTTAGAGACAGAGTCTCACTCTGTTGCCCAGGCTGAAGTGCAGTGATGTGATTAAAGCTCATTGCAGCCTCAGGCCCAGCCTCCCAAATAGCTGGGTCTACAGGCACATGCCACCAGGTCCAACGAGTTAAAAAAAAAATTTTTTTTTTTTTTTTTTAGACAGGGTCTTGCTCTATTGCACAGGCTGGAGTGCAGTGGTGCAATCACAGCTCACTGCAGTCAATCTCCCAGGCTCAAGAAATCCCAAGTAGCTGGGACTACAGGTGCGCACCACCACACCTAGGTAATTTTTTGTATTTTTTGTGGATATGGGTTTTTCCCATGTTGCCCAGGTTGCTTTTGAACTCCTGAGCTCAGTTAATCCACCTGCCTTGGCCGCAAAAAGTGGCGGAATTACAGGTGTGAACCATTATCCCTGACCTAATTTTTAATTTTAAATTTTTTTTTTTTTTTTTTTGAGACAGAGTTTTGCTCTTGTTGCCCAGGCTGGAGTGCAATGGTGCGGTCTCAGCTCACTGCAGCCTCACCCTCCTGGGTTCAAGTGATTCTTCTGCCTCAGCCTCTTGAGTAGCTGGGATTACAGACATGTGCCGCCAGATGGGCTAGTTTTTGTATTTTTAGTAGAGACAGGGTTTCACCATGTTGGTTAGACTGTTCTTGAACTCCTGACCTCAGGTGATCCACCTGCCTTGGCCTCCCAAAGTGCTGGGATTACAGCCATGAGCCATGCCCGGCCAATTTTTTTTTTTTTTTTTTTTTTTTTTTAAAGATGGAGTCTCATTCTGTTGCCCAGGTTGGAGTGCAGTGACATGATCTCGGCTCACTGCAACCTCTGCCTCCTGGGTTCAAGCAACTCTCCTGCCTCAGACTCTTGAGTAGCTGGGACTACAGGCATGCCCCACCACATCTGGCTAATTTTTTGTACTTTTGGTAGAGATGGAGTTTCCCATCTTGGCCAGGCTGGACTCGAACTCATCCCCTCAGGTGATCTGCCCACCTTGGCCTCCCAAAGTGCTGGGATTACAGGCATGAGCCACCGTGCCTGGCCTCACTTTCATCATATTTTTACACCAAGTATGTTGTGATAAACAGGATTTTCCTGAGAAATAGGTGGGCTTGGCATGTAGAGGTTGATTTGCAAGCTGAGTCACATGGCGACCTCCTTTTTGGTCAGATCTGCTTTTCCAGTACTTTCCTGGTCTACTAGATGGCCTTGAACCTTGGCATTTTTTTCAACACCTTTTGGTGTAACAACTGGGGTTAGAGCATTGGTATAGCAGCAGGAGCGACCCCTCACCATGTCCTAGTCCTTAGGTCCTGTTTGTCCAATTTGCTTACCACGGCTGTCAGTTTTTATGTCTCTGGTTCTGACCTGCCCACGAAACTGTACAGTTCCCTTTGCTTTATGATTTGGTTTTTTTTTTTCTGCATTTTTTGCATGTGAGAGTTTGGCAAATAAATGAGGTCTGTTCTTTTTTTTTTTTTTTTTTTTTTTTTGTGAGACGCAGTCTCGCTTTGTTGCCCAGGCTCGAGGGCAGTGGCGCAATCTCGGCTCACTGCAAACTCCGCCTCCTGGGTTCACGCCATTCTCCTGCTTCAGCCTCCCGAATAGCTGGGACTACAGGCACCCGCCACCACGCCCAGCTAATTTTTGGTATTTTTAGTAGAGACGGGGTTTCACTGTGTTAGCCAGGATGGTCTTGATCTCCTGACCTCGTGATCCGCCCGCGTCGGCCTCCCAAAGTGCTGGGATTACAGGCGTGAGCCACCACGCCTGGCCTAGGTCTGTTCTTTAGACAGATATTTTGAAATCACTCATCAGAAAATATTGATAGATGAGACATACATCACAAAAATCCTTGTAGTTGCAATAAACAACTTGCCAATATATGCAAACTATTTTCCCCTCCATTCTCTTGAATTAAGGGAGTATTTAAGGGAGGATTGATTCTCCTATGAAGCAACCATTTGGGTAGAGAGCTGGGTGAATCAATTAGCCACACCACTGTTCTAAATACTCAGCTTTAACATTCTTGGCCATGTCCAGTTCATTTTCTGACCACAAAAGTTCAGCTTGGTTCTTTGCCTGAATTTTCTTCTATGTAAAGTCAGACTTTCTGTATCATGCCAATTTTTTGCATTGGGGTTTTTTTTTTTTTTTTTTTTTGAGACAGAGTCTCGCTTTATTGCCCAGGCTGGAGTGCAGTGGCGCAATCTCAGCTCACTGCAACCTCTGCCTCCCGGGCTCAAGCAATTCTCCTGCCTCAGCTTCCCGCATAGCTGGGATTACAGGCATCTGCCACCACGCCTGGCTATTTTTTTGTACATATATACATATCTTCCTTGAAATGGAGTTTCGCTCTTGTTGCCCAGGCTGGAGTGCAATGTCATGGTCTCGGCTCAGCGCAACCTCTGCCTCCCGGGTTCAAGTGATTCTTCTGCCTCAGCCTCCCAAGTAGCTGGGATTACAGGCACCTGCCACCACACCCAGCTAATTTTTTTATTTTTATTTTTTTTCGTAGTGACAGGGGTTTCACTACATTGACCAGGCTAGTCTTGAACTCTTGACCTCAAAGTGATCCACCCACCTCAGCCTCCAAAAGTGCTGGGATTACAGGCATGAGCCATCGTCCCCAGCCTGCCTTTTTTTTTTTTTTTAAAGGTGCTTGGTCACGTAAACAGATCATGCCAACTTAAAAAAAATCTATATGCTTTCAGCCAAGCATGGTGGCTCACGCCTGTAATCCCAGCACTTTGGGAGGCTGAGGTGGGAAGATATTTTGAGCTCAGGAGTTCAAGACTCTCCTGAGCAACATAGTGAGACCCCATCTCTACTAAAAATGTCAAAAATTAGCTTGGTGTGGTGGTGCACGTTGGTAGTCTCAGCTACTTGGGAGGCTGAGGCAGGAGGATCACTTGAGCCCAGTAGTCTGAGGCTGCAGTGAGCTGTGTTTGCACCACTGCACTCCAGCCTGGGTGACGAAGCAATACCCTGTCTCAAAAGAAATTTAAAAAATTGGCCGGGCTTGGTGGCTCACCCATGTAATCTCAGCACTTTGGGAGGCCAAGGTGGGTGGACCACTTGAGGTCAGGAGTTTGTGACCAGCCTAGCCAACATGGTGAAACCCCGTCTCTATTAAAAATGCAAAAAAATTAGCCGCTCATGGTGACGGGTGTCTGTGATCCCAGCTTCTCGGGAGGCTGAGGCATGAGAATTGCTTGAACCTGGGAGGCACAGGTTGCAGTGAGCTGAGATTGCGCCACTGCACTCCAGCCTGGGCAACAGAGCGAGACTCCATCTCAAAAACCAAAAAAAAAAACAAATAAATCAAAAGAAATTTTTAAAAATCTATATTCTTATATATTCGTGTGGGAAGGAGAATAATTCTAAATAATAAATGAACATAAATCATTAGTATATCTGTTTCTTCCAATCCTTTCTTCCTTCCTCGGTGCTGACAGAAGTATCCCCTCTCCCTCAAAGTGCTAACATTTCTGCTTGTCTCTGGTATTAGGCAGGCAAGCTTTGGTGTTTTGGAGTCATATCACCTGGACTCAAATCCTAACTCTGCCATTGACTAGCAGTGTGATCTTGGGCGAATGACTTAGCTTCTCTGAGCCTCGGTTTCCTCCTCTGTAAATTGGGAATAACATATTCTTATGGAAAATGTCTGGCCCAGAGAAGCTAATTACAATAGTATTATGCTGGCATCATATTCCAGTTGACTTTTTTTTTTTTTTTTTTTGAGATAGCATCTTGCTCTGTCACCCAGTCTGGAGTCCAGTGCCCAGCTAATTTTTTTTTTTTTTTTTGTATTTTTAGTAGATGGGGTTTTGTCATGTTGGCCAGGCTGGTCTTGAACTCCTGGCCTAAAGTGATCAGCCCACCTCGGCCTCCCAAAGTGCTGGAATTATAGGTGTGAGCCACTGCTCATGGCCTCCAGCTGAGTTTTTGAAGCCCTATTCCTCCCTCTCCTGCCAGCTCTACGACTGCTGCCTTTACCTTAGAAGAAGGAAGAAGGAAGAAGGAAGAGAAGGAGAAGGAGAAGGAGGAGAAGGGGAAGGAGGAGGAGAAAGAAGAAGAAGAAGAAGAAGGAGAAGGAGAAGGAGGAGAAGGGGAAGGAGGAGGAGAAAGAAGAAGAAGAAGAAGAAGAAGAAGAAGAGGAAGAAGAAGGAGAAGAAATAGCAGTAGCACAGCTTTTCTGACCTTTAGAAAGAAAAATATACCTCATTTCACTCTGTTATTCTTTCTGGTTAATGTCTTACTTTTCCGTTTCATTGCAAAGTCAGTGTTCTCAGATTGCATGTGGTTTACTGCCTCACCGTTCTTGCTCCCTTTTCTTCTCTGCCATGAGTCACCTGCTGTGACACTTTAGTGACCCTTAAGATACTTCAGTAAAGACCAGTGGGTTGGCAAATCCAGCAAATCCCCCCACTCCTTTTTTTTTTCTGAGACAGAGTCTCACTCTGTTGCCCAGTCTGGAGTGCAGTGGCATGATCTTGGCTCACTGCAACCTCCGCCTCCCAGGTTCAAGCAATTCTCCCTGCCTCAGGTTCCTAAATAGCTGGGATTATAGGTGCCTGCCACCATGCCCAGCTAATTTTTGTATTTTTTAGTAGAGATAGGGTTTCACCACGTTGGCCAGGCTGGTCTTGAACTCCTGACCTCAGGTGATTGCCTGCCTTGGCCTCCCAAAGCGCTGGGATTACAGGTGTGAGCCACTGCACCCGGCCAACTCTCTCTTTCTTTTCTATTTGAGATAGAGTCTCACTTTGTCGCCCAGGCAGGAGTGCAGTGGCACGATTATGGTTCACTGCAGCCTTCACCTGCTGGGCTCAAGCAATCCTCCCACCTCAGCCTCTCAAATAGCTGGGACTGCAGGCGTGTGCCACAATGCCCAGCTAATTTTTTACTGAGACTGGGTTTCTCCATGTTGCCCAGGCTGATCTTGAACTCCTGGGCTCCAGCAATCCACCTGCCTTGACCTCCCAAAGTGTTTGGATTACAGGCGTGAGCCACAATGGCCAGCCTCCCCTGTCTCTATTCTTCCGGATTTCACCACTGTGACATTCTGCACTCACCACTTCCCCTACCCCACCTTTTTTTTTTTTTTTTTTTTTTTTTTTAATGCTTTTCTCCTGTAGGTCCCATGACCACCAGAAGTTACCCAACCAGGCAGATCCGTATCCCTTATCAGCTCACCAGTCCTGAATAATCCCTGACATTTGCATCTTCCTAGATCCCCTCTTTGAGACAGTGTGTTACAACTTTTCCTTTTTCCTCACCCCTCCCCCTTTGGTGACATTCCTTCCCTCTTGCCTGCGGTTACTTCAGAGTCAGCACCTGCACCCACACTTGACTCCTCCCCTCCAGCTCACAAGCGGAAGTATCTTCCTAGCTAAAGCCAGCCTCTCTGCGTTTGCTCTCCATCTCTCCCCTCCCACCATTTGGCCCCCCTTAGGGGACAGAACAGATCATGAGTGATGCACCTTCAGCCTCTCCTGCTTTACTTTAAAATCTTGTCATCCTTTAAAATTCTTCCTTGCCTTCACTCCCCGCTCCGCATAGTTACTGCCCTCTCTCTCCTCCCTCATTTCGGCCATCAAGCCCAAGCTCTCATGAAGCATTCATTTAATCTTCACAGCAGCCCATGAGGATGGTGTCAGTATTGTCCCTATAAAACAGAAGTGGAGTACAGTTGCTCTATTAAACAAGGTCACCCAGCAGGGGTTTGAAGCCAGAGAACTGGGCTTAGGGTCTGTGCCCTTGACCACTATGTCATACCATAATGCATGCCTCATACTGGATGGCGTCTGTTCCCAGCACTCAGCTCAGTGCCTTGCACACACATAATAGGGGATTAATAAATATGTCTGACTGAATAAATACATGCTGCAGGTTCTTATTCTTTCACTCTTAGAATGACTCAGTAGGCTGGGCGCAGTGGCTCACGCCTGTAATCCCAGTACTTTGGGAGGCTGAGGCGGGTGGATCACGAGGTCAGGAGATCAAGACCTTCCTGGCCAACATGGTGAAACCCTGTCTCTATTAAAAATACAAAAATTAGCTGGGTGTGGTGGCACGTGCCTGTAATCCCAACTACTCGGGAGGCTGAGGCATGAGAATCGCTTGAACCCAAGAAGTGGAGGTTGCAGTGAGCTGAGATCATGCCACTGCACTGTAGCCTGGCGACAGAGCAAGACTCTGTCTTAAAAAAAAAAAAAAAAAAAAAGACTCACTAATCCAGGGATTCTCGAAAAATGTAGGGGCTTAGGTTTATAGCTACTTTTCTGAAAGAAGCCACAGTTCTCATGAGTTTGTCATAGGAGTCTGTGTCCATAACAAGTTAATAACTTTTTTTTTTTTTGAGACAGGGTCTCACTCGGTCAACCTCCTGGGCTCAAAGGATTCTCCCAAGTAGCTGGGACTACAGCTGTGCGCCACCACACCTGGCTAACTTTTTTTTTTTTTTGTATTTTTTTGTAGAGATGGGGTTTTGCCATGTTGCCCAAGCTGGTCTTGAACTCCTGGCCTCAAGTGATCTGCCTGTTTTGGTTTCCCAAAGTGCTAGGACTACAGGTGTGAGCCACCGCGTTCGGCCACAACTGCTTGATTCATTCATTTTTCTGTCTCCAGTTTCATTTTCCCCCTTCTCCTCCGCCTTACATCCTGTACAATGCCAGTAGATGACTAGATTGTCAATGTCTCATTTTAATTCTGTTGCTGGTAAAAACATAAGAATAGGCCAGGTGGCACGGTGGCTCATGCCTGTAATCCCAGCACTTTGGTAGGCTGAGGCGGGCAGATCACCTGCAGTCAGGAGTTCAAGACCAGCCTGACCAACATGGTGAAACCCTATCTCTACTAAAAATACAAAAATTAGCCAGGTGCAGTTGTACTCACTTGTAATCCCAGCTGGTAGGAAGGCTCGCGTGGGAGGATCACTTGAAGCTGGGAGGCAGAGGTTTCAGTGGGCCGATATCACATCACTGCACTCCAGCCTGGGCAACAGAGTGAGACTCTAAGACAAATAAACAAACAAACAAACAAAAAATATATATATAAATATGAATAATTCATACATATATGAACAAATAATTTCCTCTACCTAAAAAGTCTTGAATGCCCTCACCCCACTGCCTCTAACATAAAAATCAAACACTCTGGCCCAATAGCCAAGGCTTTCAGTAATCAAAGCCCAACACACTCTACCAGTACTCCCATTTTTCTCCTGCTTGAATTCTCTGCCCCAGGCAAACCAAAGTCTTCTAACTTCAAAGCCTATGTTCTAACTCCTCTTTCAGCAGTTCATTCAACAATAATGTATTTCATTCCTGATCTGAACCAGGCATTATGCTAGGGGTGGGAATACACAAATGAATACAACACAGTCTTTACCGTTGAGAGACTATCAATCTAATTTGGGAGAGAGATGTGAAAACAAAAATCTAAAAACATGGAATGACAAATTGTCCATGGGAGTTATTCTTGCCTGGAGGTTGGGTGGAGCTGAGAGTAAAGGAGACTTTTCTTTCTATATTCAACATGTCTGCACTCTTTACTTGTTTCTTTTATAACATGCATGCATTACTTTTGTAACCAGGGGAAAAAAATCACATTACATGAAAATTATGATTGATTCAATTCTGAACACTTGAGTTCAAAGAAAAAGCCCATAACTGTCAAAAACATAGTAAAATTAAGGAAGAAAGGACAATGAACCAACAGAAAAAAGTGGACAAAAGCTATGAATAGGCATTTCTCAGAATATGAAACATTTATGGTCAATAAACATATAAAGATATGTTCAACTTCATTAATCATCAGAGAGGTACAAGTCAAAACCAGAGTGAGATTCCATTTGATGTCTATTTGAGTGGCAAAAATGAAGAAATCTGACAACAGCTTGCATTGGAGAGGACGTGGATCAAGAGAATCTCATATACAATGTTGTTAGAAGTGTAAACTGGTTTAAAAAAACCAAACCAGAACAAAACAAAACCCCAAAACCACTTTGGTAAACAACTGGAAATTACCTTGTAAAGCTCAACATTCACAATAGAGTTGTGACCACCAATTCTATTTCTATGTAAATACGAAAAAGAAATTCTCGCATTTGAGCACCGTTGGGTTTTACATGAAAGTTCTTGGTAGCACTTTTGCAATAACAGTAATCTGCAACAACCCAATGCTCAATATCGGGAAATTGGGTGTATTAGTTTGGGTTCCCCAAAAGCAGAGCCTGAGACAAGGACTTGGGTGCAGGTTGTGTATTTGGGAATTGATGATGTGTGTGGAGGACAGCAGGTCTAACAGAGAAGAACGAGTGAGGTAGGGTAGGAGGGAAAGCCAGCGCAGGGAGCGTGATTGATTTTCGGAGTCCTCTGAAAAGTGTATCAAATGCCTCCCAGAATTGTCCATCTGAAGGATAGGAGACTGGGGCATTTATTCCTTGGCTCATACCTGCCACTGGTTGAAGGTTGTGTTAATTCCCTTTACTTTCAGACTACGCCTGTGAGAGGGTTGAGTAGGCTCTTATGGCTTTGAAAAGGCCCTGAGACAGAAACTGGAGAGGCCCAAAACCTGGCACTTGCAGCGGAAATTGTAAATGAAGGCTCCCATGAAACTGGCCACCATATATTCAGGGCTAAGAGGCCAAGGAGAAGAATACAGGCCACCAAGAGTTTCTGTTGCATGGGAAAAATGAAAGTATAGTCACACATTAGAATTGTCTATAGCAGCCGCGAGAAATAAATGCAACTATATGCATCAAGCCTGAGATGAATTTTAACAATATAACACAAAAAGTGAAAAAGAAATTCCAGGATATTACATAGGAAATGACACTGTTTTAGTAAAGAAAACAAGAACTAAAATTAACAATATATGTTTTGGGAACATTTATGCATGTATCTGTGTGTGTGTGTGTGTGTGTGTGTGTGTGTGTGTGTGTGTGTGTATGTATACAAATATATATGAGTTACTGTACCCAACTGGTTTTTTAGTTTTCAAAAATTTATAATATGTGTGTGTATGTATATAAACACACATGTATACAAATACCGCTGGAATGCAATGGTGTGCTCACAGCCCTTTTAATTTTTTTTTTTTTAAGAGATGGAGGGGGTCACACTATGTTGCCCAGGCTGGACTTGAACTCTTGGTCTCAAGTGATTCTCCTGTCTCAGCTTTCCAAGTAACTGAGATTATAGGCATATGCCACTGTGCCCATTTTAATTTTTTTTTTTTTTTTTTGAGACAGAGTCTAGCTCTATCACACCCAAGCTGGAGTGCAGTGGCGCAATCTCGGCTCATGGCAACTTCTGTCTCCCGGGTTCAAGCAATTCTCCTGCCTCAGCCTCCCATGAAGCTGGGATTACAGGTGTGCACCACCATGCCCAGCTAATTTTTGTATTTTTAGTAAAGATCACATTGGCCAGGCTGGTTTCAAACTCCAGACCTCAGGTGATCCACCTGCCTGGGCCTCCCAAAGTGCTGGGATTACAGGCATGAGCCACTGTGCCTAGTCTCCATTTTACAATTTTTTATTTTTATTTTATTTTTTATTTTTTGAGATGGAGTTTCTCTCTTGTTGCCCAGGCTGAAGCGCAAAGGCACGATCTCAGCTCACCACAACCTCTGCCTCCCAGGCTCAAGCAATTCTCCTTCCTCAGCGTGTAATACCGAGTAGCTGGTATTACAGATATGTGCCACCACACCTGGCTAATTTTGTATTTTTAGTAGAGATGGGGTTTCTCCATGTTGGTCAGGCTGGTCTCAAACTCCTGACTTCAGGTGATCTGCCCGCCTCGGCCTCCCAAAGAGCTGAGATTACAGGTGTGAGCCACCGCACCTGGCCTATTTTACAATTTTTAATAAATTTTTAAAATAAAAGTATTTTTGCTGGGTAGAGTAAGCTCACACCTATAATCCCAGCACTTTGAAAGACCAAGGCAGGAGGATTGTTTGAGGCCAGGAATTTCAGACCAGCCTGGGCAGCATTTTTGTAGACAGAACTGTCTCTACAAAAATAAAATTTAAAATGAATAAATTTAAAGACAAACAAACAAGAATTAGCTGTGTGTGGTGGTGCAAGCCTGTGGTTCCAGCTACTTGGGAGACTAAGGTGGGAGGATCACCTGAGCCTGGGAGGTTGAGGCTGCAGTAAGCCATGATTGCACCATTGCACTCCAGCCTGGGTGACAGAGCAAGACATTGTCTCTAAATACATAAATACACACATACACACACACACACACGTATATATACATTAAGAACAAGAAAATGATAAACACAAGATTAGGCACTGGGTAGGGGGATATGTATAAGTAGTCAATTGGGCCACTGCAGCCTTGAACTCCTGGGCTCAAGCAGTCCTCCTGCTTCATCCTCCCAAGGACCACAGGCATGTGCCCCTATGCCTAGGTTTTTTGTTTGTTTGTTTTTTGTAGAGACAGGGTCTCTATGTTGCCCAGGCTGGTCTCAAACTCCTGGCCGCCAGCAATCCTCCTGCCTCGGTGTCCCAAAGTACAGAGATTACAGGCATTAGCCACTGTGCCTGGCCAAGGAGGTTAATTTTGTTCCCTCCTAAATCCCCAGGGCCTAAAAGTTCCTGGCACGTGATAGGCACCAAACATTTATTTGTTGAATGCGTGTAGTTTAGCTAGGAAGAAGAAATATAGGCTAAGAGCCAATTGTGGAAGAATTTTTAATGCTCCAGTTCAACTCAACTCAGACATATGTCCTCTTAATTTCTTCCCTAGCTCAGACTCCAGCTCAGTATTTAACCAAACAATAAAATGGTCTCATTTCTGGCCCATTTCTGGCCCTCATCCTCACCAGTTACTCTTTTCTGCCCCTTCCCCCTGTCTTACTTGCCCTCTTGCTACCTTAGCTTTTTATCTTTAGAAGCCTTGGTTTTCCAGGTTCCCTTAAGGCCCTTGGCTACACGCTTTGGCAGTTTCCACACTGTCAGATGATCACACACCTGCTAGGTATTCTTGCCTTTGCTCCTACCGATCCACCCTTCACCCTTTTGCACTCTGCTCTTTACCTCTAGAGGTGGACTTTGAAAGCAGCATCATCTGGGCTCCTTGCTTGTAGGCTTCCTGCTGGCTCAGCCAGTGGGAGGTACTGAAGGAGACCTGAGAGAAAGAAGAGAGGTAGGGCTCTTCTTTCCTCCAAGCTCCTGTTGGCTGTCCTCCTCCTACAGCTACACAAGGACTGGTAACTGTTCCATCTCTTTGCCCCTTCAGGCCAGTGGTTGATAATGGCTTCCCAGTAGATGCTAGACCTGGGGTGCTTCACTGTCCCTTTTTGGTTTCCCTCAACCCTGCTTACATTTCTATACACTGTCCCTTTACTAACTCTCCTCGGATACACATTTTGAGCGGTTCATCTGTTCCCTGCTGATCTTAGTTGATACAAAAGCAAAAATATACAATAGTATCTTTTTAAGAAAATTGATTCACAAAACTCACCCCTTTAAAGCATACAATTTAGTGGTTCTTAGCATGTGCCAGCAAATTGTATCTTTTTTCATTTCATATGTAATGAAATGTTTCTTCGTGTCAATAAGTTATACGTTTCACATCACCAGTTACTTAACCATTCATAATGTTTCTAAATTTTCACTATCATTCAATAAGTACTATGGTAAATATTGTTGTGTGTGTGGCAGTTGTCTTTTGGGGAGCAGTATTTCTCTTTTTTTGTTTTTTTTTTTTGAGGCGGAGTCTCTCTCTGTCGCCCCGGCTGGAGTGCAGTGGCATGATCTCAGCTCACTGCAACCTCTGCCTCACAGGATCAAGTGATTCTCCTGCCTCAGCCTCCCTAGTAGCTGGGATTACAGACATGTGCCACCATGCCTGGCTAATTTTTTTTTTTTTTTTTTTTTGGTAGAAACAGGATTTCACCATGTTGGCCAGGCTGGTCTTGAACTCCTGACCTCAGGTGATCCACCTGCCTCAGCCTCCCAAAGTGCTTGGATTATAGGCATGTGCCACCGTGCCTGGCCTCAAATTGCTTTTTTAAAGGATAGCAATTTACCCTGCCATGGTTTTCTCTTGACTGTACCAATCGCATTATCTCTTTAGCATTGAAAGTACATAAGGTATGTATACTTTGCTAATGTAGTAAGTAGTCTTAACATTTGAACTTCTTTGATAGCCATACCAATTCTAAGCCATTTAAAGCTGTTTTTAGCTAAATGGGACTGGAGGGTCAGCGATTTTGAGGGCGTGGGGTGGAGAGAAGGTTAGAAGGATTTGCTGTCCAACTTTCTTCCTTCTTTTTTCCAGACTCTTCACCTTGTTTATACATCAGTTCCCTCCTCTTCATTAAGCTATGCTTCTTCAGGGCCTAGCATAGTGTCTGGCACTGTCCAGAATATCAATAAACATTTATGAAATGGATAAATGATGGAAGAAGAAAGTTATGAAATATGCACAGGAGTTGGTCATCCTAGCGTATGAGCATTAACTGTGCATTAACTGCTCTCCTTCTAATGGACTCTCTGGAATCAACACTTTCCCTTCCCTTCTAATAAATATATTGCTAATGCTCAAGGACAGATAAATGCTTTGGACTAGTGAGTTACTTTCTGGAATACCTACATACTCATTCCTGCCAGTTGAGCTACATGCCTAATAACAGTCTGCTGTGTTTGGTCCTAAACCTATTTATGGTAGCTATATGCCAGAGTTTAATAAACTGATGAATTATCCATCAGTTTATTAAAATTACATAAATAGATTAAACATAAGCATAAAAAGAGCTGTCTCTATGACATGTCAGTTGCATGCTTTGAAAATATTAGCTAAAGACCAGTTGAAATTACTACTAAACCAGATGTGAGCAAGAGAACTACAAAAGGTTTTTTTTAAAGCCTCTACTTATACTGCTTTGTAAGAAGTTTTAAGTACAGTCAACTTGGAAGCCAGGTTTTATTTTTATATATATATATATATATATGTATTTGTAAATAGCCAAGTGTGGTGGTGCGCGCCTGTAGTCCCAGCTACTCAGGAGGCTGAGGTGGGAGGATCATTTGTACCCAGGAGGTTGAGGCTGCAGTGAGTCATTATCACACCACTGTACTCTAACACTCTAGCCTAGGTGACTGTCAAAAAAAAAAAAAAAAAAAAAAAAGGAAAGGAAAGCATAGAAAATGCATCGTGGATATGATTGATGTAAGAAAGGCAGCTCAAGAACAATAATCGAAAAATGTTTGGTCCTAGGTGTAAAGATTGGCAAGGCAAGTGGGTGTTCTTTATAGTTTTGAAGTTAAAATGAAATATTAGGGTGTATATTTACCATTTGTTGTTATTCACTGCTTAAATATTCTTTTCCAATTAAAGGATGAACTATTGGGCCAGGTCTAATTTTTTGGGCATCAGGGGTCGGGAAGGGGATGTAAATCCTTATCCTTATCCTCTAAATCCTTTTGTTTCCATAGAAGGGCAGGTAGGAGTGAAGTTGTTCTGATTCTTCCAGCAGAGACTTACCTAACTACTGAATTCAGACCTGCCTGACCTAAGAGAGGGTGCAATCTTCTCTAATTAGACATAGTTAATATTGTTAGGCCTCTGCAAAGGGGAGAATGGAGGTTTGGGGAAAATAATTTTATTTTTTATTTTTTCCTTTTTATGGAGAACAGGGTCTTGCTATGTTGCCCAGGCTGGTCTTTAACTCCTGGGTTCAAGCAATCCTCCCACCTCTGCCTCCCTAAGTGCTGGAATTACAGGTGTAAGCAACAATGCCTGGCTGGAAATAATTTTAATTCAGGGAAAAATATTAAAAAGCTTATTGGCCACCATCTAAGCCACATTCTTCAGTTCAGCTTTATTGGTAATAAAGTTGATATTTTCACCTTTCCATTGCTTCCAAACTTATAAGGAAGAGATTAAACTTATTGCCCTTATAATACTCCAACAGTGTTAGATAAGAAGGCCTCAATTTATTGTCACAACTAAGATAACAGTTACAATCAAGACATTATTTTTCCTTTTATTTTAGTCCACAATTGTATTCATTCAAATAAAAAATTGTCTCTGGTCTACCTTGTTTGAAGTTCAGTCTGTATCTTGAGCTGGACAAAGAAGAAAATGTTTATAGCCCCTGAGAAATATTGATATTAGGAAATATATACCGAGAAGGGAAGAGAAACCCAAACATGGCTCCTGTCAATCCTTCCATCCCACCCCTCCACAGCATCTTAAAAGAGTCTCGTCTGTCCTGTTGATTTCTGGGACACGTAAACATGGCAAGCTTAAGGGTGCAGGCTATCTGGCTATAGTTGAGCCTCTTTTCAATGTCCTTTGTGACCCAGCAGTGGGTTATGGAATCAGTGTAGTAGGTCCTGATCAGCATTTAAAAAGAATAAGATTAATCAGTTGAAAATATCAAAGTGCATTTCAGAAAATAAGGGTAGTATTTCATGAAACTTTTGTCTTACGGGGTGTGTGTGCGTGTGTGTAGGCATGCATATGTTCTGGGTTTAGGTGTAAAATACATTTCTTATGGAGGACTGCAGTCAAAAAAGTTTTCAAAGTACTAGTTTAAGGTGCACATTTCTTTTTCCTTTCCATTTTACTCTTTGCTAATTTGTTCTCGCTCTGAAACTCTGCTGAATGGTGAATAGAAATTGTAGTCATTAATAGCCAGAGAAGCAAGGCCCAATTTTCAGTCTGTAAACAGCTGTAATGCAAAGACTGTTGCCCCTAACTCATTGCTCTGAGTCAATTAGATGTCCAAATATTAGGACTGATGGGTTGAGACCTCAAACCTCATTGAGTAAGAAGTTACAGGACAATTTATTTGCAAATTTATTACCTGCACTGTTCAAGCCTCAGTGGTTCTTCCTGACATGCAAAAGACACAGGGTTCAGCTTGGCATTCAGGACCATTTTTGATATAGTCATTATTTTTCCTTTTATTTTAGTCCATGAAACCCCATTACCTACTGTACCTTTCCACATTGATTCCCCTACTTTTCTTCTACACCAGTCCTGTGCTCCAGCCAAATGGATTTCTTGGTGCTCCCCTCTGAACACTCCATCTATTTCCCACTCTGGGTTCTTGGTTGTATTGTTCCTTCTGCCTGGGACAGTCTCCTTACTCAGCCCATCTCTATTTGCTAAAGTCCCAGCTACACTTCAAAGATTCATTTCCAAATTCCTTTCCAGAGTCCTAATATATTTTTCTTTTTCTTTTGAGACAGATTCTCACTCTGTTGCCCAGGCTGGAGTGCAGTGGTGCAATCTCAGCTCACTGCAACCTCCACCTCCTGGGTTCAAGTGATTCTCATGCTTCAGCCACCCAAGTAGCTGGGACTACAGGCATGCCACCACGCCTGTATTTTTAGTAGAGATGGGGTTTCACCATGTTGGCCAGGCTGGTCCCATACTCCTGATCTCAGGTGATCCACCAGCCTCAGCCTCCCAAGTAGCTGGGATTACAGGCGTGAGCCATCATGCCCAGCCCTAATATTTTTTTCTTTCGAACCCCATAAATATCTTTTAAAAAATACCTTTCTTAAAAATACTTTTAAAAGCTACTTAAAGATACCATTTCCCTGCTTCCAGGAGAAATATACATGCACTATAAAAATAAGAAAATACAGATGTCACAGAAGAAAAGCCTCGTTTTAAAACCTATGCATTATACTTATTTATGTATATTTATATATTACCATCTGCTATATCACCTTATAACGTGCTTTTAATTATAAAGATTTCCCACATCATTAAATCTTTTTCTTTACCATGATTTTTAATGGCCACAAACTCTAGTTTATTTAACAATCATATAACTATAATATAATCATATAATTTTGGGCATTTTTCTTGCTTATAGGTAGGGTGCAATATTTTGAGGTAATACAAATGGACTAATATCTGGGATATGGTGACAAATCTTCCAAAGAGCACAATATTTTTTGGAAACAAGAAATTAAGGCCTGAGATAATTAGGAGAAATGTAAGTTCCCAATGAAACTCTGGAGATATTGGCAGGTATGCTGGGTTTCTTAAGTGGTACACAGGTTTGGAGTCAATTGTACTTAAATGTTAAAGGACAGTGACCCCAGCTGCCCTAAGGATGATTGTAGAGGGTAATCCAGGCAGCTGATCCATGGAAGCATGCATGCCTCCCTACCTCAAAATATTTCAATCTTTATGCACTCTTTAAATCTTGTAAGAAGAGGTGGACTTCTCTGACTTTTTGCTCACCCCTTTCCCCCTTCCCCCTTCTCATCTACTTTTCCTTTTCTGGTTTCTTGCACCATCAATTATCCTACATCTATCTGCCATTCTCCCCTCTGAGCTCCTTTAGTTAAGGTCTCCCCACTGAAGTTAGGGAAAAAAAAAAAAAAAAAAATCACTGGCCAGGCATGGTGGCTCATGCCTGTAATTCCAGCACTTTGGGAGGCTAAGGCAGGTGGATCACCTTAGGTCAGGAGTTCGAGACCAGCCTGGCCAACATGGCGAACCCCCATCTCTACTAAAAATACAAAAATTAGGGCTGGGTGCGATGGCTCATCATGCATGTAATCCCAGCACTTTCGGAGGCCGAGGCGGGCGGATGACCTGAGTTTAGGAGTTTGAGACCAGCCTGACCAACATGTTGAAACCCCATTTCTACTAAAAATACAAAATTAGTCGGGCATGGTGGCGCATGCCTGTAATCCCAGCTACTCGGGAGGCTGAGGCAGGAGAATCGGTTGAACCCAGGAGGCAGAAGTTGCAGTGAGCCGAGATTGTGCCATTGCACTGCAGCCTGGGCAACAAGAGCGAAACTCTCTCTCAAAAAACAAACAAACAAACAAACAAAAAAAAAAACAAAACAGCCAGGCATGGTGGCATGCGCCTGTAATTCCAGCTACTTTGGAGACTGAGGCTGGATTATCACTGGAACCCTGGAGGTAGAGGTTGCAGTGAACCGAGACCGCGCCATTGCACTACAGCCTGGGCTGCAAGAGAGAGAAGAAAAACAATCAATTTTTCCCTTTACTCTTTTGCAGAGAGGGAGGGTCTCGCTATGTTGCCCAGGCTGAACTCAAACTTCTTGGCTTAAGGGATGCTTTTGCCTCAGCTTCCACAGTAGGACCCAACTTTCTCCTTTACTCTTGGTACTTCTTGAGCTCCAGGCCTACTTTTCTCTCTCTCACTGCCAAACATTTGAAATCATCACCCTTTATTAACTTCATTGTTTCATTGGCTAACATACTCTTTAGACAAGCTCTTCAACTCAGTTCTGTGCCTGGTGCACAGCAGACCCCGGTTGCATGTTAGTAACAGCCCTCTTGCAAATTTGCATCTCCTTCCTGGAGAAGGAATTTCTCCATGGTTAGCAGTGTGTGCTCACTCCTAGTCACCAGGGCCTCATCTCCGTGTTCCCACACCCTGACCTTGCTGCCGCCCTAATGCTGCGGACCCAGTTTCCAGGTACGCCGAGTTCTTGGAAGGTCCTGCCGGTCACCCTCCCAGCCTTCTGCCAGACTCACTGAGTTCTCACCCTGCACAGTCATCGTTTCCCCAGTAACCCTGAGAGATCTCCCAGTCTACCTCTTCGAGGCACCCGTTGCCAGTCCTCCATCTCTGTTTGCCGCGCGTCCCTCGGTTACCCCAGAGGCAACACGTCAGGGTGCCCCGCACCTCCAAGCCTGCGCGAATGTCCTTGTAGCCAGCTATGACCAAACATTTAGGGCGCACCTGAGCGCCAGGCCCACGCCACCCCTTCTTCCTTTCATTTAACAGCCTCGACTAGGCCCCCTATGCGCCAGGTCTCTGTGAAGAGGACGCAGTCTCGGGTGCTGGGCGCTCTTTGCCGGGCGAGACAGCTGCGTAGGCAGATCCTGTTCCTCTAGTGGGCGGCCTCGGCCCCTGCCCCGAGGCGCGTCAGAGGACAAGAGGCCCAGGTCGCTGGGAGCGGCTGCCTGCCCGACCGCACAGGGTGCCTAGCAAGAGTGGCGGGGACTGGAGCCGGGCGGGGGCCGGCCGGGGTCGGGGGTCCAGCCCTGAGCGGCGCCGTCCCCGCCCCGCCCCATCCCGTCGCGTCCCGCCCCGCCCTACCCGCCGCCGCCGCCGCCGCCGTCGTCGCCGTCGCCAGGCCTGCGCCGCGCAGCCCGCCTCGGGCGGGAGGCGGGAGGCCAGGCCCAGGCCGGGGCAGCCCCTCCACTGCACCGTCCTGGGCCGGTGCCCAGGTCCGAGTCGCCTTCCGCCTGCCCCCCCTCGCCAATCCCCCGCCGCGGCAGCCCCAGCCAGGTCCCGCCGCCAGGCCGGCTCCCGCCCCCGCTCCGCCCCCGGAGCCGCAGCCCCGCCCGCCACCGCCGTCGCCATGTTGTGGCTCCCGCAGCCGGCGCTGGGGACGCGCACGGCCGAGACTCTGGCCTGCAGTCGCCGCCGCCGCCGCCAGGTAAGCGCCCCCCGCGGGCCGGGCCGAGCGGGGCCTGCGGGCCCGCGCAGCCCCAGCCTGGGCCCGGGAGGATCGGAGCCGGGACCGAGTCCGAGCCCGAGCCGCGGCCCGGCCCTGCAGCCTGGCGGACCCTGCCCGCCGCCAGAGGCGGCAGCCACTTCCCCCGACTGCCGCCTGGCGGGCCCGGGCCGCCACCCCACCCCGCCCCCGGCCGTCGGGCGCCGGCCCCTTCCGCCGCTGCGACCGCCGCTCCTCGGCAGGCCGGGCACGCTGCTGTCCTCCGCGCTGGGCGGGACGTGCGGCCGCTCTCGGCGACAGCCGGCGGCCCCCAGCCCGGGCACGGATAACGGTGCCACTTTCTCCCTCTGGGACGGCCTGTCAGCCCGACCGTCCCCGCCACCCGAAGAGCTGTCGCCGTCACAGGGCAGACACTTCGGGGAACGACCCTCTTTGGCGTCCCTCAGTCCTCCCCTCCCCTGAGCCCAAGTTCTGACCCTGAGGAAGGTTTCTCCCGGAGCAGACAGGTATTTCTAGAGCTCCAGAGTTGGGGTCCTCAGGGGTGACCAGGCCTGTTGATCAGGGTGAAAATTGTCTCTCTGCAAGGGCTCTTCCTGCCAACGAGGGGGTTGGCGGGAGGTTCAGTGTGACCTGAGGGAGGACAGGAGAGCGTCTGCTGGACAGATGGCCTCCTGGCCTTGGATCAGCGTTTGTGAGGGGGAGGGGTCCGTATGACCTTAGGTATGCCTGCTCCTGAGTACTGCAGGATTATTGAAGCTGTTTAGGGATTTTAAACCATTTTTTGAGTAGGCCAAAGGTGGCATTAAAGGTCCTGGATTGGAATAAGTCCACAGGCCCACCCAGGGAAGCATGTTTGGCATCCAGGACTAGTCTAGAATAGGACTGGCAGTAGAAGAATGGGACTTGGGGAGTAAGATGGTGTTTGGCTTATGGTTTGCCCACTTGAATTCGGGCCTGTGCTCATGGAGGGCCTGTAGGGTGCTTCTGTCGCGGGTGCAGTGTGGTGCACAGTGTGGCAGAGTGCGGAGGATGTGGACAGACAGATTCCTGGCCTGGTGGATGCTTGGTGGTATTTCAGTAGTCTGTTTCCTCAACCTCACTGTTACATTACACAGTGAAAGGGGCAGAAGTGTGGTGCTAGTGCGTCCATTTTGATCATTTTCCAATTTTTCAGGTAGTTGTGGCTTTGATTCATTAAATAAATTTTTACTGAGCACTTACTATGTGCCAGACACTGAGCTAGGTGTTGGGAGTACATTGGTAAGCCAGAAAGATACCATGTTTTAGTTCTTAGCCATTGGGAAAGTCTAATAATTAATAGTCGTGGCCGGGCGCGGTGGCTCGCGCCTGTAATCCCAGCACTTTGGGAGGCCGAGGCGGGTGGATCGCCTGAGGTCAGGAGTTCGAGACCAGCCTGACCAACATGGTGAAATCCCCTCTCTACTAAAAAAATACAAAATTAGCCGGGTGTGGTGGTGCATGCCTGTAATCCCAGCTACATGGGAGGCTGAGGCACGATAATTGCTTGAACCCGGGAGGCGGAGGTTGCAGTGACCTGAGATGGTGCTGTTGCACTCTAGTTTGGGCTACAGAGTGAGACTCCATCTCAAAATAAATAAATAGTCATGGAAATTTATTCAACAACAAATATTTGTCAACAAATATGTGTTAGGCATTGTTCTAGATGCAGTGAACAAAGAAAGCAAAAATGATTGCCCTTGTGGTGCTTTCATGGGAGTAGGGGAGAAGACAATAAATAAAATATATAACAAAAATATAGTCTGTTAAAAAGTGTGAAATGCTAAGGAGAAAAAGGAAGCAGGGAAGGAGAATCTGAGGTATCAGGGGTGGTAGTTGAATTTATATTATTAGGGTGGCCTGGGAAGGCTTCCTAAGAAGGTGTCTTTTGAGTAAAACTTTGAAGGAAGTGGTAAACTAATAATTCAAACTATAGTGAATATAAGAAGAGAAAGCTGAAGAGAGGGGTAAGAGACTGATTTGAGTTGGGGGCTCAGGGAAGGCTTCCCTGGGGAAGTGATGTTTAGGCCAAGATCTGAAGGAGGGTTAAGAGTTAACCATGTGTGGAGCTGACTGTAGCAAGGAGGAAGTGAAAGAGGCCTGTGGGGCTGGAGGGGGAAAGGGAGAGGGGAGATTAGTCCGGAGACTAGGGCCAAATTAGAGCAATGGGGCCTTGGGGGCAGAATGCCTCCCTCCTTAGTTTGGTTTGTATCTCCAGTGTAATTAGGAACCTTTGAAGGATTTGAGGGAATGACATGATATTTGCATTTTAAAAGGTGTCTAGCCCCTGTGCAGGGAATGGACTTTTGAGATAAGCAGGTAAGGCAAGGCTTTCTGGGTTGAGTGGCTTAACTACCTGATCTGTTTGGAAAAGCCTCAAGCAGTCTGGGGGAGATCCTTTGCCTCTGTGAGTCTGCTTCATCCAGCTTTTAGGAAGGGAAGGCAAAAATGAATTAACATTTATGGAGTACCTGCCAGGTGGGAGAACCAATTTTAAAAACTTCTGCATACATTATTGTATTTAACTTAGTCCTCTCTACACCCTAAGAGAAAGAGGTTATCATACCCATTTTACAAAGAAATAAATGCAGAGGGGATAGATGACTTATTCAAAGCCACGTTTATTAACATAGCCTGGATTCAAAGCACGTCTGCCTGAATTCAGAGCCCACTGGCTCTGGAGCCAGACCACTGAAGTTGCATTTTGCTCCTGTCACTTGCTAACCACATGATCTTGAGTTATTTAGCCTCTCGTGCCTCAGTTTCCTCATTTTAAGTGCAGATAAACTCCCTCATACAGTTGTACAGATTAAGTCATGTAAACAGTTGAGCACTGGGTTCAAATATTAGTTGCTTCTATTATTTAAAAAATTTTTATTACTTTTTTTTTTTTTTTTTTTTTTAAACTGGAGACAAGCTGGATGCGGTGGCTCACATCTGTAATCCCAGCACTTTGGGACACTGAGGCGGGCGGATCACCTAAGGTCAGGAGCTCGAGGCCAGCCTGGCCAACATGGCGAAACCCCGTCTCTACTAAAAATATAAAAATTAGCTGGGCATGGTGGCACACGCCTGTAGTCCCAGCTTCTCGGGAGGCTGAGGCAGGAGAATTGCTTTAACCTGGGAGGCGAAGGTTGCAGTGAGCTGAGATTGAGCCACTGCACTCCAGCCTGGGTGACAGAGCGAGACTCCATCTCAAAAAACAAACAAACGAAAACAACAACAACAACAACAAAAACTAGAGACAGTGTCTCACTATGCTGCTCAGGCTGGCCTTGAACTCCTGGCCTCAAGTGATCCTCCCGCCTCCACCTCCCAAAGTGCTGGGATTGCAGACATAAGCCACCAGTCAGGCCTTTGGTTTTATTACTTAAATGTTTGAAATATCCACGTTGCATCTCAGTCATACTGTGGTCATTTTGAATGAGATTAAATATATAGATAATTCATTTCTTGAATTTTGTGTGACTTTTTTTTCCTCTCATCTTCTCTTAATAACTTAATGCCATGTTCCGTGTGATCAATCATTCAACATCAAGCTCCCATTTCATGCTTGACACTGTATAAGAACTTGTGGGATACATAGTGAGTTTCTTCCTGGAGCTCAGAGTATCCAGTGGAGCTCAGATATTTTAAAGGATGAGTTACAGTGTACTTAAATTTCTCTAGCACAGTTGCGGTTAAAGAGCTATTTGAAACAGTAAGAATGAAATCCCTGGGTAAATAGGAAAGGCTTCAGGGAGGAGGTGACTTTTGAACTAGGCTTTGGAGGAAGAATAGGAGTTTTACAGGCAAATAAGATTGAGCAAAGAACATTCTAGGTAGATAGACTCATAGGTATGAAAGCATGGAGCCATGGTAGCCCCCAGTGTTTGGGGATGAGGCTGGAAAGCTAAGTTGGGGCTGTGAAAGGCAGGTCAAGGAGTTTGGATTTTATTCTGTAAGCCATGGGGAGCTACCAGAGAGTCTTAGATACATCACATACATCCCATGATAGACGCTGCAGTTAGAGAGTGGAGATAGATGTTATCGTGGGGCAGCTTTATTTGGGAGGCATCACTGTGCTTCAGGATCTGGTTGTCTGCTTCGTAGACCAGAAATTTAGTTTTGTAGGGTGCTCAGAGCTGATTGGATCCAGAGAGACTGACTCACTAACCAAACTTGGAAGAGACTCCTGAATAAACTTAGGATATTAACTGACCATGAGAAATGAAAATGCAGAGTGACAGATGTTTCTGTCCTCTGGCCATTGCTCCTCACTTTCTGGCCAGGGCTGGGACACACTAACAAACACTTGCTCCTCAATTCCTGTTTGTTTTTCTCAGGCTCCATGAAAACGAACCCTTTCTGTTAACATAATATTTCCTCAAGCACTATTTAGTGTAGTCAACAATGATTATTAATTGATAGAATGAATGATTCTGTATTGTTTATGTGGGATCCTGTATTTGTGAAACTTAAGGAATGGGAGGAATAGTAGAAATAAAATATCAGAAAGGAGTGTTCCATAGAGTTAGGTTAATGGAGAAGGTATGCAGATTCTAAATAGTGTGGGTAAATTTGTGGCTAGCAGTGGTTGTGGGCAGATGCGTTGGAAGTTGTTCTGGGAGCAGAGGTCTGTGAACTCTTGGAGGAGGTAGGGGGCTTTTGGCTGCATGTGAAGGAGACACTGGTTTAGGATCTTCCCTACACATTGGAGACAGCCTCAACTCAGCCAGATCATGGTGAGCTTTAATTTAATTTAATTTAATTTAATTTGTTATTTTATTTTTGAGATGGAGTCTCACTCTGTTGCCCAGGCTGGAGTTCAGTGGTGCCATCTTGGCTCCCTGCAACCTCCACCTCCCGGATTCCAGTGATTCTCCTGCCTCAGCCTCCTGAGTAGCTGGGACTACAGGCGTGCACCACCACACGCAGCTAATTTTTGTATTTTTAGTAGAGACAGGGTTTCACCACGTTGGCCAGCCTGGTCTTGAATTCCTGACCTCAAATGATCCTCCTGCCTTGGCCTTCTAAAGTGCTGGGATTACAGGCATGAGCCCCCATGCCTGGCCTTATTCCTATCTTTACATGTAAGTTTGTTTAAACTTTTCTTTTCTTAAAAAATAGGAACATCCTGAATAAGAGAGAGTTCTGAATGTTGATGTCCCTGAGGTAGAGCAATTGCATGTACCCAAAATCTGTGTGTTTTCATTTGTGGGCACCTGGTCCAGCGGCCTCCCTTCGCTTGCTCCAAGGGTGTAGGATGTGTTATCCATTAGCTAATTACTTTTGGGAAATGTTTTCAGAGGATCAGAGTGCTACTTCAGCCAACCATTTGCTTTTGTTTAACAGCAGGGGAATTGTGTGTATGTGTGTGTGTTTGTTGAAATGACACATTTGATCCTTTTTATGGCTCAGAGAAAAGTTAATGAATACCTTTCGAGTTTGGTGCCAGGACAGTCATTCCTCAAAGCTGTCAGCACTTATGGGCTGTCCCCTGGTCACTGCGTGACTTTGGTTAAGTTCCTTACCTTTTCCATTTCAGATTCTGAAAGTGTTAAGAGGTAATAATGGGCAGCTGGGCACAGTGGCTCATGCTTGTAATCCCAGCAGTACTTTGGAAGGCTGAGGTGGGCGGATCACTTGAGGTCAGGAGTCGAGCCCAGCCTGGCCAATATGGTAAAATCCCATCTCTACTAAAAATACAAAAAATAAGCCGATTGTGGTGGCACATCCTAGTTACTTGGGAGGCTGAGGCAGGAGAATTGCTTGAGCCCAGGAGGCTGACGTTGCAGTGAGCCAACATTGTGCCACTGCACTACAGCCTAGGCGACAGAGCTAGATTCCATTTCAAAAAAAAAAAGGTGATGATGGTGGGGCCCGGCATGGTGGTTTACACCTGTAATCCCAGCACTTTGGGAGGCTGAGGTGGGAGAATTGCTTGATCCCAGGAGTTCGAGACCAGCCTGGGCAGCGTTGAAAGACCCTGTCTCTTAAAAAAAAAAAAAAGAGGTAATGGTGGCTCCCTTTCTCTCATCAACACACTCTGGGGGATGAAAAGGATGATAATGTCTATGGGTGTGATAGATTGTAGAACGACTGCCGCTGTGTTGAGTGAAGAAAAGGAGTATGTCTGCTGAACAGATTAACTTCTGGTCTCCAATCAGTATGTGTGGTGGGGTAGGGGGACTGCATGACTTTAAATTTTTATTTTTGAGAGGTCTAGGATTATTGCAATCCCCTGAGGTTTTTTTTTTTTTTTCATGGCAGAGTGTCAGTCTGTTGCTCAGGCTGGAGTGCAGTGGTGCAATCTCAGCTCACTGCAACCTCTGCCTCCCAGGTTCAAGTGATCTCAGCCTCCGGAGTAGCTGGGACTACAGGCGCGCATCACCACACCCAGCTAATTTTTTTTTTTTTTTTTAAATAGAGGTGGGGTTTCACCATGTTGGCCAAGCTGGTCTCAAACTGTTAACTTCAAGTGATCCTCCTGCCTCTGCCTCCCAAAGTGCTGGGAGTCACTGCACCTGGCTTGAGTCACTGCACCTGGCTGAGATTTGAAAAGTTTAAAAAAAATTTTTTTTTAATTTTTTTAAGAGATGAGGTCTCTATATTGCCTAGGCTAGCCTCAAACTCCTGGGCTCAAGCAATCCTCCTGCCTTAGCCTCTTGAGTAGCTGGGACTATAGACATGCACCACTGTGCCCAGCCTGAAACTTTTTTGAGTAGTCCAGAGGTGGCTTTAAGGGTCCTCCTCCATAAAAATAAATCCACAGGCCCATCCAGAGAATACGAGACCTACATACCAGGTCTAACTCAGAATAGACTTGCTTCTCTGTAAGGACAGAGTTTACAGTAAGATCTTACCTCTGAGTGGAGGGATTGGGGTGGTTTTTACTTTATTCTTTATATTTTCTTCCTATCATTTGAATTTTATACAGACACATATATCATCTTTACAAAAACAAACAAGCATCCTATAAGCCGAATTTCATTTTGGAGACAAACATTGAATGCCCTAAAGCAAAAACTCAAAAACTGCCTAGAACTATGTCCCTATAGAGATGTATGGTGTTGGAGTTGGCCTCCTCTGTCACTCTCAGGGTAAGATGCTTTTGTTAGATATGCATTCAAACAGGTGGATTAGGCTAGCACCTCTGATTGGGATAGTCCCTGAATTCAGAGAGGCAGGGCTGCACCCATCTGGGAGGAGCTGATGAGTAGAGTGTGACTTGGCTTCTAGCTTCATTAGTTGGTTGCTTTCTTTAGGAGTGTTTCTAAAGAAATCATTCCTTTTCTGGTGTGGCTCTGGGCTGCCTCCTATGGACCACTGGGCTCAGTCTCTCACACATCGGCATGGGGATTCTAGAGGCTTTGATGTTACAACCTGGGGATCAGGGGACTGTTAAGAGAGAGAGTTCCCATGTGTAACCCTCACATGCATTCCTGGGATTTCACCCCTTTTAGGGGTTTAGCTCATACTAGGGGCAAGGTGGAGGGCTGCTCCTTACAGCTAGTCTTTGGATACAGGAACATTTTACCCACATTGCCCTTGGCAAGCTAGAGCCAATGTGAGCCAGCAGAGTGTCCTCTGGCTCTGCTTTTATTCCCCTGGTTTGCTGTAGTTTACAACATTCTATTTTTTTGTCAGTTCAGTTCCTGAAATTGAGGATATTCCTTTACAAGCCAAAGGGCAGAGTGAGACTACACAGAGAGGTTTTGAAGGTAGGTGTCCATTGTAACTGCAAGCCATCTCAGGGACATTGTAGGGCCTGATGACACATTTGAGGCAGAGCTTTGGCATTTTCAGAAAAGGGGGCCCAGGGGTGGGCACTGAGCAGTTCAGATTTTCCTGGGCTTGGCCCAGCCAAAGCTCTGGTCTGTGTGGCTGGGCTGCTATCTGCCTTTGTGCTGTTATTCTCCCCAGACTTGAACTTAACTGGCTGAGATTATAAAAACTATCACCATTTAATACTTTATTAAGGCTATAAATCTTTAGGCCCTTAAAAATATTATATATATATTTTTTAAGAGATAGGAGTCTTGCTACATTGCCCTGGCTGGATTCGAAATCCTAGGCTCAAATGATCCTCCCTTTAAACATTTTTTTTTGCTGGGCACAGTGGCTCACTCCTGTAATCCCAGCACTTTGGGAGGCCGAGGCGGGTGGATCACTTGAGGTCAGGAGTTCGAGACCAGCCTGGCCAACATGGTGAAACCCCGTCTCTACTGAAAATACAAAAATGTAGCTGGCCATGGTGGTGCGCGCCTGTAGTCCCAACTACTCGGGAGGCTGAGGTGGGAGAATCGCTTGAACCTGGGAGGTGGAGGTTGCAGTGAGTCGAGATTGTGCCAGTGTACTCTGGCATGGGTGACAGAGTGAGACTGTCTCAATTTAAAAAAATATATATTTTTGTAGTGATGATGGGGTCTTGCTATATTGACCAAGCCAGTCTCAAACTCCTGGCTTCAAATGATCCTTCCACCTTAGCTTCACAAAGTGCTGGGATTACAGGCGTGAGCCACAGCATCTGGCCCTCACCTTCCCAAGTATCTGGGACTACAGGTGTACCACTGTGCCTGATCATTATTCTTTTCTTTTCTTTTCTTTCTTTTTTTTTTTTTTTTTTGAGAGATAGGGTCCAGCACTGTCACCCAGGCTGGAGTTGGAGTGCAGTGGTGCAATCATAGCTCATTACAGTCTTGACCTCCTGGGCTCAAACAATCCTTACACCTCAGCCTCCAGAGTGGGAACTACAGGCATGGGCCACAATGCCTGGTTAATTAGTT